>NC_138067.1:24898967-25218967 GCF_964194185.1 Rhinolophus hipposideros | reverse complement strand
TAAAAGGGCCCCTATACCCTTGTGTGTAGAAACCAAGAAAAGAAAAAATAGACTAGATATTCCTTTCGTGACAGCTGACTGCCTGGGAAAGTATCTATTTAGAGATTTCTCCCGGTCAAGGACAAGAGTTCATCCTCTCAGACCCTTTGGTTGTCTCTAGGTGCAAGACCTTGCTACAGTTCAGCCCTCATAACCAACAAAAACCTTTCCAGCAATTCTCAAAGGCCACAAATACAAGCAAAATAAGTTTGTAATTTTCAAAAAATCTTTTCAAGTCTGGACTCAGAAACAAAAGGGAAGGGGGATAAACACTGTGAGTGTATTTCATTTAAACACTGGGCTCAGAATTCTTATAACTATATTGCATGTTTTATACATAGTTCACACAGTTTGTTAAATATTGTATTTATGTGATTATATTTTATACTAAAACAGTTTATTAGATTCTTCTTTAATCAATTTTATATTTTGTATTTTAACTGGTTAATAAATTTTATATTTATTAATTTTATATTTTAACTGGTTAATAAAAGGAACTTTTCATCCGGTCTGCATTATCCCATTCATCTTTCCCAGCTTGTCTGTGGCCCATTTGCAGTCGCTTAGACTGTTTTGAGAAGTGGGGAACTCTATTCATTTTGTCAGGTCATGGACAGATAGACAAAAACAAAAACAGAGTCTTCACATTAGCCCTGCACAAAAATGATCACTGGACATAATTAACCAACAATGTGCATGGCTGTGGACATTTAAAGACAATCCTTCCAATTGTCTTTCTTCCCCAACAAGCCCTGCTCACTCAAGTGTTCAGGTACTCAGTTACATTCAACACAGACTAATTCACTTATCCTCAACAAGTGGGCTATTGATTTTTGCCTGTTTTCAGAACAGCCTGGGGCTTTCTGAACGACAATAGCGTCCTCTATTAAAAAAAAAAAAAATCATGCGATTCCGGGGAAATGCCCTTTTCACTCTTCATAATCAGGCTTGCTTCCCCTTTATCTGGACCTGTTCCTATAGTCAGTCGCTAATTTTGACAGTCTTTTCACTTTGCTCCATCAGAACCTGGTATATTTCTTGCCTTTTTAAGCTGAGAGGTCAACAGGATTTGCTTTTTGTTCAGTAGGGGCTCAGGTGAAGGGTACAAGAAATTCCCTGACATAGCAGGAACAAGGCATAAGGCATCCTTATTTTCTGCCTTTCTTTCAGTTTTGGCAATTAACTTGTGAAAAACACATAGCCTCACATTCACATTTTCCAACAGGCAAAAAGAGTAGATCCTGAGTAACCACCTAATTTGTACTTCTATATTTATGATAAATACCATCCTTTACATTAAAGTGAAGCCAAAAAGAATTGATAGCAATTATGACACAAAATGTTAAAATGTACTAAACTCTTTAAATGAAAGTACTGAATAAAAAGAAGAGACTACAAATAGAGTCAATTTTAGTTGAAAAGAATGATCTGTTTTTACGTTAATTATGTGATGTTTTAATAATAGCCCCATAATAAACTTTCACTTTCTTATAGAAACCATGGGATTGCTTGTGGACTATTACTTTGAGAGCCATAAAGTGTAAAGTGAACAATGTCCTTAATTGGAGGGTGTGGGTAAATACCCCTCTTAACAGACTATGTCGCCTAAGGAGGGTATATTAGGACAATGGCATTCCTGTAGCTGCTGTCCAAAGAAATAAAGCTGCCCATCCAATTCAGATGCTGAGTCTATTAAAAATGTGCATGTTTCAGCTTCTTTCCCCACTTGGAGCCATTTGAACTTTCATGTTAGTTGTGGGGAGGGGAAGGGTCAAACATGAGCGCTAGAAAAAAGGACACACAGACATACATGCAACCACTCCACCGGAAGAAGGGTTCAATTTAACCACTGAGTGCCTCAACCTTGTTTCATCAGGGCTTCTTCCTGTTCCTTTGATGACGAGCAGAGATAGTTGGGTCTCTGCATCAGCTGCAACCCTGAGGAATGCTGCAAAGAACAGAACTGTGCCTCCAAGCACAAGCCTCCAGCTGTAATGCTGGATAGTGCTGAGTCCCTAAATAATAAAATTCTAAATTTTGGGTTGTTAATGAGGTTGCTCTAGAAAGGACAAGCATTGGGTCATTTTAAAACTCCAGACACATTTTTGACTCTTGGTTAGCACAATGGTAATAGGAAACTGGCTATCCTTTCTAAAGGGCCAAGGGAAAAAAAAAAAAGAAAGAAAAGGCTGTCTGGAGTGGCCTTGTCTCCCCTTGGCTGAGAATGGAAAAGCAAGGACTCCCTTAACAAGAGCTCCGCCTTTGTGTTTTGCACCTGGAGGACTTTTTTTGTTTTTAAGGGCTAAGAAGTCAAGTCACCAAGTATTGGTTACTTACAGCAGGCCTGAGTACAACACACCTTGAGGGACACAGAGTAAGCAGGAGGCTGGAGAGACAAGGCTAACATTAGAAAAATAATTGGGGAACAATAGCATCTCAAGTATCACTAAGCAGCAAGCTCAGAGGATATGGGGACATCGGACATTCCTAGGTATTTAGAGTTAAAGAAGGTCTAGTAAAAATCAAAAAAAAAAAAAAAGATAGGCAGGCTGGCATAGACTTGCCAATGTTTTATTTTGCCAATTAAGGACGTTAAAAAGAAAACAAACTCAGATGGAGAACATAAAAAATGAAAACAAAGAAGAAAGAAAAAAAGGAAGGGAAATGTAGCTATTATTTTCTGTCATCTTTATGAAAGGAAAAGACATTTAACATTAAAAAGAAAAGGGTGGGTGAAGGATACATTCTAAAATAAGCAACAGTTTTTAAAAAATATGGCTATAACGTGCCTTATGAGAAACTCACGACTTTGTAGTTTTCTCGTTTTTAAACAGACTGGTGAAAATTTTGTCACAGATGGGACTTTGGGATCTGACAGATGACAATTTTCTTCTGCGTATACTTGTACCACCTCAGCACCATCTTGGCACACACGAGCTTCATGAATGTTTGCCGAAAAATGAGGGGCCATATGTCTAAAAGAACATCGGCTGAGGAAAACGTTCGCGTGGGCCAAGGCGTTGGGGATACGAGGGCAGTATGGCAGACCATAAAGGTGTTGGTGCAGTGGAAAACATAACGGAGAGAATCCCCGGGACTTGTGGCATTTGGAGTACATGGGGAAGAAAATCATTCAGGCCCACCCAAAAGCAGACACATCTGAATGTTGGTTAGCATATTCCAAATGTGGTTCTAATTGTTGAGGTCGTCCACTGAGATTTAGCTAGACAAACGGTGGTCACTCGGTGTTCCCATCCCAACCGCACTGGGTCTAACTAGTTAAGCACCAAAGCGGTGCTACAGAAAAACAATCATTCACGGCAGATTTCATTCAGGGGGACAATCATGACTGGTAATAGGGACCATTGCAGTGAATGAGATTGTGCCGTAGGAGAGAGAGACTGGGCTCAACTCCAAATACAAAGTAGGGATTTTATAGCCACAGGCAGGCAGAGTGGGGAGGGTCGGTAGATGGAAAATTACTAAGAGGGTCAGGTCATTCTTGCTAACTGGCCTAACAGTATCCTTGCTGAAGGTAAGTCAGCATGATCAGATATTACCTGGAGGACATGGGGAACGAGCAAGGTGATCAGATTTATCGCTAAACCAACTTGACAGGATGCTTGCTAAAATTGGGTCATGCAAAAAAAAAAAGACATAGAAGTCCAAAAGTCGAGGCCTAGTTGAGAAGAGGACTCAGAGAAGCCTGACTACAGTTTGGTCAGGGACAGACTCTTTGTCGGTGGTCTCTTCCAACTTCATCTTAGGGTATGTATACACTTGTATGTATACACAAGTATGTATACACTTGTTTATTTGCAATGTATGTAGTTTCCTGTATTCACCCAAAGGGCACTATTTCCTGACAATCAGAGCGGGATATCTATGATGCGATCGAGGCTGGTGAGAGGACTGGCTCTCAGGTCAGACAGGCCTGGGTTGTTCTCCCGGGTCCCCCGGTCACCAGCTAGTAACCTGTGCAGTGACATCAACTCTGAGTCTCAGATACCTCATCTGTGCAATGCAAATAGTCGCAGCACTTCTCAGTGTTGCAGAGGCTCAGGAAAGGTGACAGACATAAATCACACAGCATGAAGCCTGGCCCTTCAAGGGAACTTAATATATAGCCAATGAAAAAAGAAAAAGGAAAACATCTGACAGTGTTGATTGCCCCACCTTGACCCCTTTCACAATCTCCAAAAACGTGCTGGAGGCTGGAGAGGCAAAGGGTATTAAACCTTGTTGAATTCAAGAACACAGAAAGGTTCTAATCAGAAAGACGAGAAGAGCAACGACACTTAACCAGCAATGACCAGTCAACAGTATCCCAGACCAGACCGCAGACATTCAAGTCCCAGGATTAACAGTGACCACGCTATTTGACTTGAGGGAGATCACTTCATATCTCTACGCTGCAACCTTTTCACCTGTGAAATGGAGATAATGATAGTTATCGAGACTCCTAGGTGGCTTGAATGAGGAGCCTTACAAGGTAAACCGTGTGAACCGCTGTCCGTAGTGTCCAGGACACCGGGATCATTAAAAAGCTATGATTCATTATCATTATCACTATCAGAATATTATCAGAACAGCATATCTGCTTGAGAAACTTGGCAGGAAGGATATGACTACTTCAGATCTCATTTGATCTTTCGTGTGCAAAGGAATGATGCTCTGAGCATGATGCCTTTCATTGTGGAACCAATGACATCTCTCCAGGAGAGAGTAAAATATGAATGGGAAAGTACTAAAGAAACAGGTAACTCCCATAGTCCTCTACGCTTTCTCTACGACGAAGGTGATTAGTTCAAAAACAGTGTATTAAGCCCAGTGGAATCACTTCAAAATAAGACTCTAATTTCAGGAATCTAAGGAAGCCTGCATTTTAATAAGATATTTCATTGTATCCCAAATACAAAACCATTGTTTGCCTGACTTTATAATTTATTGTTAGACAGACACCGCGCTATTGCTATAGCAAAATGAAACGCGCAATGATTTCGCTAATAAAACAATTGGATCATAAGGCAGAGCACAGCTCGGCAGTTTAAACAGCGCCGCATACCCCTGAGTAGAGATCTGCATAGTCTAATATTCCCAGTTGGAATTTCACCTTTCTCTACTCTTCCGCAGAGAAAATCATTGAAATAGCCTGCTAACAATACCATTACTGTCTCCCTAACTTAATCCTTTGTTCCTTCCAAAGAAAAGACTGCCGCTGATTATGAATATTCCGCTCTACAATTTCCATCAATTAATATACTACCATGCTCTTATTACAGTATTAATAGCTTCTTGATTTACATTAGAAAGTATATATCTTACACCATTGGTAAAGTTATTTCTTTCTCTTTAACGGAAAGTAATTACATAAAAAGAACTTAACAATTTAGAAATGGAGGTGGGGGGATGGATAATTGCTTGGCAATAATATATTCTATTCTCCTTCCTGGTTTTTCTCCTCTCTGCTGGGCAATTCCTATTTCCCAGTCAAGAAGAGCAGGACAGCTCCCCTGAACTCCCTTTGTCCTTCCTTCCACCACCTTCCACCTGGGTAGACACTCTGATCTGAGCTGGCGTATCTCCCGGGTCTGCCTCCAACTGCCCACCCGGGCCATAGCTTGCAACTCCCCTTTCACAAAAACTCAAAAAGGCAAAGAGAGGCCCAGCCTCCTTCCCGGTGAATAAAATGAGGCAGGTGGCAGCGAAGAAGGTAGGTGATGAAGAACGAATTCTGTTTTAGTCTAAAGAGAAGCCAGCCTGGGTTTGCTTGTCCCTCGTTGCCGTGCAGGGAACCACCTGACCCAGGCTGTCACTTACAACCCCTGAGCCCTGAGTGCCTTACTTGGGAAATAAGGCTATTCAAGTCCCTGAACCTGGCTTCCAGGAACCAAGGTACGGAGGCTTGGTTCATGGAAGGTTAAAATTAAGTGAATTGGTTGCTAATAGTTAAAAATGAAAATACTGCACACAAAAAAATCCTGAGTCCCACTTCTCTTCAAAAACATCAGCGACAAAGCCAAAGCTCAGGAGCCATGACCCTTCTATCCCAGTGCCTACTTGGCTCACTTCTCCTGTTTACATTACTACTTACACAGCGCCCTCACAGAGCCTTGAGTCCTAAAAATGCTGTCGAGTTCAGCCACTGCCACTTGGAGAGCCACCCGTCCTTTTCCAAGGTGCACCCAGTCCCAGAGCCTATTTGCAAGAGCCAGAGACTGGGGCGCCCTATAAAGGCCCTGCAGCCTAGCCTCCTCCCCCGTTCGCCCACACTCCACTTCCTAAACCTAAGGGGTCCAAGGACGTGTCCTTGCACACCTGGTTCTTCAGGTGCTGCTCTGAGACCAGGGAGCAAATGGTGATTGACAGGGTTGGGTCTTGCTGTATTTCTCGTATCACTGTGTCAGGAACGATTAAATGGAGAGGACTCGAAAAGAGATGGATGTACCCCTCCTAAGGCCATGTCTACACATGACCAGAGCCGTCCACAAGGCCAGCTTAGTGAAAAACACCAGAGGGGCTGCCTGATTGAACTGACAGGCCAATTCCCCAGCCATGGCAGGCAGCCTTGGGCTATGGCTGGGGGCAGGGCAGCCTGCCCTTTGGTTCCTTTCCCATTTCAAGCACTTTGCAGATTCTCGAGACCACGGTAGAGATTCAGTTCAATGTCTGTGGATTGATTAATTTAAAGCCCCTGAGAGATCCCGTAGGTTCACAGATAAACCTAGACGCGCGGAGAATTTTCCTGTCTTCCTCAAAAGGAAAATGTTCAAGAAGCAGCCCCCTAGTTGGAGATGATTTACATTTCTGTCTTGGTGTCAGAACTTGGTGGAGGAGACGATGGGAGCCCCACCAGCAAACGCTGGAGTTAGCCCAGACCAGCTCCAGCGTCCGGATTCTTATCCAACTCCTTCAAGATTGGGAACAGCTTCTCTGGCCCCCAAGTGTGGTTTGGTTGTTTGCAGTTAGGGGGTCAGACAAGTCTTGGCCTCAATACCAACTCTCCCTATGCAAGTCACTGAAACACCCAGTGCCTCAGTTTCCCTACTGAGAAATGGGGATTTGAGGGAGCTACCGATGTCAAGTGCTTAGGAAGGCATCAGGCGTGGGACAAGTGCTCATTAAAGGGTACCTGCCCTTATGAAGGTGACTCAGATGACGCCAGATATGGTCTCAGCGAACATGGCAGCTAGGCCTCCAGGCACTACTCTAGCGCAGATGAAAGTCTCTCCAATGGCCTTTTGGGGTGCACCCCAGTCACTTAGATATTAACGCCTTTTACATTTTAGTGGAGTCATGCCGCATCTCATCTAGTAACGTCATTTTGAAAGGAGACTTCCTTTCAAGATGTTTGCCTGCCGATTTTTCCATGTCTCCAAAACCAGGAAACACTTTGGGGTCTTACCTACCTGCCAGGTAGCCTGGTTAAGGTATCCATGGATCCTCCAATTCTCTCCCCACAGTGAGACCTTTCACCCTGGAAAGAGGCCTCTGACTATTTGCTGAATTATATCAGAGAAAAATGGACCAACTATGCACCAGGATGGGGGAGGGGGAACGTGAAGTTAATAATACTTTATAAATTCAATTTGCATTCCCCTCTTGATTTTAACCCAATCTACATGAGCTCTCCAAAACAAGCAGTCATTTGAAATCCTCCCACGTGATAGACAGTCTTACATGTTTTAAAACACCGTCCCTTTAATAAACCAAACCACACAATGTGGTTTTAACTGGTTCTAGAATATTCTGATAGTGAAATATTTTCTGTCTCTGGGCCAGAACTGGTCATTTCTTCTTGAGAATATGATGTTTGAAAATCAGTTCCTCCTATTATAGATTTCTCCCTCAGCTTGTAGAAAATCCATGATTCCCTAAACATTGGTCTTTGAAAGCACATTGACTAAAATCTTCATGCTTAATTCATGAAGCGCAGTCTGGAGATTAGTGGAGCTGGACATAGACCAGGAATACTTTATCATATTCTAATAAGCAGAGGCTGAAAATTGCATTTCTAAAGCTACAGTATTAAAGGGCATACCGCAAAACATGACCCAAACATAACTCAGTAGTTTTACAGTGTCTGAAAAGGCTTTGATATGATAAAGTATGCTGACGAGAGGAATAAACACAACTAGAAATTTCTGAATTTAAAAAGGAAAAAAAAAAGGAGGGGGGCATGGCAAACATTCAGTATATTCGTGGAAAAATGTGTATTATAAACTCATATATTGTGATTCCTATTAAACAAGTATTGACTATTGAGTCATGCTATCGCACCACAACAATTTCAGGGTTTGGAGAGCATAAAAGCAGGCGCGATGAAAGAAAATAAATAAAGCAAGCCTAATGAGGTTAATTTGGAGGTTTCCAGAAAAATCTAAGTGCTGGCTTTTCAACCTTCCTTGAAACAGGTCAGCAGCATTGTTTCTGAAAGCAGACAGCAGCGCCTATGGGGGGTGGGGGTGGCGGTGGGGGTGGGGGGAGCAGCAAATGCTTAATGGTTCAGCAGGGACACTGCTCAGAAAATGGTACAGAATAAAAGCCCTCCCTCATGCAGGCAAAAATTGTCTGCAAAATGCTGGCAATGTGTAAAAGCAACCATAGCTTCTAAATACAAAAATCAGTAGTGCATATAGCACCGACTACAGTGCCTGGTACACAGTAGGTGCCAATAAGTATCTGTTTAATTGACTGATTGATGGATTACTGTATGAGGGACAAAGAAAGCAATGGAGACAGGTCCTATGCGTGCCACCAAGAGCTCATGGAGGCTGATGGATTTACTCCACGGAATACTTGCTAAGCTGTTTACCCTTTAGCAAGGCAGGCGCTGATTAAAATAAACTAAGCATCAGGTCGTGAGTAGTTTTCACCAAGACAGTGGCTTCTACACTGTAAGTACCTGGACCCACTGGAGGCTCCAGAATTTCTATGCAGGAGATGGGGGTCAGCGATCAGGTGGGGAGAGGATGGGGTGCAGGGCGCCCAAAGTCTTTAAACTACAACTGCACAGCTAGCACATGGGTATTAGTAAATGGCATGTTTATTGGGCAAGTGGTGGCGAGTGTGCATTGGAGATTTGACTCATGGGAGGGGGGGACGGCATGTAGTGTGATCCCCACCTCTCAAAGCCAACCGTCATCACTGTTGAGATCACAAGAGAAAGATCAGAGCAGTCGAAACCCTGTTGATTTTTATGATTTCTTTTTTATGGGTGTGCACTCACCATGCTCCTTCAGTCACTTAATAAATAAAGCAGAGTTTATCCTCTTACTTTCTACCAGGCTCTGTTGACCTGCCAATCAAATCTCCCTGCTGGCCTCCGATGACACAGCCCATACTCTCCCCCCAGACAGACCTGGACATCAGTGCTTGCCAACAGTTTCATAGGTCTGGGTGTAGCTGGTCTGCTCATCCTTCAGGTTCCTACTGGCCTCATCTGGAATCCACCTTAGCACCCCAGGCTGCACTAACTATCACTGCTCTGCGTTTCCATAGCACCCCACATCATCTCCCACCGTAACACTGATGACACCTTAATTATTGCACCTCTCCCCACCAGACTGGACACTCCTGAAGAGCCAACATCTTGGCAGGTAATCCACCACACCCCCACGCCTAGAAATAAACGAACAAACGAAAGTGGTGAATTCAAAATAGTCAACCCTAAAGGGGGAGTGTGGATATCATCCTTTGTCTTATAGTCACTTTCACATTTAAAATAATAAAGCCTATGGTGTCTAGGACACATGCATGCTAGATACGATTACAGAAAATTTGATTATAAAAAAAGAAGTAATGAATGAAAAACTACTCACTTTCCAACAGAGAATGAAACACGACCCATCTTCCCCCCATTTAGTATTTGTCTCACTTTGAGTAAACGTTACCCATTTTGAACACTGATGTTCTTTTCTACTTTAGTGAGTTCCGAGTTCTGACAGCAGCTCCCTGAAGAGCGATTCCAAAGCCGTCCTGAGGATGGTTCCCACGTCGAGCCATCCTCACTGGCTGACCAAGAGGCAGGTGGCTCTGCCTTCTCTATCGTAAGCACCTTGTTTACTGCTGATAGGTACACAGGGCCAGGTGTAGAGACAGAGGACCCCATCGGTGAGAGATGTGGCCTTGTACACAGCCACTTGAAATCATGAGTGGACATGTTTGTTGCACAGACGTGACATGGCCTGGATCAATGCACGGTCCCAACGCAAACTGCGTATCATGTGCTGGCGGGAGGCAGGAGTCCGGCAGCTGCCAGTTAGGGGGATTAGAGCCACGGAAGGACTCTCAAGTGTGAGCCAGGAGGAACGGCTTTGGTTCCAGCTTCCGGGAAGAGGAAAGGACACATTTCCAGTTGTTGTCCTCACAGTTTCCCTTGTCCTGTTACTGCGGGACCTTTTGCTGTGAGGATGATATCTGATTCCAGATCTATTTCTGCAGCAGCTGGCAACGAAGTACATGTCTGTCCATCCTCTGCGGCTGCATTTGCAAGGTCTGCAATGTCTTCTCTTGCAACTGTCACTGTGGCAGCACCCAGATCTGCACCATAGCCCCTAGCCAGGAGCCCTTCCCCACCGAGCCTTAAGACAGAGTGTTTTCTCCCTCAAAAACTCTGGTGCCTTGGGCCAGCTACTTTTTCCAGGGACCATGGACAGTAAGGATGGAGTTATTGTGAAAATAATTCACTGCTACTTCCCTAAGAATCCTGCCCTTCTTGTCCCCTTAACTATAATTCTTTACTTGCAATATGTATCAGCTGCTATTTAAGTAAACAATGGGGGGGGGGTTCTATGAGAAAGTAAGAAAATGAAAGTGCTTTAATTTATATCCCAAGGGACTGAGGCTGTACAGTTCTCTGAATTCCAAGTCAATAAATAAAAATTTAAATAAGTGTCCAGTTGGAGGTAGCTTATGAGTTGCAAAGGGGGCCAAAGGGGCCAGCCTAATAGGTTCCACACTCTTCGTGTGATGTCTGGTGTTCCTCTAAGTGTAGAATACAGAACTGCAGCAGGAATATCAGCCCCTTCTGGAAGTGGGGGTGCGAGTGCCACGTTTGATATGACCTGAAAATGACAAGTTACGGCAAGCTGAACACTAAGGCTCTCCTGATGGGTTTTGGATTGTGGCAGGGTGGGCAGGGTAAGCTGTGTACCAGTTGGCATCAACAAGCCAAAAGACAACAGGACAACACTGGGGTCCATCCCCGGCCCTCTTTGTCAGGACTCAGGTACCAGGGAGACAGGTCAGATCTTATTGCAGCAAATATAAAAGTAGGAGCTGATTTGGGGGTCTGCTGCCGTAGAGTATTGCTGAAAATAAGAGTCTAGGGAAATCTCAGGGATTGCTTTGCAGTGCTGCGTGGGATAATATGAATTGATGTCCGCACATATGCACATGGGCTTGCTTCATATGTAGGGTTTAAAAGGCCCCAAGGATTCCAGGAGATGAAGCTGAGGACAGGTTAAAGGATAGGCATTAATAAGGCAGGGGAAAGAGAACTTGAGAAGTGGTTTCATAATGCTCTTGCCAGGGAGTTTATTAACATTATTGAGTCTCATCCTCAAAAGGATATTTTCCCATTTGGTGGAAGAAGAAACTGAGACTTATACATGTGTTCCGGATGACACAGGCTAGATATGGTGATGGTAGGACTCAAAGGCAAACATAGATCTACCTCCCACTCCCAGTGCTAGGGGACAAAACCCAAAGATAAGTTTTGTTTGTTTACAGCTGAGAAACGTATGGACCAATCGACCCAAGGGCTCATAGGGTTGTCACTCTTGCCAGCTCTCTATCTTTGTCTCAACTCCCCTCTCTGATTCTCTCCCCGCCTTCCCCTCTTTTCAACAGACAGCCTTCCTTTGTGCAACCTGGGAAGATATTGCCAGCAGCAGGAGCCCAGGGCCCCTGGTTAGCTGCTGTGCAGGAAGGCATGCAAAACCCTTCCCCGCCAGCTAAAGCGGCGAAGTACCCGGAAGGACTCCGAGTATTCTAGCTTTATGTTTACTCAGCCTCAATGCAGCAGTGCAGCCAGGAGATGGGAACTGTGATTGGTCAGACCTGGGTCATGTACCCTTCTCTGTGATTGGGGGAAGCAGGGGCATGGTGGTTATCTGGAGATCAACAGTCCCACAAAGAGAGAGACAGGTGCTTCGCAAAGGATGACAGGTCACTGTAAGTAGTGCAAGTGTGATATACTACAGTACCTGTGCTTCAAAGACTCATTTTCCCTTCTTCCTTGGCTACAGAGTCTCCACATTTACCCAGGTACATTGAAGCCAGGAGAGAAGGCTGTATCTCCCAGCTCCCCTTGCCACTATCTGTTTAGCCAAGCGATGAAATTGAGGCCATTGGAGAGGAAGCAGGAGTGTTGGGTGGGGCCTCTTAGCAGCTCCTTGAAAGGGAGGAAGTTAGTCTTCATCCGCCTCTTCTCTTTCATGTCACCTGGTCAGGTGGGACCAGGAGGCCACCTTGAAGACGGAAGCAGTGTGGCAAAGCAGAGAGAAGGAAGCTGGGTGGCAGATGACTTTGTGAAGTAGCCACACCAGCCAGGGACTGCTCATTTCTGGTCTTCTCTTATGTGAAAGAATTTACCACCGTGGTTAGGCCCTTCGTACCAGCAGACAAATGCAATTCCCCGTTTATACAGCTGGGCTCCCGTCCAGGCCTGCCATGATTCTCTAGGCCTGGTTTCCTACTCTAGCCGACAGTAACAGCAACTCCATCTTTTCTTCTTCCTCCTTCCCTTCCTCCTCCTGCTTCAGCCATGAATTCTCTGAGAATCCATGGGTTTGAGAAACAACTCCTGTCCTAACCATATAAATGCTTCCATTCTCATCACACTTGTAATCTGCGTTTATGTCTATATTCTTATGGCTATCATGTAACTCAGGAACTCTCAAGTAACTGTATTTAGTTCAATATTGTTAAGTGACTTCCTGGATGTTTATTTGACACCATGCTACCCGTCCCCAAATACCAGCCATCGGCTAGAATGTACATATTCCCTATTTGGTAAGATAGAATCTGACCTCTAAACAGTGAGGCACTAAAAACAAAACAAAATGGAATGAAAATAACACATCTATTTTGTAAGAAGCTTCATTGACGACCAGCTTTTTTTTATACTGCGATGTTCTTTATTTTCATATATGTACATCATATATTGTAATTTGAAATGGATATTGACTGCAGCAGAGGTGCATATCCACATGTATTGACCTCAGAGGTAAATATTGACTGAGACAAAGGTAAAATCGATGCTTACCTTGAGGGATAATAAATCTGGATATCTATTGAAATAAGAAGTCAATAGGAGCATTGTTACACACACTAGTGGTTATAGTCACTTGAGTACATTTGTACAATGAGTGGTCAGTGGTTGTTTTCTAGAAAACTAGAGGCAGTGGTAGTAGTTCATAGAGACTGTGCCGACTGCCTTTTTGCCACTTTGCCCTCTTTCTGTTGTGTCAGCAACTAGCATGGGGCTAGGTAAATGACCCCAGTCTACCCCATCAAATGAAGTAGCGTGGCCTCCATCTCCAGGAAGCAGTTATTGAATTAGGTGTTTACAGTGGTAATTGCAGTGTGTTTTCCCCATAGCAGAAAAGACTGGTATGGTTATTCCCATTTTATAGCATGGTAAACTGAGGCTCAGAGGACAGGAGAAACTCATCTACGATTACAGAGATGATAAATGGTGGTGCCCTGAATGCAAAACCCAATTGTCTGCTGTTAAATTTGGTATCTTTCTACCATATCGCTGTCTCTTGATTAAGAACTAAAACACTGGAACTCTAGGCAATAGAGATAAATGTCAGAAAAAGGTGAACACAGAAATTGGAGGGGGTGAGGAAAGGTCTATTTGCTACAGACAGGCCTTCATAAAGTGACAGTAACAACTTCTTTGCAAAATGGGCCAAGAAATGTTTGCGAATCCACTTCCCATTACAGCTGTCAATCATTATCACCATTCCAGCTCAATTTTGGTGACTTGTGACTATGTGCCAGGTACTGTGTTAAGTGTCTTGCAGACTTTGACGGAATCTCATAACACTGTGAGGTCATGTAGCAGAGACACGGTCATCTATCCAATATCCGTTCTCCATTTCTCCCTTGATGTCCCAGCACAATTTTATTCAGCCTTCCCCCATCCACTACATGACTAAAACTGGGCTGTGAATGTTCAGGGACCCAATTCCCAATCATGGCAAGTCTAGATGCTTCACTAGAATCTGTTTAGGTAGAGACATTTCAAATAATTCCGCCAATGAAAAGTCAGGGTAAGTCTGTTGAAGGGCTTTGGGGAAAGGTCCTCTTGCTCCTGAGAGATATATACAAGAGGAGAAGGTACCTTTGTCCTCCAGCATTATGTTCTCGGGTGATGATGTCTGGAATTTCTGTAGCCGTCTTGAAAAGGTAAGAGACTCCCACTGAGGAAGAAGCTGGTAGAATCTCAGGGAAGTAGGGCCAGAGCACGAAAGAGTCCAACCTTTGGGGGCATAAATGGAACAAAAATGCATAGAAATTGGGGGTGGGGGGAGATGCGCTCTCTCTTCCTGAGCTGGGATATCCATCTTTTCCCGTCATCAGACACTGGAGGTCCTAGTTCTCAGGACTTCAGCTTCAGACTCACACCATTGCCTCCACCCTGGTTCTCAGGCCTTTTGGCTCAGACTGACTCATCCCACAGGCTTCCCTGGTTCTCCAGCTTTTAGAGGGCAGACTGGGACTTCTCAGCCCCATAACCACATTGGCCAGTTCCATAATGTTTCCCAGTAAAGGCATTAAGAGGTACCCAGGACACCTCAGCAGGAATGAACATTAGACAAGGACAGAATGACCTCACCTTCTCTGAACCTCCATGCCCTCACCTAGAAAAACTGGATGAACTGGTCCTGTGAGTGGTTATTGTAAGTCCCATGTTTCTAGAAATGACACTTTCACTCCTATTCATGACCTCCTCTGAGCAAGATATGAGGCCACTTCGAAGAGAAGTTTCAGAGTCCAAGTAAGGGTGTGTTTTGCTGCTGAGCAAGAGCTTCCTGCGAGCCAGGCTCATTGGGTACACAGTAGCCCCAACCTGTCCCCCAGGATAGCAACTAAGCATTTCACCAGTGGCAGCCTCAGAAAACCAGGCTGCTAATTTAATGCAATGGCCTGAATCTTCATTATCTGTACCCAGAAACCATGAGTCAGGTGTCCTGTTTGCCAAATGTCACAACCTGTTCGAGCTTGGTGCTATCGTCACCTGGAGAGTATTTAAGGGCTTCAGCTGGAGCAATAGAACCACCCAGGGAAAACGTAGCCACTTGTCTTGCCAATGCTGAGCCTGCCTCCCTACACCCACGCAAGGCAGGCCAGCACCAGCACACGGGTCCGGGTCACGGAGAAGTACCACCAGAGTCACAAGGGCAGCAGACACACAATACAGAGGGTAACTGCAGGGTCACAGGAGAGTTTCATCTAATTGCCACAAGCATGAAAGAAGAGGCTAAGTCCCTTTGCAAACAGGAATCCTTTCCAAGAGGGAGGCTCGCTTGATTTACATAACCACAAGTAAACAGGCAGGGAAAGGGTGTTACTTTAGAGACTTGATGTTTCCTGACAGGGATAAATTGGAACTCACTGGGACACTGCACATTTACCAGGAAGAGGCCTGGCACAAAGCTATAACATAGTCCAAGACCGCTTTAGTTCACCGGTGAACGTTTGTTTCCAGCTCCTCAAACAAGGCAAGGACCGTGAGCTTGCACCGCTCTGTGTGGGCCGCTTCACTCCCTGTACCCCCACCCCCGCCCCCCATGCCAGTGCCACAGAATGCCCGATGGGTTCCACACCACAGAAAATGACATTGCTTCTGACCAACGTCTCTGTTTACGGTAATCAGCGGAGGGCAGTGAGCTGGTCTCAGATGCCGAGTGATCGCTTGTTTTCAGGATAATCAATAAGACACTTATCTTGAAAGATTCATGCAAGTTTGGAATCAATTATGAATGGGATGATGATAAAACTCGGAGAGAGAGTCGCTGGATTTTTTTTTTTAATTCTTATCAGGGTTATACACCATTTTGTTGGCTTCTCTGAAATGTTTTACAAGTTTTAAAAGGAATACACACTCACTATATTGTGCCATTATCAAAGAGCTGGATTACTGCATGATTTAGGAGGGGTTTTACAACCTCAGATGCTGTGCAGTCTTGGAATAATATCTTTTAGGTTCAAAAAAGGGGGGAAGGGTTTCCCATCGAGGGTATGAAGGGATGTGATGTTGTATACAGTAGGAATGGCATACATTTTACACATCTAGCAAACTTGAGTCTGAAAGTAAGGCCCCGCCAGTGACAGATAGATGACCTGGGCGTTATCACTTAACCTTTCAAAACCGACATTCCCCTGTGCCAAAGACATGACGGTGGCACCTCCATCGCAGGGTTATGGTAAAGATGAAATGAGATTATCTGTATGAAAGTTTACCAAAATCCTAAACACACAACAGGCTCTCAATAAATGGTAGTTATTCCTAATATTAAAATTCTGACTTAATCAACTTAATGGGGCCAAAAGTTCCAAGCTTCTAATCATCCATGGTTATTCTGGTAACCAGCCCCCACCCAGCGGCCCGCCGTCAGTTACCTAATTAGAACAAAAGACATTCCTATCACCCAGGAAAGTACAAGGGTTTTAGGAGCTGTGTGTCAAGAACCTGGATCAAGGACCAAAGTTTAGTGGGGGCCAGGGGCAGAGACCAATATATATAGTCTATATTCCTTACTATTTCACAATAGTATTCGCCTAGAAGAACAGAACTAAAACAGAAGCAAGAAATCTAATCTTACCTTTCCATTTTACCAGTAAGGGAGACTGAGGCTTAGAGAGGCTTATGTTGCCTCAGGTTACTTGGAACAACTATTTCATAGGTGGGCCCGGAACCAAATCTCTTGAGAGGAAGGAAGAACAGCAGTGCAGATGGAAGCACAGGACAAGAAGAGAGTCCAGAAGGTGAGCCAGAATGTGGAGCCAATTTGGAATCTGACCAGGTTGCACCATAACTGGAAATCTACTCGGGGAAGTGAGGAGTCGTGGAGAAGGGCCCCCTGGGGAAGCCAAGCCTGAAGTAGGCCGCAAAAGAGGTTATGGTATGAGGTGACTCTGAAGAGGGTGCTAGCTAGTTAAGTCAAGGAGGCATGGCAGAACCACCATGGCAAAGAAGGGAAGGGAACAATGCAGAAAACTGGGCCTTGAGGAGCCTGGGGCTTGTCTGACATAATACCAAGCCCCTCTGGACAGCAAAAGACCAGCCAGGGGCCCATCAGTGGATGTAGCTTTGGGGATCTGGTCAAGGGCAGTATGAGTAACCCCCATTGCTATGAGGCTGGTCCCCAAAGAGAAAGAATGCTAAGGAAATCCCAGTTTCCTGGCCAGCAATTGTGGCAATGGTCTCCATTCAGTTTGGAATCCTATCTCAGAGAGTACAGCTGCCAAGGGCTGGTCTCCTCTTGGCCCTTAAATCGATCAACATTTGGCCTGAGCTTGCAGATGACTTTTTATGGGCCACACCATTTAAGCTGTCCCTGCGGTCAGAAATAGCCCAGGGGTGGTCGGAACCACGACATTATAAATTGGATACTATATTTAGTTCACATGGACATGGCTAAAGAATTTCTTTTTCAGTTCAGGTTTTGAGTAATGGACCCACAACTGCCTTTGAACAGGTCTCAGCAGAATCCGGGAGTAGGCCACGCGGTCATCTCAGCTTTCCTCCATTGACACCGTCCGGCCTTCGGGCGCCTCAGTTGTTAGAGAGACCTACTTTGTGCTTTGACTGAGGCAGGAGGAAAACTCTCTCAAAGAATGAAACATTCTCTCAAATACTTCCTTTTGAGGTATTGCTTACCAGCACTAAAGAGCACAGAGATTACGTGTACAGCTTGCTGAACCCTTCCATGTGTCCACATGCATGGAATCACATTACCAGATCAATAGACACAGCCCTACCTGGCACGCCAGCAGGCGCCCTCTTGCCCCTTCAAGATCACTGCCCCTCAGAGAGGTACCGTCTTTTCTGACTTCTCTCACATGGAGAAGTCTTGGCTGCTTTTGACCTTTACATAAATGGAATCATAGTGTGGACTCTACCGTGGCTGGCTTCTTTCAAAAGTACACCTCACTCTCAGACTTTATAACATATATAAAAATAGCACCTCTGCTCACTTGTCTTGGGCTCCCATTGAGTGCTGGGCTCAGAGCAATCCTCATGTTCAGTCCTCACTGCAAGCTCAGCAGATTGGAATTATTATTCCAGTTTTACTGATGAGGAAATGAAAGCACAGAGGGATTCAGTGACCGGGTGCGAAGTCCCTCGGCTGGGAATTAGCATACTGGGATCGTGGGTTGAAGTGTCTGGACTCCAAAATCCACATTCTTTCCTCACGGCCAATTTGTTTTTGACTCGTGACTCCGGGGTTAGGGATATGTCACACAAAGCCCTTCTTACCGTGCCCGACACACTGTATACGACAATAAATACCGCTATGGTGATGATGGAGATAAAGATGATAATAAGGATTATGCCGGCCCTCGTATAAATGTTGGGGAAGCAGGAAGGACCGAGACAGACATGGCCCCGAGCCTCACAGATCTCATAGCCTGGTGTCAAGGGCATATAATAAACACACAAATAACTCTATAATGATAAATTCTGACTATGAAGGGAAGAGCCGGCTTGCTTTGGGCCACAGTGAATGGTGAAGCTTAGACAACTTTTCTGCGAGGACATTTTTCTTCTTGAACTATCGGAGGACAAGAAAGCTGGGGACCTTCGGCAATGTCGCATAGCATTTATTGACAACACCTAAAATATTCCCCCCAATAGGTATGCAACACTAACCAGCTTTGCTCTAATAAAGCTCTTCACCTGAGAGGCTCAATTACATCTGCAGTGGACTCTTCAGAAGGAGCATTTAGAAGGCAGCTTTGCCCTTGACTCTTGATGCTGCATGTCAAAAGCACTTAACTCAAAAACCTCTGGATTGCCAACACCAATCAAGGCATCTGCTCCTGGGCCAGACCACTCGCTGCCTGACGCTCTGATACCAAAGACACCTGTGTTATCAGTATGTTATCATGGAGTCAATTGCAGCTTGGGAAGCAGAACATGGGCCACTGAAAGTCCCAAGCTTCCTTTCAGGGAATGGCTGCCCAGTATATCTTCCCAGGAAACCTACAATTCACATTCCACTCTATGACCTGGAATTCTGCTTCAGGAAAGACAAACACACAACTCCTCTTAAGGGATCCATTGTGATTCTAAATTCCTTTAAAGGTGCTAGAGTGGCATCTCACCTGACAGGGGGCAGACTGGGTTCTAGAGTTGGTGCATGAGACAAATCTGAACAGTGTCAGAATTACTCTTGATACGCTCCATATTCTTTTGGAGCTGGCTCACTCCGTAGGACCGAGAGAGGCGGTTGTGACTCCAGCGTGGCTCAGCCCCATTCCCTTGGTTGAACCACCAGGTAAAGCACCTGCCTGGGTTTGTAGACCAGGTTATCACAGAACACACATCTTTAAATACGTCACATTATAAGATGCTCTGAGATACTTGCAAGGACAAAGCCTTCAAAGAACAAAAGATTCCCTTTGTCTTCAAGACTTGTGCTCAGTGAAGGGAAAAATTCACCAGCACTACATTAACCCCTTGTTTGTCTTATCTGAAGTTGGAATTGAGTAGGTTAAGAGTGTTTCCAGGATGACATGCACTGAATTTCTGCTTAAGACTGTGACATCTCAGTGTCAAGGTCCTTCTTTTCATCATCTCCATGTGCTCAGAACTACCAGAGCTCCAGCATAGAGGAGGTTCCTATTCCACCTCCATGGAATGCCTTCTCATAACTGACCTACCAATTAATAGGTTACCAGGACACTTTGCAATAAGGGGAGAGACAAGCATTGTTGGGTGGAAGTAGCTGGGCGCCACAGTTTAGCTCAATTTGATGAAATTCTTTCTAATAACTGTAACTTTGCATAATGACAAATTTACTATTACGCAGGAGTCCTTCGTCATCTATTAGAAATGACGTTATCAGCCTGAGGTAAGACTAATCAGCAACCAATCCACCAATAACATTTTTGTGAAGTTGTCATTGGTCAATAAAGAATTAGAAATATGAGGATTGCATACAGTTTTTCATAAAACTAAATGGACCCCAAATTTTCAACTGTCCTTATACAACAAAAGACAATGTTGGCAAGCTGATCAACATCAGCTCCTATGAAGAATATGATTTTGGACAAAATAAATCTCCAATGTAAGTAATGACACTTCCTATTCATGAGGAATATGCTTTGATGCTACATTTGCACTTATGTTAATGTAATTAACATTTGTATCCACATCCAACAGTAACGTCAGATGACAAGTGTAACATAACCCAATGGCAACTGCTATCAAAAGTATAGATCTCACTTTATTTTTACCTTCACCTGACATACTTTGGCCATTATATTGACCACTCAGGAACATTGTTTTGGCAGTACATCCAATCAATAATTCACTCGTGCAGAACATATAACTGTACATTTTCTGCTCATACAAATCCATTGATAATGAGTGCTGATGATAGAGCAGAGAAATCAAAGGTGTTCAGGCACCCAGAAGTCCTTCTCAGAGGACTAACCTGAAATGATCCTTGTCTCGCCTACAAATGAAATATTTAAAACAATGTTTTGATGCCCCGAGTTATACCTGACATATTTGTCGATTTTCACAGACGCTGGGAGTGATTAGATTTGGGGGTCAGTTACTTTAAGGTCATCTGAAGACCACACATTTTAATTTCAAATAGAGGATGACAAACCTGATAAGCAAAACTTTATAAAATAAAAGGATATGAAATCAACTTACTCTACTAGTTGGTATGGGGAAAACTTTTGTATTAAGTCCTGTCATCTAAAGGTAGGGAACCTGGTGTTACAAGAGATAATTTTCCTGACAAATAACCTTGATAAGTTAAGGCACCTAGAAAATGTACTGTTATAAACTACTTCAAACCTTGGGCAGCATTTATTCTCAGTGAGGAGGGGGGAAGAGGGCCTGGAGACTTTGGTTTCATGTGTCGAGAAATTTATTGGTAAAGAATGTATTCTTACGGGTTCACAATAAATCTAGAGAGAACTTTACAAGGAATGTGTGAGATGACAAGACTAGCAGGCAGGTGGTCATGGCTTCGAAGGGTTAAACTACAAGAACAATGAAATGGCCTGGAAGTGCTTTAAAACGCAATTAAAATAAAACCAGTTCCTGTTAGTTTTCCAATCCAGAATATTATATATTCACATGAAAAAGGGCCCAGCAATTGAATTTTGAATTACACTAACCCATTTTCTCAGCTACAGAAAACGCTGGCTTCTAGCCCAATGAATACAATGGACCACATGCTCAAGACCTTTAATTATCTAATTAACATAGTGTCATTTTAGCAATTAGTTCAAATGACCATATAAGTTTTTTCTTTATAAGATCCAAATAGTAAATATTTTTTTAAGTACTTGTGATACCATGATCTTTCCTGCACGTAAAGGGTATACAACAGCAGTTTAAAAACAGACAATGACCAAGAAAGCTTTGAAATAAAAATTGTGTTTTAAAAACATCAAACCAACTCTAATACGGGCAATAGCGGATTTCCATATGATTATACTCATATAGTAAGTTCACAGATATCCTTTAGCTATCTACTAAACTAGACTCATGACCAGGAATCAGCCTGTGGGTCGGCAGATATTACCCAAGGAAACTACAAGGCATGTTTGGGCTGGAGCATAGGAAGTGTCCAGAGAAGAATTCATTTTAATGAAGGCCCTAATAAATGACATGATCAAATGAATAAGAATTAGACAAACTCTTGACAGAACATTGCTCTTCCTCCAACATCTTCTCCCCACTGCCACCACGGAGCTGAATGTCAACTTCAAATTCTTCATGTACTCTGCAAGCCAGAGAGTGTCACAAGTTGCTTCTATAAGTTATTAGGTGGGTACACAAGTACTTGCAGCTTAGAAGGTTAAAAATAATTGCAAACACTGCCATTACTTTTGCACCCACCTAATAACTAATACAAAGCCTTTGGATTATAAAGCTAATGCTGTAGAAAAATGTACTCACGCTAAACAAAACAATTTCTGTGCTATTGTTTCAGGCCTTCCATTGAGCAGTCTGTATGTAATAGAACCACGGTTCAACCCCTTTGGATGTATGTCAAAGACCCCTCGTTTCTGTTGGGCCAACCCAGTTCCAAGGAGGTGTTATTTATTTGGGACCACAGAGGCAATCAATCTGTAATTCGTGCTCAGCATTGACTGAAATTCTCTGTTGACAAAGAAAAAAGCAATTATGGCCCTTGCTTTCAAAGAGCTTGCAGTCTGATGGAGAAAGCAAGCATCCTCACACACAGAAGAGCAAGTGCAGAGTTCTTGGGGGCTACTGGGCCTGAAACACTGCATTCTTTAAAAGACTCCTTCACAAGTCCTGGAAATTTAACATGTTGAACTAAAGTCTATAGATTGGAACGAAATGGTGATGCTTTCCTTGGATCTCAGGGAGTCTTTCAAGACAGGCTAATTTATGTAAAAGGAAAACTTATATTTTTCAAGCACTGCTATGGTCCAGGTATCACTGTGAAGGGTTTAAAGATATCACTGCCTTAGTTCATTTCTCACAGCTACCTTACAAGGTATTTGTTTTCTGAAGAGATAGGATACTTCTCAGCCTGTACTCCATCTATAACATGGTGGAGAGAGGATCTCCCAGACCCCATCAACTCTCAAATTCCACATGTCAAAGCTCAGGGATTGCCTAGCTTGGTTGGCCTCTTCTTCTAAATCAGAAAGCATTACCATATCCCATCACTGTACATCATGACACCTCTTCTGGGTCCCAGGACCCATACCAGCCTCCATTTCTGTGGCTTCCCACCCCCTGGTCTATATTCAATTAAGAGTGTATACCTGCAGGACTCTGAAGACCCCACCCTTTCCCCTTCCTTTGATCCTTAGGTCTGGGGGCGGATGGGGCGGGTTGAAGGGATTCCTCACTTTGCTTGCCCACTGAATTTCAACTTAACTGATATATCAACTCATATTTGGAGCCTGCCCCGCCTCCCTCTCTCAGTTCTTATTCTACGTCATCCATAACTTAAACATACCTGCGTCACACTCTGCTGCAATTTATTTAAGAATTCATCTCCTTGACTAAGCCGCAAGTTTCTTCAGAACAAAGCAAAACCTTTTATCCCTAATGCTTAATAAAGTAACATCCATAAAGCAGGATCCTCATAATTATTGCTGAGTCATTATATGGGTTTTTAACTTCTCTGAAAAAGAGAAACAGAAAGAAAAACGGGACTGAGAATGGGAGAGCAAACATGATGGAATGGCTGACAACATGAAAAAAAGAAAGAAAAAAAAACCCAAACTATGAAAAAGACGAAGAAAAACAATGCACAAGAAGTGTCATGTAACCTTATCATTGATATTACTTCTTTTGTGCCGCAGGTTTCTGAAAAGCAAGATGTCATAATATTAACAATCAACAAAGCTATAATAGCATTACAAATGATATTCATTTACGAGGATGTACCCTCACCATTAAAGTGGTTCCAAACAAGCATTCTGCAGCAGATAATACATATCCCAGGTGTCAGGGATACAATTCTGAAAGCCACACAGAAAACCAGGCTTTCAGAAAACCACGAGGTTGCATTCATTTTCATTTACTTATAATGTTGATGTATCATATTGATCTTTTTCCAAATGACCCATAACTGGAAATGAATTTCTTTCACACCGTTTGTAACAACTACATATCTATCTACCTATCCATCCACCCATCCATCCATCCACCTATCCATCCATCCATCCATCCATCCATCCATCCATCCATACATACATACATACATACATCTTATCTATATAGTTGTATTCGGTGTCTATATATACCATATTACTAAATGGCCAGAGACCAACCAAAAGGTATAAGATTGTTTTTAAATGTTGAAAAGGCAAAAAAGCATCAGCCACAGCTTAACTGTCTTGTGCTAAGGTCAGACAGTATCTAAGTATTTTCTGAAGCTGGTGGTCAAAATGATGTATGCCCAACTAACATTATGAAGTGTCTACAAGAACAAAGGCTCTAATTTTTTTCCTTTGAAATCTGGACCCACGTGACAAATGTTCTTGTGAAAATATTAATTAGCAAGTCTTGGTTGTTTGAAAGAACTGTGGCCATGAGGGTACAATTAATAAATAGGGGGAAAAAACTCATTTCAATACATTCTGAGTCAGATCCTGAAACTGAATTACCAATGGCACAAGCCCAAACAAGGTCACCTGTGTGTGTACTAAATTGTAAGTCATGCTATTGACATTCCCTAGCAATGGATTCTTCCCAAAGGGGCAGCTTCTCCAAGACCACTAGGAGGAAGTAGTCAAAGAGAGTGCCAACAAATGGCATTCCAGCCTATGAACTGGGTTATTATCCAAACTGCCTTCATGGAGATGTAAAAAATGAATGTGGGTGCAAGTATTCCCATTCCAATGATTTAGTAACTAAAGCCCAGAAAAGTTAAGTAAATTGTCCAAGGTCAAAAAGCTGGAAAGTGGAAGAGTTTGCAGTTGAACTCTAGCTGGTCTGGCTCCAAAGCGGGTAATAACACCCAGTGTTGTGTGAACTTCCGTCTCGGTTAACCCAAGGTTGGGTGAAAGATGAGCCAGCTAAATGATGAGAGAGGTAGCAAATGCTTACTCATGGTGGCAGTGCTGGAATATAGGGGGCAAATGCTGAAGGCTATACACTGAAGAAGACTAAAATCTGAATAAGGTTTTACAATTTGAACAAGTTATGGAAACATTCAAATTTTTTTAAAAAATATACATTTTACATTTAAAATATAATCATATACAAACCAGACAGATTTACCTCCAATAAATCCAAAAGACTAGACAGAAAGTTCATTCAGCGAAAATTCCCTTTCTATCTTCCCACCTCCATGGAAAGTATAAACTTCCCCAACTAGAGTTGGGCTTGACCAGATAACTGGCTTTGGCCAATGAAACGTGAATGAATATGGTGGGGTGTGTGAAATATGAATCTAGCCCTCGTGAAGCATTAGGAGCCACCAAGGCCCAGCATGGGAAGAATGTGCCCTAACTCGTCACATTGCCCTGAGCTACAAAAAGTGACTGGTGAAGTAAGGCCTGCATAGGCAACCTGTGGACAAATCAGTCCATTGGCAGGTGGATTGCTATGCAGCAATAGCGGAGCATTAATGGGATGGAAAAAAACAAAGGTCAAGTCATAGAGAAAAGTGAGCAGATAGTGGCATGTGTAGGGTGGTACAGATGAGCAAACCTGAGAAGGATTCTGGAGAAAGGCTGAAGATACCCAGGCCAGCATTTTTATGTGGTCCCTAACCTCATAGCTGTGGAGTTCCACCACATACATTGAAAGGGACTGAAACGGAGACACCTGCCTCACGGAGAATGAAGGATACTAGTCCCCTTTCAAGCCCAATGCCTCAAAACAAGCAAAAATGTGCAAAAGGCATCAACAGAAATCCGGTTGTAGCTCTCTCCTGAACTGATAGGAATGTCTTTTGGGATGAGAACTTCAACTTTGGGGTACACATTTTGGACAAAAGAAAGAAAACAGGACATTGTGTGAGCTCTGGAAAGTCATGGAAGCATTATTTGTTGCAGAAAAGTTGGTGAAACAGAGGACTGGAATGGAGGCCATTTAAAAGATTCCTCAAGATTATGGCGATTACTTCTTCCCTTGCAAATGCAGAGTATATTGAAGTTTCTTTTAAAAATTCATACAGGAGAATCATTCTTTGCAACTGTAAGAGGGAAACTGTCATACAACATTCCCAATTCAATATTATATTGTGCTTCAAGAAAAGATTTCCATATATTCTAGATTAAAAAAGCCTCATAAATAAATGATAATCCAGTGCATGCTCTGAAAAATGAAAAAATAATTTTGTGTTTGCATTTTACTCTACCGAGTAAAATTTAATCTCTCTTTTAATATAGCATGTTTTATATAAAGAGGTAAAAAGATGTAACCTTATGAAAATTGATTTTTTTTTTTTTACATGCTTAAAAAGGTCCCTTGCAATATTTATCTAGGCATTTTCCATCTGGGAGTAGACAGAAGCATCACCATCTGGGGTTAAAAGTAAATGGAGCTTTTGTGCTTTGATTTAATGAAACTGGTGTTTATACCATTAAAACTAATCAAGACCAGACAGCTTTATCTGTGTGCTGTCCACTATTCAGGTTATGCTTTTCAAACGGCACTGTGATCTGTAACACTGCCAAGCGCATAGTAGATGCTTACTAAATATTTGTCGAATGCACAACGTAAGAGAAACAAGGGAGAAAATCAAATGCCCCGGTCTGAAGCAAAGCTGATGTCACAGGACCTTAGGATGGGGTAAAATGAGACCATCTCGGGCTCCCTGCAGAAATCCTCTTGTTTTCTGAACACGCGCAGTGTCTATCAAGTATAGAGACTGACACCATACCCTCAGGACATCAGACAAGCCTACCAGTCTACTGTTCTCTAAACAAATATGTCCCAAACACTGATTATGATCAGTATTTGAGAGACCCTAATCTTCAAGGATCTAACAACTCTCATTCGAAAAGAAAACAAAGAGTTTTGAGTACTACCTGTCCCTCACCCCCAGGGGTGGGACTAGTTTAGAGATGAGATCTTGCCTGACTGAAAAAAAATAGGAGAGTGATGTCACCCCCTGTAACTCTAATTTCTCCATAGTCCAATATATCCCCTGTTTCAGATGCATCTACCTCAACTACAATCTTTTCCATGGCCTCTGTTCAAAAACACAAAGTGAGAGCGAGTGCTTCCCCAGGTATAGGGTGGGGCTGGGCCTAGCGGAAAAGAGAGTGATGTTTTCAGGAGAGACACATAGGGGAAGTATTGGGAAGTTTAATTTCTTAAGTTGAGTGACTGGTTAATAGGTATTCTATTTGCCATTATTTAAAATATACATAAATTACTTATATGAACGATTGTGTTATATATGGACATTGTGTAATATTGAATTAGGTGTCAGATTCATGGCTCTTCTTTCTTATTTTGTGTTTTCATTCACTTGCTTTTCTTTATAGTTCTAGCATATAACCTTGTATCTTCAAATGATTTGTTTAGTTCTTTGCCTATATTTTGAACTTCATATAAATTGAATCATACTGTGTATAGTCTCGGTGTAATTGCTTTTAAAATTCTACAGTGTATTTTCAAGGTTCTTCTATGTTGATGCAGGTTGTGGTAATTCATTCATTTTCACTGTTCTCTAGTATTCTATTATATGAATATGCTACCATTTATTTTTCCCATTTAATGTGACGTCCTTTGGGGAATGTTCAGTTTCTCAGCTCCCAAATCTATTGGCAGCATGACCTTGGACCAGTCATTTACCTTTCTGAACCATAACTGGTACATAAAAAGCTACATAATTGACACATTAAAGAAACCAACACACAAAGAAAAGATTGCCTGTGTTCCTAACTCTTAGAAGCTGTGGCTGCCCCTTTCTCCCTCATTGGGTGTTCAGAAATGCACATTTCTCTTCTACTTTGAATATATACAGCTTTCCCAACCCACTTATTCACAAAGAAAGGATCAATATTTCATGTCAAGCATAGACCTCAATTCTAAATTTAAAAATCACAGGGCACGTGAACAAGCCCTCTGGTCAACGCTCTCTCTTCAACAATGTATGTTTGCCTTGACAGGGCACCTCTTCGCTTCCGGTCCTGTCTGCCTGGAACACTTTTCCTCTGGCTCTTCACATTGCTGGCTCCTTCTCACCTGTGAAGCGTCAACTTCAGTGTCACCTGGCCATCCTTTCGAGAGTGCCCCTCCTCTATTCCTGACCTTTCCTCTCAAACAGAACCATGTTGGCTTGCTTCCGAACTTGTGTCACTGTTGCATATATTTTATCTAGTCATTTACTTGTTTCTTGCTTGGCTCCCCCACTGGAATGTGAACTCTGTGAGGAGAGGTACCTGGTTTGCTGGGAGGTTCACCTTTGTGCCCTTAGCACATTGAACAGACATCTAGTAGGAAGGTAGTAAATAAGTTATTGTTGCATGAGCCCATCTACCACTGTGTTTCAGAAAGGAATTGGTGGCAGACCTGGAGATTTATATGTGAGTATACATGTAAATAAAACACGTGGACCCCAGATCCCTAATCCAGTTGTCTTATGCTCAACCTCCCGAGCTTCCTCCTGAGCTTGTCTGCACAGTTCAATTTATAGGAAGGCAAGCAGGACCATAGGTCTTTCCTCTGTTGGAAACATCCAATATGGAAGTTACACGAAAATAAATCAACAAAAAGCTGTATTATCTTTATCTTTAATCCATTTGATCATTTTAGCGTTTTAATCTCACCAATAACCATCCCACTGCAAACTCTCAGGATGGAAACATCTCTTATCATACTTGAAAATCACAGAGGAAGCTCAAAGAGCACCACCTCATGACAAGAGGTAGCAATGGGTATTTATGATTAAGGAAGATGATGGCCTAGAAGCAGGAGCTTGTAGATGAGGTCACATCGTATTACGAATATGGTTTATTACCAGCTCCCAAAGATATGCCCTCTCTTTGGTCAATCAGAAAAGGATAAAAGGTTCAAGATAAGGAAGAGGCACTTTATAAATGAAAACGTTCACTAATGAAATTAGTATCGTTATTGCAGGAAGTGCTAATTTTCCTGCTCACTGAGAGTTTAATAAAAATGTTATGTCTACTCTATAACTGTGATTAATCAGTGTGGTATTGAGAAGTGCAGCGATTCCTTTTCTACAAGGCAATTTTCAAAATTTGAAAAGGTGTAAATTTCATGCAAATTGCTTCATAATCATATATATACAAAACGGAGCTGACAAAATTGAAGTTAGGAAAGGAATCATTAACATTTAACATTTTTTTCTTTTTCTCAACCGTTCCTTCAAAGGTATATTGCAAATGAGAAGATATGACCCACTGAAAAGCATACAGGTGAATGTCAACAAAATGGTAATAGTTTTAAGCAAACTCAAATGTGAATGTGGAGTTTGAACAGTGACACGACATAGGAGGTTTTATAGAGGAAAATATTGCTTTGATGCAATGAAAATGTACCCACTTGTTTTAATCACAATCTAGAGAGACAATAAAGCACTTTTCTATTTCTGACTATTAGTGGGAAACAGTACATCTTTGCTGGGGGAAAAAAAAAGTCACATTTCTGCTCACAGGGTTCCTTTTTTAAAAGAAAAGTCAAAAGGCCTCTTGTAATTTTAAACAATAGTTTGCAAATCTGAGGGCTGCTCTGACAGATAAAGTGGACTATTTGGTAACCCTCCTGCCTCCCTGTGATGGCTTATCTAGGACATGCTCCCCTCACTGTAATGAACAAGCCTGAGACGTGGACACCAGACATCTCCGATCTCTGTGCCTGGAGTCTGCAACAAGCACTATCTGGGTAAATGGAAAGCAGGTTGTTCATCTGTTTACATAGCTAAGGGGAGGATAATAAGACCTGAAGTGTAAATATGACAGCGTTAAGATTATTTGACGCTTCGACTGATGGCCCTTAAGACTCGTAAGACACCAGCAGAAAACAAACCTAATAGACTTGCAGACATTAGTATGACAATTGTGACATGTAACTAACAGCTCACTGTTTCTGGAGTTTAAGAAGTTGAAAGCTTTTCCTTATTATTTTTTTTTAATATATAACTTAGAAAGCAGTGGTTAGCAATTTCTGGGTAATAACTCACACTGATTCTAAATGGTCTAAGTATTGCCACGGTTCCTTGCATTGGTGGATTTTTTTTTTCAAGAGGCATTTGGAGGGACAATGTAATGATAAGTAGGAACCATTTTCCTCCCTCCTCCTCATCCCATACCTCATACATTTTCTAAAATGATGGCCCTACTCAAGGCAGTTATTATGCACAGTCAATGTTCTTCAGAAGAGTTTTTCAGAGGATGATTTTTGGTTAAAGTGGCATATTTTAGAACCATCTGGTCACATGCACTAATGCGCACTTTCCAATTCCGCACGGGTTTTTACGACGACGTTCTGCTGCCCTGTCTCTCCCATGCACTGCTTGTAAATAAGACAAAGGCTCCTGCTGCCTTCAATTCGCTGAGCAGTGAACAGTGGCTCTAAGTTTAACATGGCAACACATTTTCCATTATACGCTAAGATTAATAAACCTCGCAGAGCCCCGAAAGAGCCACTGGAAAACAAGGGCAGTAAGGTGCTCGTTTCTGTTCCATTAGACACGGGATGATCGGCTGGCTCCCCACCCTCTGTCACTCCAGCCTGATAACAGACCCTGGGCGAGACCACCTTCCTGGAGGCTGCCTTGAACGTTCTCCTTCCTTTCCCCTGACTCAGCCACAAAGGCAGCGTGGGCCAGGTGGAAGCTTCCACGGTCCAGGGGAGCACTGGGTTGGTTCTCCTTGCCCTAGTTTTACAGCAAAGGGCACCCTTTAAAAATACATCAGTCGGGGATGGTGGAGGGTGGGGGCAGGGGTGAGCTTGGGGACCTTTCCACTTCTTGGCAGTGGAAGAGGACAGATTCTGGGAGCCAACACAGCTTTGTGAAAGAGTGAGGAAAATGGGGGCTCCAATAAGGGGCCTCTGCCAATCATGCTCTTCACCAATAGGGTGCTTGTGGTAATCCCGGGGCTTGTACGACCCTCAGTTTCTTCATTTGAAATTAGGGATGATGAGCATACCTACCCCATAGTGTGGGGTGAACAAATAATGAATCTGTAATGCTAGCCTAGTGTCTGGCACACAGAACACACACAATGAATGTAAACTTCTGCGATGGTAACACTGATCATTGCTAGGATTTTAATGACTATTATGACTGTCATCGATAGTGTTACTACTGCTGCTATTCAGAGACATAACCCCTCTGATCCTCAATGCCCTCAACTGTAAACTGAAGACAGTCGTGATCTGAGAAATAAAATAAAGCACAAAAAGCAATCTACACATTCCTAGTACACTATTGGTGCTCAATGAGCTGTTGGTCTTCACCTTTGTGGCAGGAATTCTAAGAGGAGGTAAAATCCACTTGGGTGCCACTAAAATCCCCCCTGTTTGCGAACTGCGCGATTAGCTATTTAAAAGCCATATTGTAAAAAGTACTTGGCTACAGGAAAGAAGGGGCTCTGAAGTTTGGGGACTTGGAAACCATGACTTCCTAGGGAAATCTGGGTCGGCAGTTTGGGCTGGGCGCAGCGAGCCAAGGGTCAACTGTTGGCCTGCAGTGCTGCCCCCAGGGGTTGGCTGGCTCTTCGTTGGGCCAATATGGCACCACAGCTGCGTGTCTCTCACCACCCAGCAGATAGGCCCCGGCTTGTTCACACCCAGAAATGGAAGGTTTCCAAGTGCAGCAAGTGGGCAAGCGTCCGTGCAGAGGCACTTACTTCTCCAGCTTTTGCTTGTGTCGTGTTTACAGACGCCTCTATGGCCCAAGCGAGGTCCACGAGGCATGCTGACTCAAGGGCTGGACGCCACCTTCTAATGGGAGAGGTAGGGCATCACAATGCAAGGGCCCACATCCAGGGGAGACACTGCATGGGTGGCCATTGTTACACTCTACCACACAGGTATTAACGGTTGGCATTTGTGGGTTTTGCACCTGTCAGCCAGGACACACCTAGAGCTAGTTCCTAACACCCTGGGCTATTTTTGAATCAGATAACTGATGAATTCTCTTGGATAATGCACTATAGTTTATAAACCAAGACAGGTGGGCAGAAGAGAGACGGCTTCTTACAAGTCTTTTGGTTCTAATAGTCTTATCTTTAAGTTTTCCATCAATAGAATTAAAAAAAAACACAGCAACAAAAAAGCAAGTGTGTGCATGCGTGTGTGTGTGTGTGTGTGTGTGTGTACCCTAAATATAGAGTAGCTTTGAACTCTTTCTTCTACATTAGTTTTGCTCAATTTTTTGGCATTCATGCTTGTCAGTTGTGTGCCTGAACCACTCACATCGCCCTGAAACTGCAATTGCTTCAGTGATATTCACAGTATTGAAAATAAATAAATAAGTAAAATAAAGGGAAAGTTTCAGAAGGGCAGCACTTACCCCATTCACAGGAAAATAGACTGAAAGGAAAGTATTGTCATGGTGTTTTGCAAATGACAGTTTCAGCAATATAAATTATGATTTATTTTCCCATGTAATCATCTTGATTGCAGACATCCTTTTGGAGAAATCGCGCTGCTCTTGGCTAGCTTTTTAAAGCCTCACAAGACAACTTTCAAACCTGATTAGTATGTACGATGGGAAATCAGATACATTATATTTAGCTTGAAGTGCAGAGCGCCATGGGTGCAAAGAAAGAAAGATAGAGGGAGGGATTAAAAAAAAAGAACATCTGTAATCCTTTTCAGAGGAATGTGCACAGCGCATGCCGGGCTAAAGAGCAGAGCTCTCGAGTTTGCTCAAGTTGTCCTTATGTAATGAACCGATTGTGTTACGTCTCCTTGTCAGGCATCTCTCAAGGTGCTAAGTTGCGTGATGTGATGCCTCTGTACCTGGGACAGATTCACACTTTTCTCTTACGGCATTTAGAGCTCACCACTCCCATCAATACGGTCTTCCCTGGGTCAAAGATGTCTCCTGTGACTTTGTGTCTCTCAGGCTACATCCCCTTAAAGTGAAACTATCAGTTTGTCAGTAGGCACAGGGGGCAGGTTCTGATGCGGCCTTGGTGTCTGACAAGCAGCGATGCTTGGTACCAGGCTTCTCCAACGGTGGTGTGTCATATGTCCAGCAGGACAGAGACCAGGAGGGGTCAAAGGGGACGCCTGGGGCAGACACTGCAGCAGTCACAGAAGCTGAGATTCCAGAAAGTCCAGGACAGTTCACGCAGGGTCCCGGGAGGGCGTGTCTCTTTCTATGGATGCCCCAGGAGTCTGGCTTGCCTTGTCCTGGCCCTGACACCCGAGAAGCAACAATACAGGAGAGAAAATACACCACTGGGGTGGGAGTCTAACTGACAAGTAGTTAAAACACTAGCTCTTATATTAATACAATTTGGCTACATTAGGAGGAGAATACAGAACTTACATGGGGCTTTGGGATAAAATGAGATTTCAGAGCCCTTTTGAGTGGGAAGTGGGAGTTTGAGGCAATGCTCATGGGCTTCTTGAGGCCCGTTTTCCCTTTCTTCTACCTGTAAGGCACTCACAATGGAAACATTTGAGAAGCTCATAATTTCCAGAGTGCCTGGATCCAACATAGGGTTTACCAACCTACCTGATTTGACAATTCTATTCGGAGAAAAGAATGATGGGAGGTACATCTGCAAAGTGCCTGTCGTATGCCTGAACAGAGCAACTGAACATCCACTTACCGCTGCTGAATCATTAGAGCCATCCTGCATATTAACCCCTTCTACCGTGTTTCCCCTAAAATAATACCGGGTCTTATATTAAGGTTTGCTCCAAAAGATGAATTAGGGCTTAGGTTCAGGGGATGTCATCCTGAAAAATCATGTGAGGGCTTATTTTCTGGTTAGGTCTTATTTTCTGGGAAACACCACAGATGGGGACATTGAGGCACAGAGAAGATGATGATTTGAATCAGTTCATAAAAGAAACCAAATTTTTTTTGACTTGGCTCCATCTGCTGGTAACTGAAAACCCTGAGCCCTATAACCCTCTTTCCCCCAATCCCCATTCTACCTCTTCAGGCCAAAATCACCTGCTTGGCTCACAAGGAAAACATGTCTATCCACGGTCAAATCTCTGACCCCATCCAAAGGGCTCTACCTAAGCTTCCTTTCTTCGTGTTTTCAATCTTCCTTGAGTACCCCCTTTCTTTTATATTAAACTTCCTGCTTCTGAAAAAGTCTTTGAAAAGATCTAAGCTTTGCTTTCTGTTCTTTGTTTTCTGTTTTTGTTTGTTTGTTTGTTTTTAATGTAGCTTTGGTAGGTGAAGTTCTAAGTTGGCCCCAAGATTCCTGGCCCCTGGAGTATACCTGGTCTTTCCCAGATACTCCATCAATCACTAATCTAGGTCCTGCTGTGAAGGGATTTTGTAGCTGTTAATTAACGCTCCAAATCAGATGACAGTGAAATAAGGCGACTGTCCTACTAGTCACATGAGCCCTTTAAATCTGAGCCTAGATGTCAGCGTCAAGCAAAGTCAGAGAGATTAGAGGCAAGAAGATTCAATGCACAAAAGAGTCTCTGTTGATGGTGTTGGAGATGGAAGGAGTCATGTGACCAGGAGCGTGGGTGGCTTCTAGGAGCTGAGAGCGGCCACCAGCTGACACAGAGAGAAAGGAGACAGAGGCCCCAGTCTTACAACTGCAAGGAACTGAATTGTGCTGCCAACTGGAATAAATTTGGGCACAGATTCTTCTCCAGGGCCTCCAGAAAGGAGCACTGCCCAGTTGACACCTTGAATTTGTCCTTGGGAGACCCTGAGCAGAGAACCCAATCACACTCTGCTGGGGCTCCTGACCTATAGGACTGTGAGCTAATAAATGGGTGTTGATTGAGTGGCTAAGATTGGGGTAATTTGTTATGCGGCCATCCAAAACAAATGTAGCAGCATGCAATAATCCCAGCTTTAAGATAAATATTTTGTTCTATTCATTTCTTTGGCTTTCCAAGTTACCATGTCTTCAGGGTATAACATTCTTCACAGAGGAACTCAATCACCAGAGCGACATTATTGTTTTTAAATTAATTACTAAAGAATTAGTTCCAAAACAATTCTGATCACTAGTTTTACTCCTGAGGGTAATATGATAGTGCAGCCAATGAATCTAGACCTAGGCAGCTATTGAAATTGTTTTGCTATGGCATGCCTTCCACAAAGTCATTCAGGAAAAGTTTCAGATCCAAGCAGAGCTTGGAATTTATTCCACAGGAGGAAACTGTTTGGGTAGCACTCTAAGCAACTACATGTAGAAAAAGCCCTACCACGGGTATTTTTGTATCAAATATCATGTAATATAATCTTCCAAACTGCAGAGATGAGGGGAAAAAAAAAAGAACAGCTTTGTAAATTTCTTCTTATAACCAAAATTACACACACACAGAGATGAGAAGCCTTCAATGTCACTAATTTTTCTGAAGCAATATAACTGAGCAGACTCCTGAGACCTTGGCTATTTCAGACAAAATAGAAAAATGTAGATTCAGGATGATGCTGGGGAGCTGGGCTTTCTGCAACAGATTGTAAGCCAAGTCATAAATTGAGGTAAAGCATGAAATAAAAGGGGGAGAAAAGGGGTGGAAGTTGTGGTTTTGTTCCTGTACACTTGGGGTATGTAAGATAAATGGGCTGAGGATTTTCCTGTCCATTTCTGCTATTCATTCTACACGATTAAAGTCATTAGTTAGAACACTCTACCAAGCAGCTACTGCAAGAACAGGGTTTCCCTTAAGGAGGAGGCTTAAAAAAAGAAGAAAAAGAAAGGCGAGGAAAACCCACATGGGGCACACAGAGATATATGCACACTAAAAACTAAGCCAGTGGTGTTTGCTAATAGCGATGCTTTAAAAGTCACATACTCCGAGCCACTGCTGTCTGCATGTTTTAATAGCAGACACATTGTCAGGGTGACGCAGGTGACCTTTGGGGGAGGGGAGAACTGGAGTGAAGTTCTTTTCACAAATCCATTGGCTAGATGTCTCATTCTTCCCTCCCCACACCAGAACTTCATCTGCTCCCCTCTACACCCCAAATCAATCGCCATGTCTTATTTCTACCTGCGGCCCTGGGTCTGGCCTCCACAATTTCTTGCCTGGACTATTCTAAGCGCTCACTGCTGCCAGTCCTGTCCCTGTCAAACTCATCATGCTCACTGAAGCTAGAGGGCTCCTTCTGAATGGATACGTGGCCCCCTTATTATGTACAAGGTATCAAAATATCTGTAAAGCTTCCCAGCACTTCCCATTGCCATGGAGAGAAGATCCAGAGTCCTGCTGGGACTACCGAGGCACCTGGGCACGTGAGCCTTGTTTTCTCTTCTCGGCTTACCTTTGTTACCACTGTGCCTCTCCCGGGCTAGGCTCCATCCAGACAGAACCACGTGTCTTTTCCCCCAGGGACTAGATCTTGTCTGGATGCCCACAAGGTATGACCACGAGCGACAAAGTCCCTGTTGTCAGGGGGGTGACAGTGTGGGGTGTCCAGCAAGTAGGAACCAGATGCCCACAATAAAACTGTGGCTGTCAAGGATGGTATGGGAACAATGGAGGATCGAGGAGTACCCAACCCATACTCAAGTTTTGTGGGAAGAGGGGGTTTAGGTTCAGACCAGTCTTCTGGAAGAGTCAGTTAGTTGGAAGAAGAAAGAAAGAACATGGTAGGCAGAAGGATCTGTGTACATACAGGGCCTGGCCTTTCAGAGAACCATTAGATCTGGGAGTGAGGAGCCTAGATGCTGGTCGGCTCAGCGAATCAGCGATCTGGAGTCAGAGATGCCTATGAGCGGTCACTCCGACAGCCAGGGCAAGTGGCAGACTCATGAATTAGGGGACTTGTCACACAGCGGCTACAAATTCCAATGCTTAGGAGGCCAGGCAATTCCTGTAATGAGGGCACTGGACCTGGTGGGCACTCTGGGAAACAGAGGGCACGTGCCCCAGACAGAAGCAGCGCTGCTCATGCCCAGCCAACTGGCACCACTCAGAAGTGCCAGCGAATAAAAGCAGCTCTGCTTGTTCAAGAGAAGCAGGAAATCGGTACTGAGAGATGAAGTCTCCCATTTTTTTAAATGTTGGCAACTATTTATTTTATTAAGAAAACAAAACGCTAGCAGTCCCAACAAAAGACATCTGCAAGCCTCCGATTTGCAATTTGGGGGATAGGAGTTGGGAACAAGGATGGAGTGTGCAAGTGTTGGAAAATGTTCTTGCTTCTTATCCAGGGATTGGAAAGCAAAAGCATTGAAAAGAAAGCTGATCCCTGAGGCGACAGCAGCAGCCAGGCCCAGAGCTGCTCCGGGGGGGAAAGCAAACTTCTCTGGAGGCTGGGAAGGAGGCCAGTCACCCATCCATTCGTTCGTTTAGTGAACAAATATCCACTGAGGGCCTACTATGTGCAGGGCACTGTTCCAGACTCTGAAAAAGCAGCAGTGAGCAAAACAGACAAAATCCCGGCCCTAGAGGGTTGCACATTCATGTCTTCTTTCTGGGGAAAATGAAAAGTGGGACAATTTCCAGTGGTTTTAGCAAAGGCTCCAACAGACACAGTCCACCCTTTTTCAGTCCCAGGCCTATTCCTTTTTTTGGAAAACCATACGGGACAAGTGACCTAGAAGTGACGGAGGTCCCAAAGGTCCAGAGCTGCAGCATTCCAGAACAGAGGAGCAAAGGGTTTGCCTCTCTGGTTCTCTGCTGTATCCCCAGCATCCAGAATAGTGCCTGCACAGAGCTCACACACAACAAATACTTGCTGAATACATTTTACAATTTGGGGCTCGGAAGTATCACCGAGATCCCAAGGGAAAAAAAAAAAATGAGTGAAGTTGGAATTGGTTTTTGCACATGAAGAGCGTTTCTGTTTTGCTTCCAGATCTCTATGTGACAGCACACAGGCAGAACAGGATGTCAAGGTAAAGGAATATAACAATTTGTCCATTCTGTTAACAAGCTTAGATATTCAAAATTGGGCAGCGTCAAAGCCCAAAACCTCACTTCAAAAATGCACAAGACGGGGAGATACAGGGAGTTCTGACAATCTCCCTCAAGCTCCCTTCAAGTTCCAGCTCCGTGCCTCCCTTTGGACAACTCCCTGCCTCTTGACTCGACTATTACGGGTGTCACTGTTCGCTCATTCCAGGGAAAAACAAATAGAAATCAGTGTCGCACACGATAATATGAATATTCAGCTGAGTCCTTTCCTGCAGGTGGACACGAGTCGGTGGTGGGCGATGGTGGCTCATCGCCTGTCAGTGTCGATATCTGCTTCCATGGCTTTCAGGTACCCTTTCATTGGTGGATTCTTTATACCTGTGCCCTCCTGCCCCTACCGTCAGATCGCACCCGAGATACGCGATCACCTCAGCTATGGGGACAGACCGTTCCATCACAGAAACTCCCCGACGGTGCCTGCTGCTCTCACCCACAAGAACTCTGCTCCGTACAAGTCTCAGTGATAAGGTCCCGTCTGCCTCACTTGAACCAGAGCTTGACAGAGAGCCATAGGTTACCAAGAGCAGACCACCTCTGTTTCTCCATGCTGGATTTGTTGTTGTTCTTTCATTCTTTCTTTCTTTTGAAAGAAGGAGGAAGGAAAGGCCCCTGTTTATTTCCAAACTCCCTTGCACCTGATGTGGAATAGGCTGGCATTTGCTGTTAAAGCAGAAAATTATAAGGAGGGCCTAATTGACCCTCCTGTGTCTTTGAAAAAGCCTGTCTGTGGTCTCTAATTGACCCTCTAGGTACCTATGGAACAATGAATGAATCTTCAAGAAATAATGGAGGGCGATGATTAATAGCCCAGGGCTGGCTGGACCTCTGTCTCTCACAGCTCTTCTCCCTGCACTTGCCTTCCTCCCTCTGTGACACGCGAGTCCCTGGATTTCATAAGGAGCGATTTATTATTATCGCTGAATAATAAATACCCTGTAGTCGACACTTTAAAAAATCGGACGCATCACGACTCTGCAGAGATGGGGATAACATTTATTTAAGCTGGCACTCTCATTTTTCTCCTTGGCAGTGCTCCGAAGAGTCTTCCTCCGATGTTTGTGGGCAAAGTCAGAACAGGAGGCTTCTCTCAAGTTTCTAGCAAAATCTCTCCGAATATGATATACTGTGCAACGGTGAGGTGTCTTCCTATTCCAAAGAGTGAGCATTCCCCATCCCTGCTTGCTCACATGAGGAAAAAGGCACCTCGGGAGGGCAACGAGTGACAGTGATAACAACACTGGTAGCAATGAGGGACGCTCCTTTAGTGTAAAGTGTGTAATGGCCACTCTTATATGTTATCTTGAGGAATACGCACAGAAGCCCTGAGATGTAGTCAATGTGATTGTCCCCATTATTCAGATGAATAAACTGAGGTGCAGGGAGAATAAGTATGTGCCCAAAGTCACAAGGTCCAAAGCCCCAGTTCTGGAAGCCTCACAATATTCACAATAACTGTGCCAAATGTACAATAGTAAGGGGAAAATTTGAAGTATGGATAAGATAACACCTTTCCTTTCTTTCAGTTTGCTTGAAAATTCTTCTGTTCCCCAGACAGGGTAGGAGAGTACATTTAAATTTAGAAATATGCATCTCTCTAGAGCATTATAAGAAGCCAGAGTTGTTTTTTTAAAAAAAATTCATAGCATTAACTATAATTATTAAAAAGAAAGAAAAGAAGGAAGAAGAGACGGAGGGTGGGAGGAGGGAGAGAGAACAAAAGCTGCTAAAACTCCTTCCTTCCTTTTGCTCCCGCTAATGCCTCCACCTTCCTCAGAACCTTTAATGGCAAGCACCACAAGCTGTCAGCCAGGCCCTGCTGGGTGTACTGGGCCCCTTTCCTTCTTAGTCAGTGCTTTGAGGGAGAACAAGCTGCCTATGCAGCAAAATGAATGCTTGGGTAAGGATTACGCCTTCTGTGAAATGCACAGATCCTCTCTGACATGAGGTCACTCCTCTGTCATCAGAACGCACTGGGCCACCATTCAGAGTCATGGGCTCTGGGTGGGCAGTGGGCTTCCTGGAGCAGTCACATCTGGGAGGCACTTCCGGGAGGACTCAAAAACAGAGTAGAAGAGAGTTGAATAATCTAATCTGCATGCACCAAAGGACTACCTTACATCACCTTGATGGTTCCATTCAAAGTCATGATTTTAAAAGCAAACAAGACTGACCTGGGGAATTTTGTCAAAGACAGACCCCTCCCAGGGTTAGACAATTCCTAGAGATGGGAAACAACTCATCCATTATAGGCTTTTTCAAATGCAAACCAGCTGCTCCAGAGCCCACACCCCAACCACATCCATTATTGGGCTCTCCCACTGGAGGCCACACTATTCATCTGCCCACATCAGCCCCGGGCCAGGTACCAGACAACCAGGGGTAGCCCCTGTCCAGCAGAGCCCACTGAAATGATCCGGACTGACCAGTCCTAAACCTGCTTACTTTGCCTCCCCGGTCCTTCCTGCTGAAACCACAAGAAAGGCTCACATCCAGGTCCTCCATCTCTCTGCCTTCTGACCAACCCTAGCACTTCTTCATGTGGCCCCCACAGCATGGCACGTCCCCTTCCTCGTGAGACCTGGGAGTATAACAAAATATCTTTTTGACAGCAGTTTTGCCTGATCACTGTATCTGGATAATAAAACTTATTAAAACAGGAAGCAAAGGAGGGAGGAAAGGAGAGACAGAGGATCCGAGGGAGGGAGAAAAGAAAAAAAAGATTGAGGAAGTAACTTAAACCTGAGAAACAACTAGCAGAGCTGTAGAAGAAACCTTCCCTTTGGGTGAGGGATAGGCACACTGAAAACCTGTGTGGATGCTGTGTGTGCAGCAGTTCCTGATGGGAAAACCTGACCTCCTGTCCAATGGTCAATATTCAGGGGGCCCCGAGGCCCTCCCAGCTGCTTCTCTGATCACGGCTATCTTAATCAGGAAATGAGCACAGAAGTTAATTTCCTTGGATGGCTGGCAGTAAGCGTTCAATGTGGAGCTGGATTATAATATGGTATCAAACTATAAACAGAACCATACTAGTCCCTTTTAAATAACTCTAGGTTCTTTTATTCATTAAGATTCAGATGCTATGGAAGGTGTGCAGATGTACCTTCTTACCTCCTGGATCACAAATGAAACACCCCAGATGGAAGCAGATGGCTTTGTATAAATCAGATGATGGTTTATAGGGTGAGATGTCTTCATCAGAACAGTATTACAGTATAATCTTTTAGGGGGAATTGGGTTAAGCAAATCCAGCTTTAACTGGAGGTCACACTTACATATTAAAGTTTGGGTCCATTTAAGGAGTGCTTTGGTCTTTCTTGGGTCACTCCACCATGATCTCTCCATCATTTTCCTTCTAGAGGGGCCCCCAGGTCATGGGTAAGAAATGTGTTAGGAAGCCAAGGATGGCTAGCCCCACCCCCTCCAAAGAGCTGGTTCTAGGAACAGCCAAAAGCCTCCCTCCAGCCCGCCCCCCAGGTCTCAAAATCTCCCTGGGTTTGCTGCCACATGTAAAAAGGGGCGGCTTGCTGATTGGAAACCACAAGACTGAAACAACACCTGCTTGGGCACTTAACCCTGGAATGGGAAAGGTGAAAGTGGTTTCTGTTTCTTTTGCTCTTGAGAGTAAAGTGGAGAGCGATCCTATAGGCCTGATGTGAGAAGACAAGGCCTGCTCTTTCAGGAACACTCTGCTCTGCGGGAGGCAGGGAACCAAGGGTTTCTTAGCCCATCAGGATCCGAGGAATGGTGTCTGCACGCAGACTGCCTCACGCTTAGGGTAGGTACCATTCAAAGCAGAGGCACAAGGAGCAAAGAGCCACCTGAAGTACTCCTCTAGCTCTAGGGTGTTCCTTTCCTTTGGAAGAGTGACAGGAACAGACCAGCTTAGCCCCACCTCCCTGAAACATTCCAGCATTAGCAATAGTGGGATGTGTATCCCTATCTCCCAGATGCAGACAGATAGTAGTCTCCCATTTCTTTACTACACTCGGTCACTTTCAGGGTTAACATTTTAAAGAAATATAACTAAACATGAGTTCAAATGACCACTGGCCCTCTCCTCTTGAGAAAATTCAGACATTGATACACAAGTACTTATAAGACAAGCCACCTAAATAGCACCCAGCAAAAAGACTGGGAGGATTCTGTCTCCCTGAGGTTTCTTCCAAACCCAGTAGTGTGATTCCTTAATGTCTGCATCATGGAATATATTGTCTGTTCTTCTGAATCCTGACTATGTAACATTTGTCCTCAGAAGACTATAACACAACCTTATAACAGATTCAGCAATTAACTTTGAGCCTCCAGCCAAATGAGAAGGCACATCATCTCCCCTATTCTTTTCTTTCCTCTTTATCTTTAAAGAAAAAACAAACAAACAAAAAAAACAACTGGTGTCAGCTCTGAGCATTTTTGTTCCAAATCCTCATTCCAAGCTCTTGACACTTTTCCAAGTTGCCCGGGTTTGGGAAGTATCGTCTCTAAGCTGACTCCTGCCTTCATATCCAACCATTCCAGCTCAGCTGCCATTCTCAACAGAGCCAAGAAGTAGGATATTTAACAAGTGTTAGGGTTAACAAGAAATCCCAAAGCAAGGGCTTTGAGTTATGTCAGGAAGAAATGAAAATTCAAAAGATGAACACTCATTCATGGTTGAAAGTATCATGTTCTTAAACCATGAAAATCAAAAAGCGATTTTTAAAAGTATATCTTCCAGACATGTGCTCCAGGGACCACCAGAATGAGACCCACAGGCCACATCCAGCTGACCACCTATTTTGTAAATAAAGTTTTATTGGCACAAAGCCACACCCATTTGCTTACATATTAACCTACGGCTGTTTTTACCATACATCACAGTTTAGTAGTTGTGATAGATACCATATGGGTCACAAAGCCAAAAATATTTACTATTTGACCTTTTACAAAGTTCGCAGACCCTGTTCTAGACTGAAAATTAGTTTCTGTGACCCTCAAATCTTGAATCTGCTTTGTCATCCTTTGACTACAAATGGGATGATTAAAAAAATGTTTTAATAAAAATATTAATGAATTATTAATTTGGGTTTAGGGAAGAAGAGAAATCAAAAAAAACTTTAAGACTCATGACCATTATGTTTGAAATAAAAATTAGATCTATACTAGGTAACTTCATTCAACCACAAATATTTATTAAACACCTACCATGTAGCAGGTGTTTTCAAGCTGGGTATTTTCCTTCATTATGGGGAAAAAACATTTCAGTTTTTCCTTCCCTCTTGTTTCTGTTTCTCTCCCTTTGTTTTCAATCCACTATACCCTTGTTTACTCTGCCCGATCAAATGAAAAATGCTTTACAAAGTTCCCATCTTTGAGAGGTGTCCTGTCCAACACAGGTCAGACATATATGTTTCTAGGTGTTTCGGTAATTCAGATCATCGGAGAAGCTGATGTTACCCTAGGTATGATACCCAAACTGTAGGATTAAGCCGTTTAGAACATACTAGATTCCTATAATATGTAGTGATTTTGCTAATGTTGTTCCCTTTTATTTCCTTGCCCAGAATGATTTCCATTAGCTGGTTTGCAGATTAGCCGTCTAATCTCCTAACAAGAGCTCTTCGATCAAAAGGTCTGAAGTGGCCCCATGTCTTGCCGCTGCCAGTGACTGATTTAAGAGATGGGCAAAAAGTAGACACACAGAAGTCCAGATAGTGTGATTAATGGTCGATCCAACTTTCTCTGAAACGCATATCATGACTTAATGGGAAACCCTGAAGAGATTAAAGGGGGGAATCACATTACCATGAATAATATAAAAAAGTGATATTCTGTCTAAAAAGCTTTGGAGTGCAAGTGACTCGAACAAATATATTAACAGAGCTTACAGCAGATTCAATCAGGTTGAACGTTCCCCCGAATTTATTTTGAAATAAGCTTTCTGGATCAGAGATGTGAAGAATGAATCTATTCGCGACTGGCAGGGAAGCTATTAACATGCAGATTTTAATTCTGCCTTTGATTCTGTACAGGTGTTATTGTCCCTCCCTTTTCCCCTGCAACCTCTCCCAATTACAGATGTAGTACACTGCCACACATCACAATGCCACAATTACGCGCTAGCGAGCTCAAATTTACTTTCCTCACGTTACTCGAACTTAGAAAACTCAGTTCAGGTGTGTACTGATCAAAGCACCAATAGAGCGATTACATTGAAAAGTTATGAGTTGTCACTCCCACCCATCCATCTGCTGGCAATGCCAATTCAGGGATACATTTGGGGGGGACAAAACTTGGCAGGTAAGACAGAAATCTGCTGTACAAAAACTAGGTGTGCATTAACTTACAATTATGCTGCGATGTTAATGAGGTCACGGTGTGTGACAGGTTAACGGGCTGCAGCCAAAAGGCAAATATTGAAATGAAGGCGTTTATTTTCGAACCAACAAACCTGAACAGAACCATTACAATAAGTCCCATTAGCATTCCAGTGATTGGGCAAAATAATTTCATCTCTAAAATTAATTAAATAAATTGGAATGACCTGGAATCGTGCCGGTGGCAAGCGGACGGAACAGCACTGCATGAAAGGCAAACTCATTTGGAGTCAACTGGCCCATCAATTCCCTGACAGATTATGTTTAAGTTGATGGGAAGTGAAAGTTAAAAATATGATCCATCCAGTAAGGCAGTGGCATACTCTGAAGGAGCTTGCAAAGGAATTTTTTAAATAAACTCTATTGTATTGTTTAAAATTTAGCTATAGAATGAATGCCTTTGGATGGAGACAGAAACTCTGTTGAAAGTTCTTTGTTTAAAAAAATTCTGATTCTGTCCTGAGCTGTCCATGTTTTATCTTTCCTAGCAATCTGGATTTGTTAGCACGGAAGATTAACAACGTATATGACAAGTGAAAGAAATGGGTAAGGTCCAAGGGCTACTGTTAGGTTTCTGAAGAGAATCCACAGCACACTTTTGGTCCAAGTCAGGTCCGCAACCCAAGACTTGCGGGATTCTCTAATGAGTGACACGTGAAAGGACGTGAAGCACTGATTCAAGAATTACTGAGACACATGCTAGCTACTCCACCTCAAAAGTACCTGCACTGCAGGGCCATGCAAACTTGGTGTGTGGGTGTCTACTCTGTCATTTAAGAGCTGTGTGACCTTAGAAGTGCAGGTAAGCCTCTTTGTGTCACTTTACTCAGTTGTAAAATGGATACTAGCAATGACCCACTGTTGTATGAAATGGGAAGAGCTGATATACACAGAGCACTTACTGTAGTTTCTCCAGAGGAAAGCCTCAATAAGGTTAGTTTCCCCATCTCCAGGGTTGAATCTGGCAGGCATTCCAACAGGTCTGGTAGTTCTTTGCAAGTACTTTTATCCTCAACTTTTCTAGGGTTTTCTAAGCAAAATGTCAGCGGCTTGTCTCTTTAAAGCTGGCTTTCTCAAAGTGTGTCCTATGGGCCATCTGCACCAGAAGGACCAAGAATGCCTGATTAACATACAGGTTCCTGGCTCCCATTCTGGATGTGCTGAATCAGAATGTCTGGGAAACGGGGCCCAGGAAGAGATATTTTAAAGACATGTTCCTAATTGAGTCTTAGGGACCCCTAAGTTTTGAGAATTTCTTATTTCAACACACAGAATGGAAACAATGGGATCACAAACCATCTTTCTGGAGCAAATGAATCGCAAAATAAGATAGGATTACAAAATGATGCCTTTATGAAACCTGTGTTCTTCTGAACAACCACTCGCCTTTGTTTTCGAGGCTTGTGCCACGCAGGCCGCCTTTCACTTCCTGGAACTTGCTGTACATAGGATTAGGACACTAAGTCCTGATCACACCTCCTGTTTGCCCTTTTCCAAATCCCAAGCCCTTCTCCCACCTCCTCCTTCTCAGTTTCATGCCACCATCCCAACCTCACCTCCTCAGGGAAGCCTTCTCTACTCCCTAGACAAAGTCAGAGTCGCCTGCTCTAAGCTGTACTAGGTACCGTACACCCTTTGTCATAGCATTACCATCTGCAATTATTTAATGATGTGAAATTCTTTTTTAAGGACTCTCCTCTCTTCTTCCCTGAAAACTGATGGAGGGTAGGGACCGCTCCTTCTTTATCCACCATAACATCCCTCATGCCCAGCATGGAACGTGCTATGGATTGAAACCTCCCAAATTCATATGGTGAAGCCCTAAACCCCAGTGTGACTGCATTTGGAGATGGGACCTTTAAAGAAGAAATTAAGGTTCAATGAGATCATAAGGGTGGAGCCCTAAACCATTATGATCAGTGTCCTAATTGAAGAGGAAGAAACACCAGGGATGGGCGCAATAGAGGGACCCCCATGTGATGACACAGTGAGAAGGAGGTCATCTGCAGGCCTCAGGAGAAACCAACTCCACCACCACCTTGATCTTGGACTTCCAGCTTCCAAAATACAGAGGAGATAAAATCCTACAGTTTAAGCCACAAAGTCTGTGGCGTTCAGTTGTGGCAGCCCCGGCACACTAATACAGAGCCTGTTCCAGAGTGTGGGCTCAATAACTGTTCAACGGCCACGCATGACTACTAGGCATTATTGTGTTCTCTCCACTCTCGCTTTTTCTGGGGGAAATGAGACTGCTGAACTCGCTTATGAATGGGTTAAAAGAAAGAATCTGAAGACATTCCACAAGCAGCAGGCCATGATGGTCATGTAGATAACCGATTCCTCAGAAGCAGAGCTAGGAACCAACACAGCATCCCTGAGCTGGGAGCTGACCATCACTTATTCCAAATAACTCTCCTTCGATAAAACCTCTGAATTTTATAAACTGCTCCCCACCCCGCAGCCTGAATGCTGCCTATGGAAAGGCAGGAGCCACCTAATCAAACCATCCCACACTCCTGGAGAGCTGAGATGAATTATTCTCAGGTACTCATAGCACATTAATGACACTTGGGTATCTGCTTAGAAAGAGAATCCTTAATATAAGGATGGAAACTTAATTCACATTTAGTTTGTTGTCTTAATCTAGAAGTAATCTTATTCGAACCCATTGTCCATTGCAATGAGTTGGATGGAAACTGGCTTTGATGCCACCCATTTCTGCTTTAATTACAGCCTGCCACCTAACAGCTCTGTGAATTTTGCCGTCCCTTAATTCGGTCAGCCACAGTTTCCTCACCGGCAAATGAGGAACCATTTCTTAATAAAATGGAGATGATATCTATTTAATAAGGCTGGGGGAGAGATTAAATAAGATAAGGGCTGCAAAGTGCTCAGCACACAGCTGTTAATAGATCATGAGTATGACTGCATTACTATTAAGGAATCAGATTTTATTAATAATTAATAAATGTTAGCATATATTGAAAGATGCCAACTGTTTAACATTATAATCAGAGAGAATACTAGCGTGCGTCAGTTCTCTGTTTCCTTACCAAAACATGTGCTCCCCAGACTTTGTTTTTTTTTTTTTTTGAAAAGAGCTTGTGCTAGATCTTGGTAAAAATGTGCAAGTCAATTAATTCACGGATATTTTGAAAGTAGGAAGCGTAGTTTTCCGCTCGGTGAGACATTTCTTACTGTACTAACCTCCAAGCCCTACTGCGGGAGGCTTTAGAACGGAGGGATGTAAGTCTAGGCAGAGATTATCTTTCATCACCGTGTTCTAATAATAATCTCGTCTTTGACAAGAAATTTATGGCAGGCTGCTGAAACGTTAATTTATTGATGATTAAAGTATCAACTGTCCTTGATACCAGTAAACAGGATTTCTGAATCATAAGCAGTGAGACAGGGTATCCACCAGGCCCTGGGGGCTATGCAATTTATGGGCATTCAATTCTCATCAATGTATTGTCGGTATATCTGAGGCATCTGACAGATTCCTGTTTCGAGGATGGATGTTTTTTCCACAACCCAAGGAGCACAAAGGTAAGGTCTCGGCTTTATAGGCTTGAAGGCTTCATTATCACTGAGGATTTAATATTGGGAACTGCCCTTGGCCCCCGATTTTTCTATTCCCAATCTTTCATGATTTGGTACATTCGATACAGTACTTCTGACAGAATTTGGCAACTGCTGAAAAGTTTCCATGTCAGGCTCCAGACCTCCGTTGAAAGTGCTGGGTGGAAGTTCCAATGACTAAGCAATGACCCTCAGAGTTAGTTAGAAAGGAGGATCGTTCACACACGTACAGATTGGCTGTCAATGTGAATGTCATAGAGGGCCCTGTGGCAGAAGCTGTTGGCTGACACTCAACAGCCACCATTCTTCCCTTCACCATCGTGAACGAAATCCCAGCCCAAAGAATTCCTGACTTGCAGGAGACAGTTGTAGTAGTCTCATTTCCCTCGCGGAGGCACAGTCATGCATGTGATGCCATTCTGGCCAATGCATCACGATGGGGGTTCTACTGGCAGAGATGTCTGGGAGGGGGGGTCTTCATTCTTTAAAGAGTGCATGAGATAGGCACATTCTTATCGTTCTTTTACCACTGGGCATTGTGATCTGCAAATGATTCCTGGGACTTGGCAACCATTTTGTGACCATGAGGTTAGCCTGCCTAAGAGAAAAAATCAATGTGCTAGGGAAAGCAGAGCAGAAAATCAGAGCTAACCTACCATGTTTCCCCGAAAATAAGACCTAACCGGAAAATAATCCCTAACATGATTTTTCAGGATGACATCCCCTGAACATAAGCCCTAATGTGTCTTTTAGAGCAAAAATTAATGTAAGACCCGGTCTTATTTTTAGGGAAACACGGTAGGTGTTTGAAGATATTTTTAAGCCCTGGAATCAACCAAACCCGAAACTATTTGACCTCCGGCCTTCTTTGGATGTGAGATAATATATTTTGTTATTGTTCAAGCTACTTTTCATGGAGTTTTCTGTTATGTATAGCCAAAAATTCCATTTCTTAAAATGACTCCACCTTTCCTTCAGTATTTGAAAATATCCCCTCCTTTAGCCCTGATACCTGATATTACACAAAATATGCACTTCTAAGTAGAAAGTGCCCATGTTTGTAACAGAAATAGGCATCCTAATTTAAAAAGATTGCATTTTATTGTCTTCTTCTTATCTGAGGTCAACGGTACAGACTGAATAAAGGAGGAAAAAATGGCAAATTGGGAGCACAGGATATAAATTTCCCCTACTTTCAATCTCTATCTGTGGATAGATATCTGGGAATCTTTTGTGAGAGGGATGGGAGAGGTTCATTCTCAAGAGTAGTGGGCAGCCATGTGAGTAGGAGCTCTCAGCATAAGTAGCAAACAGATTCTTGTGAGAGGCGTAGCAAGAAAAAATGGAAAATATTCATACTGTCCTTTTCCTTATTATCAGAAGGCTAATGATACAGCGGACTAATGCCCTTAGGTAAAAAATATACAAAACAAAACTATGTCTCAGCTTCCCTTGCAGCTAGATATGGCCATGTGACTCAGTCCTAGCTAATGAGATGTTACTGAGTCCTAAGCTACACTTCTGGAAAACTCCTTTAGAGAGCTGACTCCGCTGGAAGGCTCATCCTTCCTGCCTCCTCCTTCCTCCTGCTTTCTGAGGCTTGAAACTCAAATGGAACTTAATGTGAGGAGTTCCAGGAGACACCTTGGAGCAAGAGGTGAACTTCTGGGGATAGAAGCCAAATTACTGAGAATTGTAGAACAGTAAAATAGGAGCATTCTTTGATGACGTAATGGAACCATCAAGTCAGTCCTGGACTAGCCACCTGGCCACTGACTTATTTTAAATAAGAAAATAAGCCCTTATGGGTTTAAGCCAATATTGTTTTGAGTTTCTTGTTTTATGCAGTTAAACTAACAACGCACTGAAACAGTGGCATTTCTGCTATCCAAGATGTCTGTTGCTGTCATTTGATTGTAATACTGACTATAATACAAGCTTAAAATGCCTATAAAATGATGTTAAGACATTTTAACTCTTATTCTTCTGCTAAAGCCTGTAGATTCGAGGTTCAAGTGTTTCTTTTACTGTAATGAGAACCTGTAATGTGTAAGACCAAGGAAAAGTTGCCCTGAGCCAGACCACACCCATCAACCAACCCTAGTTTTCATCTGTGACACCAAGAAACCCTTTGTGGGAGGACCTGTTCGTCCTCCTTGGATCCACCTCAAAAGATCAGGAACATGATCACAACTGTCCCATCGTAAACCTACCGCTCACAAATGTATCTTCATTTTATTCAAACGTGGTTTTTCACATATCCTTCTGAAACATGAATTTCCTAAGTTCACTATTCCCTGCATCTAGTGACATTTCCTTTGATAGGTTATAAATAAGACCGTAGGTCTAGTACAGTGGAGTTTTGTCCAAAAGCCTTTCTCTTGCTGTGTTCCCAAATGTGGTGATATCAACCAACAGTATGGCCCCTTAGTTCTTTTCATTGTAGGGAAAAACAGCATTATTTTTGTAAAGATTTAGAGTGTGCACACATGTCTGGTTTTCTTCTCCTTCTAGGCCCACAGGGAGATGATACATTCCCACCCTCTGCCAGGTCATGTGATTGGTTCTGACCAATTGGCTGTTGACTGGAAGGGGCACGTGACATTCCAAGCCAAAGCATATAGTTGCTGTTGTGACCGTCTCTAGCGGTGAACAAGAAGGTCACGTGTGCCAGATGGTGCAGCAATGAGACAATGGAGGGAACATCAACCTGAGTCCCTGAGTAACTGTGTGTACAGGGACCTTGCCAAACCACTTTAGCCATATATTGTGAGCAAAGGATAAAAAAATGTACACTATGCTTTAACAGCAGCCCTTCCCCATTCATACTCCCCATTCTCCACACACACAGCATACACATATACTTTTATACCAGAAAAGAAAAAAGGTGTTCGCTATTTTGCTTCTGCTACCCTCCTGTCATTTCATTATTGGTTCTGGCTACAGAAAAAGATTAGGTTAATGTCCTCAGGGATGAGACGGTGAGGACTCCCAGGGCCCCAGTCTGGGTTTTAACTGAGAGTTCCCCCCTCGATTTTCTTGCATTAAGGAAGAGAGACAGAAAATGCAAGCAAGCACTTGGATCTTATTATCTTTGCTTCTTGCAGAAATGCCTTCAGTGAATTATGATTCAGAGTTATCCCAGTTTAGGAAGCTGATACCAGAACTATCTATGTGAAATATCTTTCTGTGTTTTTTATAAAATCACAGTTGAGCACAACTTCGCTTGCCGGATTACCCAAGACTTCGCATGTGGGCCTATGAAGCAGGCACCTGCTGGAGTTCAATTCTAGGGAGAACGTTCACCTCTGTGGATTGGTTTGTGTTATAGAGTTTTCATTCCCTGACAATAGCAAGCAATGTGGTTTGCTTCCTGTCTTAACTATTAAAAAAAGAAAAAGGAACCCTGGGCGCCAATTCAAAAGCCAAGAAAGGAAACAGGTGTATTCTAATTTCCTGCAACGTCCTCTCCTGCCTTCTTCAGACTGTCCATCGTTTTTTCTCTGAATTTTCATACTGTTCACATTTTCTAGATTGAAGAACACAGAGTCCATCATCTCATACAAAACCAGGAGTTCCAGCCTTACCCCAAAATCCACATTCAGGAATATAGCATCATGTAGGATCATCTCGCCAGTGTCACTTATAGCAAGCCTAAAATGTACCTACAGATGATTTCTGTTAGCGTACATTTCACATCCTAAAATGTTTAGTGCCAAAGGAAACTTGGGAGATTTCTCTAGGAATCGTTACTTTCGGAAAATCGTGATGATTAAACCCACGTGGATAGTTGGGGTCGGCCCAATTCATACTTTTTCTATTCTGTGTTTAGAGAAGCCCTCTGGTTAACTGGCTTCAAGCAAGACACCAATCCATGAATACAGTCCCGCCAGTTCTTGAGTGTTTCTTAAACAAGAAACTTTAACTGCCTTTTATTTTTCGTATTACAAAAACAATACACATTCCTGAAAGGAGAAACATCAGAAAAGGAAGGAAAGAAAAAGCATAAATGGTAATAAGTAACACTTACTGGTGTATTTTCTGATTTCCTAGATCTGTGCCTAATTCATCTGCATATAAGCCTCAGAGGCAAGTACTGTGTTAAAATTGTCACTTTACAGATAAGGAGTTGGAGGTATACCAAGGCTAAATTGCTTATTCAATGTCACACCTCTCAGCCAATTAGTGATGGAGGCAGAATTTGAATCCAACGCTGTTAGACAAAGTTCATTAACTTAACCTTGAACAACTAAATTACATCTATCCAGCCAGAACCACGGTAGATATCTTGGTGTGTAACATTCAGAGTCTTGTTCTATGCATGTACCTATATGTGTGTGTGTTTGTAACAAAGGTAGATTTATACAGCACATGCAATTTTGCAAACTGTTTTTCACACTTAAAATAAATTGAAGTTCTCAAACTACATTAAGTTATTTGAATATTTTCAAAGGCCATTCAGAAGTCTAAACGAATTATATCTACTCACCCCCCCCAAACTCAGCTGACAATGATCAACTGTTTAATAGTGGGGGACAAAATTCTTATAAAAATATCCATTGGGTGAAATAAGTAAAAGCTCACAAGAACTCCCAGAAACTCAGTGCTCACACAGGAACTAAGCGTCAGAAGCACAGAGTGTAGCCACTATAGGCAAATGTGGACATAGGCGCGTTCCATAGTCAGAGACCCAGCATGAATGGCAGCATTAATGCACAATTGATAAATGGCATTTTGTTTGCATGCCAAAAACAAAGCTAATTCAGTGCTTCTCTTACCCAAATCAGTGGTTTTCATGAATATCAGATATGCCCATGTTCAAGCACTAACATATTTGCAATTAGCACTTGTGTTTGAATATTGCATATTACACATATGTGGGAGAATCAAGGTCCAAGCGACACCGCTGTAACCTTTGGTGTGGAACCAAAGGATCGAGATTGTACTTAAACGAATAAATGATCACCTTTAAGAACTGACAGATAAAAAGCACTTGGGTTTGTGATTCAGTTTTTTTCTGTTGTTTGTTGCTGCAGGACATCAATCCTGTCTAGGTTCTGTCGTTACTGTTGGCTTTTTTAGCCATATCTAAATATATGAATATGTCATTCTCTCAGACAGACGCTAACCATAGATCAAAAGCCAAAGCAATTGTGCTGGCAGAAACAGAAAGGGCTGTGCATTCTACTTCTGAGACTGTGTGTTCTGTTGTGTTGTGTTGTGTTGTGTTGAAAATAGGAGCCAGCAAGACTGTGAACTGGGAAATGCTTGTATTTAAACATAAGTGTGGTGTGATAAACTTATATTGGATCTGATCTGATCTATGAGAAGAGAGTAAATTGCTCAGTACCGGTGAATTAATATCAAGATAAAGAACACGAGAACATTCCAGCACCAAGTACAAATGCTCCGGGGGTCCTGCCCTGTGTTAGATTATCTATCGCCCCTCACCGGACATTAGCATTCGTAATTTCCAGCTGCCTCTCTTTAGAAGGAAACCATGCTTTGGGGAAGTGCAGAACTTTCATTTCCCAGAGAGTCACTGCAAGTACCATTTGTACAGGTATCACTTGTGCAAATCTGTCCATACATGGAAGAAAGTTTAGAAATTTTTAAAAATGCATTGTGTGCACCGTAAAATATAACGTCTTTGGACCTGAAGTCCCACTTCTGTCAACACGAATTAACTAAATATTTTGTACTTATTCTGTGACTACTTCTTATCGATGCAAAATTGCTTACTTTAAGAGAAATATACTCTTTAAAATTCTCCTCTAACTTATCCCCCTCAATAATGCTGTAAGTTTTCTTCATACGACTACAGTAGGTTCTGTGACAAGGGTGCCTGTCACATGCCAAGAAGAGAGGCAGAGTGCTAGTTATTTTTGTGAGTTATTTCAATTCATCCTCAGAAATGAGTCCCCGCATCATAGAGCTACCATGACTTTGTCTGCACACCTGGTTGCCAACCTAAAAGCCACCATTCAGTTCAACACGTATTAATTCAGCACCTACTATGTGTCATGCACTGAGAAGTTGGAGGAGAAACAATGACACAATTTCCATAAAATATAGTTAAACTGCTATCAGAAAGGCAGGTATGAGATACTAGGGGTACAAATTCCTGAAATATTATGCAACACAAAATGATAACTCCTGTCTCGAGATGCTTCTGCGGTCTCTAACCTGCTTTCTTACCAAGACTCCTTCCCCATCCACCACCGCTCCCCGACCTAAGAAAGGGCATTGCTTGGCTTGCTGTCCAAAGCGACTATTTCAGGTAATGGAAGAAATTGCAACAGAAGAAACATATAAACAAGATAAGTTTTCAAATGCATCTCTTAGGTACTATTCAGGACAAAATGAACAGAAATAAACAATCCTCCAATATCAGCTGACATATTGTATACTTTTCCGCCCTGCGTTTTAGGAAGGTAGCAGAAAGAAAAACGCTCCTAAATCAGCGTTTCGAAATCAGATGCTCGTATTAGAAATAAGATTAACCCGGTCCCTTAACAATCAAATTTATGACTAGTAAAGGGTTATGAAAAATTCTATCTCTATGTCAAGTGTAGGAAACACGGCCTTTGGAGGCAAATAATGATAAACTGCAGCTTGAGCAATAAGCTCAGGGAAGGGAACGAGCGGTTCAGGAGTTCAGACCATGTTCTGTGGAAAGGTGTTCAGTTAAAGTGAAGGGCTGGCTGCAGACAAGGCACAGAAAGGTCATCCTTATAGTCATTTCATCTTCATTACAATGGGGAAGCCGGTGGCCAAAGTGCATGCACCAGGCCTCAGCTCACACACTGCACTGAGGTTTAAGACTCACGGGGAAATTCTAAGACTAAACAGAAGTAAACACACAGAGTGCTGGTAGCAATGCCTAAACATGACCATCAGGGCTTCTGAACACAGCCACGGCCACCCAAAATAAATGTGATATGAACAACGTCCCCCACAACCCCTCGCCCTGCCTTTTTTTTTTTTATTTCTTTCTTTCTTTCTTTCTTTCTTTCTTTCTTTCTTTCTTTCTTTCTTTCTTTCTTTCTTTCTTTCTTTCTTTCTTTCTTTTTTTTTTTTTTGGTGTGAGTGATAGATTAATTAAAGATTACAATCTATCTTCTTCAGAAGGCCAGAGAATTGAACTTGCAATCAGCAACTTAATTTTCTTTCAGGTAGCTGCCAAACCTAAATTTGTTCTACCAAATAAAATGATTTTCCCCATCCACACAGCTTGGAATTCCATGTCCGAATGACAATGTTCAGGATTTGCCCTGTAACTCAACCCTCATCTTTCAGTATTCAGGAATTGGGGGGAAAGTGAATTTCATTTACTGATCATCAGCAGGCTGCCTCAGAGATGCAGGGGTAGGACTGCTGTACCAGGGCAGTGGGCGCTGATTCAGGCCTTGGACAACCTTCCTGAGAAGGCCATGGTCAATGGTCTTCCATTTTGTAGTGCTGTCCACGTGGGCGGACAATTGTACCTTCCTCCCCTCGCCCTCTCCAAACACATACAAAACCAGCTGCCTTAATCCAGCCTCCTCTCCACTCCAGAGGAAACCTTGCTCCAGTCCTGCCTGCCCTCAACCCCCATGAAAACTGGCAACTGGCAACTGGAACCCGGATTCTAACTCCAGTCCTCAAAACAGTTGTAAAAACAGCAGAAAGATAACTGAACTCCCTGTTCCCACTGTGTTTGAGTTTGGGATTTCATAGACAGACTTGTTTTCAGTTGCAAGTGACATGGTTTCACTCCCCACTGCCAATGTCAGCCTGACCAGTCAGGTTATAAGGGATAAGAGGGAATATAAATGTGGTGAAAATAACAACTATTTGTTATTCAACTCAACTATTTGTTGAGTTGAAAGGCAGTGGTTACAGCAGTTATGGGCCCAGCGTCTATAGTCAGTGAGAAAACTACATCCACCACCTGGAAACTGCATGATTTAGGGCAGGTTACATCCTCCTAAACCTGCACTCATCTAAACCCACTACTAAACCTCCTAAACCTACTACTCGTCTGGAAAATGGACGTCACGTGTCCTTGGCGCATTTGGGGAATAAGGGTTAAGTTGGATGACAGATGAATAGACAGACAGATGATGAATAGATGGATGGACAGACAGACGGATGTATGGAAAGAAGGATGGAATGATAGAAAGATGGGTGAAACGGAAGGAAAGAAGCAAGGGAAATGGACAACGATATTGAAAAGACGTGGCCTTCAGCCAAGCACACCGTGAGTGCTTCTGTTGTTGTTATGCTGAGAACTCTAATCAGGCGACACAGAGAAGGAAATTAAAAGAGAAAAAATAACCCACATAAAACTAGAGGCAAGTCACGTACTCTTGCTCATCATTTCTCATTTTTCTCTTCTCCCTTTCCCTTCATGATTTTCAGCATCAGAAAGCAAAGCCCTAAGCCCGCCTGGGATTGCACTGATCGGGTTTGGGTTGCCTTGATGCAGCACTGAGACCGAGTGGCGAAGGCTGGGATGGCACAGTCTGTGGCCACTGTCTGCCCTGGGAGAGGTACTGGCAGCAGCAAGTTGCTGAAAGACAAAAAGAATCAGAACAGGCCTGAAGCAGACAGTGCGCGCACAGCTCACTGAGACAAGCTGCATTCAAAGCTGTGCAATCAATTCCTCAAATGACAAAAGGTTACAACCTCCCAGACCAGCCTTCCATATGGGCCCACTACTGGGGGCAGCTTCTGTCCCATGGGACTGAGCACCCTCACTGTCCATGGATTCACGCTCATGAACTCATTTGGCTGAGGACATCAGACCCTGAAATCAACTGTGAGTGAAAACATACAGTTCCATGAAGGACAGGACATTTACACTAAAAACTTAATGTACACAGGGGCAAGCGGAGAGAATGGAGCCAAATTATAACCAACGACATTTTTAAATGCATCTATATGCCCTTGGGGGAAAACGCTGTCTAATGACAATGTTTTATGTCATGCTGTATGTATTTGAAACTTCAGGATAATAATGCTAGCCAGCATTTAATGAATGCCTAGTGTATACAAGGCACAGTGGTAGGTGCTTTATAAATGCTAGCTCTAAACGTTCAAATGACTTCATCAGGGCCTCCACTGCCACTGCTGACAACAATATTGAGAGCTAACATTTACTGAATGCTTACTGTATACCAGGCCCGTGTGCTAGCCACTTTGCCGGGGGGACTTTCTGGCCCCCTCATAATTAATCGTCCCTACTTTACCACTGAGGAAACTGAGTCCTAGAAAGTCTAAACTCCTTGCTCAGGGTCACACCTCCAGGAAGCTGTAGAGGTGAGTTCCCTTTAATCCATGTCTGACTCTATTCTTTCCCTGCCATGGCTACCAAAGGAGACAGCACTCTTAGAATTTCTGCAGAAGCATTGTGACAAAGACCATACACTCAATGATTACAGGAAAGACGAGAGCATTTCAATCTCCCTTATTCGACAACAGTCAGAATATACCAGCCAAGATAAGCTTTCTCTTAAAAAATGATTTAAAAGTCAGTGGCATCAGACACAAAGGAAGTCTCATTTCTGAGAGCTCACTGATATTCACTTTCTCTGTGTTTCAAGGTGGGGGCGGGGTGTGTGTGAAAGAGCCACAGGGCTCTTTGAACACTGCATTCCTCTCCTGACTTCTCTTTGGAGAAATGGGATCCTACAATTAGCTCCGGAACAATAAAAGTGAGTAGTCAGAGCTGCAGAAAGGAGATGGAGAGAAGATAAAGCAGGGAGTGATTACTCATATCATCCATCTCCCAGACTCAGAAAGAGGGGGCCACGGGAGACCTAATCCAGCCTTGGTCCCCATCACTGATCATTCAGACTCAGATGGCAGAGGCAGAATTAGAAGGTGATGTTATCTTCCTGAGCAGACCCTGTCCATCTGCAGCCTCTGATCCTGGTGCAAGAAGTTCCACACACTGTTGATTCAAAGCAGAGAAGAGACAACATGGGAAGAGAGACAGAATGAGACATAAACTAGTTTTACAATTATTCCTAGGTGACAATAATTTGAGGGTTGGGGGTTAAGCCATCTGTGGTCACAGTATAGAGCAATATTGCAGGGCATTCTTCTAAACCATGCAGTTTTGAGAGAATCACTATTTAAACTCAATGGCAGGAGACAACGGGCCTCCACATAGGGCCATTATCCCTTTATTTCACCTGTGTTTCCTTCTAAGATTGCAAGATGCTTTTCTTTCCATGTGTCACATTCATTTCTACCCTTGAGTCCAATCATGTCCAAACTATTGTTTTCAATTCTTTGTAATGGTGGAAATTAAGTGCTGTGAATATCTAAATCAAAACTGAGTTTCAGGGAAATTACAATTGTCATTTTTCACCATGAGCCTCTTCATGGTTTTCAGTTGGTTGTTTCAGTGAGCCATCAGGATTTAGAAATGCAAGCAGGATTTCTAAGAGCAAAGAACAGCTAGTGTTTATTGAGCACCTATATTGTACCAGGTACCGTGCAAGCGGATCTGTTCTGATTGGTTAACATAAACTTCATATTATTCTGAGGTAGGTAGGATTTTTCCATTTTGATATATGAGGAAACGCATAGAGGGGAAGCCTCCTGCCCAAAGTTGCACAGTCAGTACTTCTAGGATGTCCACACTTCAGATAAGGAGCAGCCAGATATTTCTTTTTAAGTCAGGGATTCAACGACCCTAATATTCATTTTCTCAATATGACTTGAATTACAATAATGGCTTACAGGCATGTTTCTAAGAATTCTCTTAGCATTCATCTTTCAGTTTTGGCAAATCTTTATAGGGTTACTATTTTGTATCTGGCCTTATACTCAGTATTTGAGGGGGTCCAACGGACCTCATAGGGCTCACGGAGAAAACAGACATGTAGACAAACATGATGATCAAGTGTGCTAAGAGCACTGGAGATCTAGAAATTTCTGAGGGAACATTCAGGAGCAGCACCCAACTTAGTCCTCGAAGACCAGGAAAGACTTTCTATAAGAATTACGTTTAAACTAGGACCTGAAGGATGGGTTGGAGTTAGGCCTAAGGATAATGCAGACACGAGGACACCTTTCAATAAGTAGAAACACCGCAGTTCTGATGTTCAGAAAAGCCCATGGTTGTACCTCCCTACCTGTCACACTAGAAGTCTTCCAAATGCTCAAGCTCACCTTGGAGAACCTGTTAAAAATGTTATCAGCTATGCTACCGATTCGTGAGGGAGCTCAAACACCACATGTGCATGATGAGGAGCGAGCCCTCTGTCTGTGCAAAAGGGGAGAAGTGCCAGATGCTGCCTGCAGTGCCAGCTTTATATCAGTAACCAACCAGCCCCCAGCCAGGGCGGCCACAATGCCCACAATCACCTCACCCGCAGCTCAGGTTCTTGTGCACTTCAGCACCAAGAAACCAACATGCGTCCAAGAAACACACTCCTGACTTTTGCCCCTCTTCCTTGCTAATTTCCCAAGTACAGGTGATGAGATAATATCAACCACTCTTGAGTCTAAACCATATGTTTCAGGTACCCTGCTTCCTTGATGATCTTGACGGTTCTGAAGTTAAACTTGATGTTTGTAGAAAGGAATGGATGGGCTCTCCATGAGAAAAGCAAACATTTGATCAGTGTTGGGGAGCAGAGACCTGCAGTTATCACTCCTGGCAAGAACCACCAGTGCAGATATTCTCTGTTGCCAAATATGGGCAGAACCCATGAGCACTTGGCAACCAGACGATGGGACCTCTTAAGAAAATTAAAGAGGCTAAGCCAGGATATGTAGCTGTATTGATTGTCCATGCATTGCTTAACAGGAGTGTCCAAATGAAGTGCCCCAAGGATGGGACAAAGATTTCCTGAAGTTTTATGCCCGAGAGCAGACCCTCCTACACAGTGCGACTGCAGAATCACCAGGTGAGATTTGAAAAAGTAGACCGCTAATTCCCAATTCTGACTCAAGAAATACAGAATGGGATGGGGAAATCCACATTGCTAACAAGAGCCTCCAGGTGATTCTGGTTTCAGTCCAAGTTTAACAGACACAGCCAGAGTTCAAGGTCATTTCCTTTCATATGTGGGGCTATAAGCATTATTGTTTGCACTTTTAAGTATTTTTTTGATTAGCATGTATTAATTTGATTGCATTTGGAAAACATGTATTTTTTAAAGTGTGTAGTGGGTACACCCATAATTTATAGCATTGTGCTGGGCACTGGACACTGCACAGTGCTTTCTTCTCAAACAAAACAACCTTAAGAAGCCTGTTCCTCTTTCCCTAGGCAATGCACAACAAAAATCCCAGCATTTCTTGACTGCTCTCTAAGCCAAGTCTATTGTTATCTACGATAACTTCTGCAAAATACGATTTCTACTGTTAACATGGGGACTAGTACAGCAATGTAGTACTTTGGCCCTGCTTCATTTGGCTGAGAAAAGGACAGTGTGTTTTGAAAACATAAAAATGTGGAACAGTAAAACCAAGGGCTTGAAGACCCAGATGAAGTCCTCCTGAAACCAGCTATTAAACTTTCAAGTGTATCCCCTTGGTAATTTTGTCCAAAGAAACACCTGTAGGTGGGAATCTATACTGAAATTCAGTACTTGATTTTGCCGGGAGAGTTAACAAGAACAGATAGGTTACAGACAGCAAGAGACTGAGAAAAGTTACTGTAATTGGCAGGTTTAAACAATTTCTCTCTAATTATCTCTAATTATCCAACCTCAGACATTTGGGGGAAGAAAACTAAAAACATTGGTAGCAAAATACAAAAGATAATGTTTGCTGTAAGATCATAAGGAGTTAGATTAGATAGTAATGTTAACAATCATATTCTTATTGTACAAGTGTTTTAACCAAGCAGGCTGCATAATTTAATCAAAGGAACTCTCCTAACATAGGGCTAGTGTGGAAAAAGGCTGTCCATCCTTTCCCTCTCCTCCCAGGAGAAAAAAAAAAAAAAAAAAGGGAAATGCTCGCCTTGGAGAATGAAAATGCCGCCCTTGCTTCTGCTGAACCTCAAGAGAAACTTCCAGGATTGTTGAAGGTGGAAGTTTACATTGAAGCTGGGCTGGGAAGCTAGACTGAGATCTTGGTTTTAATTTGTCTAATTTCTGGCTATCAGCATCCTGAGAACCTAGGAAGTGTCTCTACAGAACATGATGCCAAGATTCATGCGACATAAACAACTCCACAGAACCACATCAAATTCAAATGGAATCGGCATTAATGAAACGAAGAAGTGGACAGCTAGTTCCCAAGTCCACTGAGGTGGGATTAAGACTGTGTGCACTGATTTGAAATTCCCGTTCCAAATTTGGGTGTTAAGTGTCATTTCTCTGAGCCTAAGTTTTCTCACCCATCCCATGAGCATAACCTTCCTGTTATAAAGCCGTGAGGATTGAATGAGACAATGTGCTGTAAAATGTTTAGCACAGCTACTGGAATATTATTAGCAGTCTACAAATACAAATAATTATTATCATCACTATCTCTATCAGCAGCTGCATACAGAGTTCACCAGACTAGATTTCACAGGGTGAAGAATTTCAGATATCAACATAGAAACATCCACAAACCTCTTAAAGAATTACATTTCTAAAACTATGATTAGCATCACATGTTGGCTTTGCTTGAAAACATGCCTCGGAGTCACAGCTAGAACCACATTTGAGTATAATCGGTGCCCTTTGTAATCCTAGGCATTTTATAGTATACATTGAATAAACATTCTGAGAAGGCTTCATCAGACTGTCGTGGGACAAAAATACAAAACAAGCAAACAAACAAACAAAAAAAACAAAACAGAAAAAAAAAAAAAAAACAAGCAAACAAAATATAAAACCAAACCAAACCAAGCATAACGGAGAACCCCCACCAAATAATGCAATAGGAGAGCTGACCTCTATGAGGCTGTGTTAGAATGCATTTGATGAGGGGACACTTAATATCACTGATTTTTATTAACATTCATATGATGGGAAGTCCTTATATGGGCTACTGATTCTTTTTATTTATTTATTTATTTATTTATTATTATTACTTTCAGGTGTACAAAACAATGTAATACAAGAAGTGGAGTATAGCATTAGGAATGGGCTACTGATTCTTGATCCAAGCCTTGAGGAAGCTGGGAGTCTAAGACCTGAGTCCTCAGGTTGTCTGACGCCCACGGCTCCCTAAGGCTAACCAGGAAGCAACAGCCACTGATAAAAAAAGTAAAACAAAAAACGAATCAGCCTTTTCATTCTCCTCAGACCTCCAACTAAAGTTCATTTTCACCAGCCAAAGTTAAAAAGCAATTAATAAATTACAACTGCCAAAGAATGTTAAAAAGCCCAGAGGCACCTAAGAAGTCCTTGGAAGAAACAACAAAGCATTAAGCCAGAGATAAATGGGTTGGCTGTGTGTTTACTGTAATGTTGACTTAGTATCCCAAAGCAAAAATTCTCTTACCTCCACTTACCACTACTTTGTATGATAATAGCGGCATTAATTTTAAAGCGATCATGAATCAATCATGAAATCTGACTCTTGTTTTTACTGGCAACAAAACACTCTAATTAGCACCTTGAATGAGAGTGCTTTCTAGATGGGCACTGGTGAGAGCACACTTCTGCTGTTAATTCTTTGCCAAACTCCCAGAGTAAAGAGGCTGAAAGAGTCCTGGCATTTTGAGACTGGGGGGGCTGCCCTGTACGTTGCACGCTGTTTAACGGCCTCCGCCCACTAGGTGCCAGTAACACCTTACCTGCCCTAACTACCTCCCCCAGATATGACAATCACAAATGTTTCCAGACATTGCCAAATGCCCCCTGACAGACAAAACTGTCACCAGTTCAGAATCACTGGACTAAAGAACACCCTCTACCTTAAGTTATAATAATGATTAAATGTAAGAACATATATTAAAAAGAAAAAAAAAAGCCTAGCACACTGTCAGATGCAGAATGGGACTGAAATATATATACACACAGTTAAAACTGATCCCAAACTGATCCCTCTAAGAAATCCAAACCAAATAAAAAAGACGCTTCTGCCAGCAACTTAGAAGCACGACTTTGGTCAGTGCTGTCCTCAGGCCCTGCATTCTGTCCTCAGGCCCTGCATTCTGGCAGCCATACAGAGGGTATTTTTAAATCAACTTTGTTGAATTATGACTCACGTATAATAAAGTGTAAGTTCTCCAAAGCTTTTCCAAAAAACTCACAAGCTGGCGATTTGGCCTCTTGGAAGCCCTCAGATGGAAATGTTCCCAATTAGCACTCCATGAGGGGTGAGCTTTCCGGGCAATCCAGGGCCAGCTTCATGGGGTGAGACCACTGCAGTAGCAGGGCTCCATGCTTGGTGCTTAATGCTCTGCAGTCAACGTCTGCAATTCTTAATTAATCATATGTCTGAATCTGTGCTTTGCAAGTGAAGCCTGACGGAACAATGGAGCATGTACTGGGGGCTTGGAGCCTCATTTCACGTGTGTCTACCTCATATCTCTCCCCAACCCCTCAATCCCATTCCCCGGGATGGAGGCTCAGCCACCTGCTGTCTCCCCACTGGCACCCTGGGGCAGGCCAGCCCTTTCCTCTTGGCCCTCACCTCGAGACCAATGTCACCCTCAACCTGTTTCCTTGGCAGGGGACACCCACATCCCCTGCTGCCCTCCACTTCCGGTGGGAACCTGGGCATGGATATGGGGGTCAGAGGTTGTGAAAGACTATGGCCTTGCCCTGACCTGGGCTGGTAGATCCATAGTGTCCTGGGATGGTGACAGAACAGGGACTCTTGCTCACCCCGATCCAGGGTCCCAAGTATGTCCCAGAGCAGAGGTTGCAATCCTTTGGGGGATACCTGTCCACCCAGGGTTGGGGTGGCAGGCCCATGGAAAGGGTGGTCAACTTCCCTGGCCCTTGCTGGAGCCCCACATTTTCATTTTGCTCTGGGTCTGGCATATTCTATGTCTTGCTGGGACCTTTCCTATTTCACCGTGTACCTTTGAGGAGTCATTTGGATTAGACTCCTTACCCTGGTGTCCTTGTTCGTGACAGTCAGAGGAAAGGTGGCTCAGGGCTGTCATCCTTCATTATATAAAAATCCAGAACCACCAGCACCTTCCAGGCCATCAGATAAGCGAGGGTCCTGGCGAAATCAGCAGCAGCCCTCCAAGGGCACTGCACTGAACTGCCTGCTCCTGCTTCTCTCCCCCTACTCCCTCCTTCCACTGCTGATGGAATACAGCCCTTCCTCGGGGTGCAGGGATCTCCACTCTTATGTTCCAGCGGGGCCCTCAAAGAATATGTTCATGACCAGGGCCGTGCATGTGCACACCGAGATACTGTTGTGAAAGCTCTTTCATAAAAATGATGAAATCCAAACCACTTACGGATTGGTGTCGGAGGCATGATGAAATCCAAACCACTTACGGATTGGTGTCAGAGGCAGACCTGATGAGACACGTGTTCCACCACCACAAAACAAAATGTTCCAATCAAAGGGTAGATCATGCTGACATGATTTTTGTATCTCCATTTAGAAGGAAAAGAATTATAAGTTATACTTTTGTCCTCAGACCTTCATCTTAAAGCACTGCTCATTTTCCCGAAACTTCTGTTAAATCTTAAGTCAGGGCACCCTGTGTCAAAGTCAATATAACTGTGGACAAATCGGGACAGAAGAGAAAGAGCTGAAAAGAGGTAGCCTTTATCTGTAGATTGTGATAGTCTTCAGGCAGTTAAGGGCTCACGCCAGGACACCCCTGCCCTTACCCCCTCTTCGGTCCTAGGAGAGGAGAAGACTGCTTAAACAAGAAAATAGTGTTGGCAATGTTTTTGTCTTCCTCCCCTACAGATTGCAGTGGAGGCCGCAAGGCATGTTGGTACTCAATCCCGACCAAAGAGTAAGAAGCACAGGAACTATTTCTTGCAGGGCAAATATGTTCTATTTGGCCTTATAAGAAAACATATGCGTTGCCAAAAGAAATTAAATAATTAATGCATTTTAACCTCCATACATATATGTAAAATGTTATTTATTAAATTGCTAATAACTCATTAGTTAAAAGACAAATGTGACATCTCTAATCCATTAAAGTAAGTTGGGGTTTAATGGCGGGAGACTCTGAAGGAAGTATCTGATAGAAAATAATTTTAAATAACAACACAAAAATATCGTCCCTGGTCACTTGATCTACAAAGGCTGTGTCTGGTCCACATGTCAGGCGCGTCGTGACCATTTCCCTTAAAAAACAACAATAACAGTACCTGCACAACACAAATGTTGCCTCTGTCAAGAGAAGAAGGCACGAAGAAGGGAATCAGCCCGAATGCATCAGAGATTTACTAAGCAAGGTTTGCAGGCTAACACACGGGTCAGGTTATTTGATGTTGACTTGATAACTGCACAAATTGGAATTGCCACAATTTAATGAAAGTTCCCCTGTGATACACAAGAAACACAAACCTAAGTGAATCGCGCTTGAGTACAGTAGCAAATGTTAATAAAATACTCAAAAAAGAAAAAAAAAAAGTCCACTGGTGTTTCTTAAAATGGTGCTGTGTTCTTACCTGCAATTTCTTACTCCCATCTAGAACTCCTGCTCCTGGCTGCATTCTGGGCCTCCCATGAGAGCCTAGCCTCCTGCCGGGAGTGTGTGAGCAGCTGTTTTCTGATGCCCCGAGGGTCACGTTCTCATAAATCAGACACCCTGTGCCGGACACCACATATGAAGGCAAATGTAGCATCTTTCTACAAGGAAGCCTGACTGTGATGTGTTGAAATCATTTCCATTTAACTGGAGGCCAGTCCCCGCCACATTATGAAAAACAAAAAGTCTTTTCACCCATGGTGAAGAAAAATAAATATGGAAGAATAAACTCTTCTTTTTCTTTTCTTTTTTTTTTTTCCGCATCAGACGGTCCAGTGGGAATTAAAATACCATCACCCGGATACAGAATACAAGCATTTAAAATGCACAAGGACAGATGAGAGTTGCAACTAAGCCCGTGACCTTCAGCTCCCCAAACATTTATGATTCCGTAATTACCGGATGGTATTATTACTGATGGCTACACTACTTCCTCTCTTTTAGAAACATTTGAATACAGTAGGGTGAGTGGAAATCGCAGCATTTGCTGGGTATTGCAGTACATTCAGTGTACAGCTGTCCACTTAATAACTTTGAATTTATACATAATGGTACATATTAAACACCAAGAAAAATGAACACTTCAGGACCTTTGGTTGATAAACTATGCGGCTTTAAATGAAGGTAGTAATTATTACTACTATTATTACTATCATCAATGAACTTAGGTTGGTAAGCCACTGCTCAAAAAAGAATTTACAGTATTTGATTTTTGCTCACACCAGTGTTAGATTTTAACCCTACCAGGTATTCGATTCAGACACCTGATTTTATTATCCTGAGCTCTTCACTTGTAACCTTGCCTGTACTTTTTACCAAAGCGAGCAGGAGCATCTCGTCTGCTCAATTACTTATTAGTGTTGCTATAGAATACCATTTCCTCTTGCGGCTGATAAAATATTAATCAAAAACAGGAACTGAGCGATTTCCCAGTGTAGATGTCTTCTAATGGTAATACAGGGATCCAAGAGAGATCTGGAGGTCATATAATAGCTTCTGAAGAAGGCAGAGAGGAGTGACATCGGAGATAGAGGAAGAGACTGCAGGCAGAGCCCTGGAGTTGAGCGAGTTATTACCATTTGACACAGAAGAAAACTTCCAGAAATGTGAATGGCAGTGACTTGTGGGGAAAAATCTAGATCTAAGAAACTCAAAGAATAAGGTTTTTGTTTTCAATATAGAGCACGGCTTTGATTAACCAGAATGATGTCTTGATTTAACCAGATCTTTATTTATTATTATTTTTTTTTTTACATTCTAACACTTGTTTTTTTAACTACCTCCAGGTTTCCAGAATCTATTTGCAACACGGATGGATCTTGCGAGTATAATGCTAAGTGAAATAAGTCAGACAGAAAATGCAGAGAACCCTATGATTTCACTGATATGTGGTATATAAACCAAAAACAACAAAGGAACAAGACAAACAAATGAGAAAGAAAACCTCATAGACACAGACAATAATTTAGTGGTTACCAGAGCGTAAGGGGGTGGGGGGTGGGTGATGAGGGTAAGGGGGATCAAATATATGGTGATGGAAGGAGAACTGACTCTGGGTGGTGAACACACAATGGGATTTATAGATGATGTAATACAGAATTGTACATCTGAAATCTATGTAAATTTACTAACAATTGTCACCCCAATAAATTTAATTTAAAAAAAAAGAAAAAAAAAAGAATCTATTTTCTGCCTTAGTAGAGAATAGGACAAAGACGGATCTCAAATCAAGTTCTGAATTTTAAAAAAAATGCCTCCTATCTTTTCCCTTTTCCTCCATCACTTTGTATATGTGGAAGGAACATGGGCTTTAGCTGCAGATTTGCAGCCAGTCTTACCCCTCACTACAAGGTGATTCACTGGCTAACTACTTAATCTCTCTAAATCTGAAAGTTTGCAAAATTTGTCATGAGTCTCAAATGCTCACGTTCCCCATCTCCAGTACCAAAACTATATACACAGCAATAAAATTCACACCATGTCCACCATATCCTATAATATAAACAAGACATACACACACACACACACACACACACACATTTTTCACAGATCTAGGGTTCAGGGTAAATTGCATTTTCTTCTGTGTTTGCTATACTTAAATAAAGCTGCTTCTTTTTTTTTTCCCTTAAAGCATTGACTAAATACTACCTAATACTTTGAGACCTACTCTTTTCGATACTAGTTGTGAAATAAAAGGACACTTGTTAAGGTGAGCATCTTGATAACACCAAGAAACAAATTTGAAAACCAATATGATGACTCCCATTTTTTGGTTAATACCTATTCAGAATTTACATACATTAGCCCATTTAATTCATTAACCTGCATGAAAGCCCAGATATAAAAGAAAAATTCTGCCCATTTTTCAAAGGAGGAGGCCAAACATTAGATGATTTGCCAAGTTTTACTCAGCTGTTAGATAGTAGCATCAAAATATGAACTTGGGCCATGCCTTTTAACTCTCTGCCTCTTCCACATTCCCCTTATTCTGATACTCCGTGAAATATCTCCATCGCCACCCACTCGCTCCATTAAGCAGTAATCTCTAAAAGCAGAGAAGATGCACAAAATGTCTCTTGAGGACTCTCCAAGATCCGATGGGATCAAGAATTAAGTTATATACATAAGCTGTCAAAAATTTTAAATTGAGGAAGTCGTTCTATCGCTGTGAAGTTAAACAGAATCAACTCAATTTTCCCCCAAGACTAAGGAAGTGTGTTTCTGGAAGGGTCTGGAGGCACTGTCCTCCCTCATCCTGCCGGTTCAGTCCTGCCTTCATCCAATTCTGCTGGCCCAGATGACCCAAAACACCATTATTTATTTCAAGCTCTTTTGGTTCCTTTTGCTTGTTAACTCCATGGCAAAATGCAAATTCACAGCTCACCCGCCAGATCCCAGAGGACTCCTCTTCCCCTTAGCTTAGAAATGCTGGGCCTTCAGAGGCCTCAGATAAAACGGCAGTCCTCACAAACAGCTGTTCCGTTAGCTACCTCTGGGATTTGCCAGCGTACAGAGGGTGTCTGTTACAGAGACAGGAAATGCATGGATTTGGGATGCTTTCCCCACACATCCCATCCTACCTAACAAAACATTACCAACCAACCAGGGCCCTCCTGGTGCCTCCACACACCAGTCAGGACTCAGCCTCTGCACCCTTTCCCACAGGACAGCCATGCTCACGTGTGTTTGGCATCAAGATGGCACTTATGAGTGATTTGTGGTCTACAAAAATATTAGCAATGGTAAGACAGCTACTTTCTACTACTTATATGCAAAACATGTGCGTCCCACAGGCTTCTTCATCCTCCAATATTGGAATGAAAAGTCATCCAGATATTATAATCAATTAACACTGCGATATGCTGGTCAAATCACTCTTTTTAGTGTGTGTACTTTTAATTACCATCCACTTTTACATCTAAAAAATTCACTCTAAGTCGAGTCTATCAAGATTCTGGCTCTCTTCAGCACAATCCATTAGGCTGATAAAAAATCATGTTAAAAATTTAGAGCCTGGCCCCGCAATCCCACACCTGGGAATCCATCCCACAGAAATAAAAGCTTCAGTCTGGATAGATGAACGAAGATGCGGATTGTATCACTATTTGAGGCCGAGTGGGAGTGTGGGGAGAAACCTTTGGAAACTATAGAAATGCCCTTTAATATGTTCAATTTGGGGAAAGATTGCATAAATCATGGTATGTCCACATCATGGAATATTATGCTACAGACAGATGAGAAAAGAGAGATACAGGATAGCGTGCACAGGATGACTCCATGTTTTATCAGACAGAACTACCAAAAAGAAAACGTTTCAAAAACCCTAAATCTGTATATGTCTCTGCATGCATATCCATATGTAGGCTACATATATGAAACATTGGCATAAAAAATTTAGAAAGAAACATATTAAATTGTTAATATGTTTTACCTTATATAGAGGGGTTTGATGAGGGGAGGCAATCAAGAAAGTGAGAGAGGATGGAATTAAGCCAAAATACGATAAAAACGACTGTCCTAAAGATGAGTATTATTGGAAGAATGCACGTACTACTAATAAGAAAGAGCGATAACAAAGTCATGCAGCTCTCACTATGTCCAGGCTTCACCTAAACATCTTATTAGGTTGGTGTAAAAGTAATTGCAGTTTTTGCAATTTTTAACCCTTTACACCGCAATTACTTTTGCACCAACCTAATAGCACCTTCCAATTCGGTGAGGTCAGTAATATTACGATCCCCATTTATATAGATGAGATCACAGAGGCCCAAAGTCCACACAGCTAATAAGTAAAGCCAATCAGCCCTGCTTCAAAGACTGCATTCGTGTCTATAATCTATCTCTTGTATTTCCTGTATAATCTATCTCCTGTATAAATTAGGGGGAAAAGCTAAGCACAAATGAGACTAATTAACTTTGGTAAGTGGTGAGAAATCTACCCCAGAAAACAGCGATTCAACAAGTTTCTCCAGATGCCCCACATGGCACAAGCCTTTCCCTGCAGTGTGAGAGCACAGCTGTGAACCACAGCGCCTGTGAGAGCCCCGAGCCATGGCTGAAATGTCATCTCCTGCACAGTGAACTGGGCTATGCGCTCCTCACCACCCTGATCAGGGAAAGTGCTGCCTTGAAGCCACACCCATCACAGGGAGCAGGCAGGTTCTGGCAAGATGGAGTGCTCTCTGAAGGCGGGGACATGCTTGTCTTTTCACCAGAAACCTTCTCCCCAACCAGGGGACTTGGATCCACTCCTCTGGAATGTGACCTCCATGAGGGTGGGGACTTACCAGGCTACTGTCTCCTCGGGGCCAAGCACTCAGCCTCATACACAGGCAGCTGTCAGTAAATATTTCTCAAATGAGTGAAATCTAGGTGCTCGGAAACATGCGCTGCCAATGTTAAAATGATGTTTCCAGTGTGCAAAAATTGAAAAAAAATACTCCGAAGGGAACTGTGTGTGTTTTATGTAAAGATAACACAAATGGTCATAACAAGAGCAAAACCAGCACATAAAGCTCCCATTTAACAGGCATTTGCTAGGCCCTTTTTGTACGCAGTGCATGGGAATCTTACAAGAATATTGGAAAGTACGTATTATTATTTGTCCCCGTGCAACTTGAGGAAACTGCGATTCGAAGTGTTAATCACCTGGCTTAATGGCATACAACCAGTAAGGGAAGCACCAGAATTCAAACTCAGGACCACCCCTTGTCTTTTCACTCTGTCTCTGTGCTCGGCACACATATGCTCACTCATTCATAAAGAAGACTAAATAATACGGTATCCTCGTCACTTCATTTAAAGTTAGGCATGCAGAAAAAGAAAAATAATTAAAGGCTGTACAGCATTGTTAATCCAGAGTAAAACAAACCCCAAAGCCAAGTTAAGCAGCTCTGAAACGTAACCTGTGTTTGTCTTTTAACACCTGTCCCTGCAGGTACTCAAAGCAACCTCCCACTTCCAACAGCTAAGACTCATACAGAGTGCTGAGGACAGCTGACAGATGTGTTAATGCAGGGGGATATTTCAGTTTCCGCCCTCTTCGGACCACAGCATGACAGTTACAGAATTCAAATCCATTTGTATCCCCCATTGAATCCCACATAATTCAGCAGACATTCATTACGATGCCATAATGATATCACACAGCCATAAATACATACCCTATGAGTCGAACAAGACATTCATATTTAAACATAGCTGGAAATAATTTCAGTTCTGGTGATTTTCTATGGCTCATTCTATTACTTTTCTCTGGGTGCTTAAAATGTTAAAATACAGTAGGAAACCAAGAATACAAGAATAAAGATGTGTGCGAGTGTATGAGTGTGTGTGTGTGTGTGTGTGTGTGTGTGTGTGTGTGTGTGTGTGTCACAGCTTTCGGTTTAGGAATTTGGGTATGAAGCTACATCTGATAAATATTTTGTTTGAGGAAAAGGTAATTTAATTATAGACGAGAAATTCCTTGATAGGTCAATTTCAGAATTCATTCACGCTTCTATAAATGCGGTTCAAGATTTTAATATTCTGAGATATTGGCTTCATATTTAAAAGATGGCTGCCCTGGTTCCATAAATAAGGAACACATGTAAGGCTTTTTTCATAAAACTTTTAAAAATATATAACGCAAACAAATAATGCAGTGAAAATTAAAACCGCACTCAATGCACCATTCCTAAAGAAGAGGAAAAATGATTTCTCGGGAATCAGACCCCTGCCTCCAGGAAGCAGGAAACAGATAGCTCAGATACATAACACCAATAATGACAATGTGAATCTTGATCTTTTTTCTTATACTTCTCAGCAGCAGACAGAATAACACAGTTTGTCTTCAGCCTCGATGATGTATCCATTAACAGCTCTCTTCCCGTAGTAGTCAGACACCTTGCGACGGATTTTTGAATTATTTAAATGGAAGTAGCATTAGAAAACCCTCATGTTTAAATTATGCTAAATAAGTACTCTTTCAGCTGGACTTTTGCCTGTATTATATATACATATATATATATATATATGTATATATATATATATATGGTCTCAGGCCTGTAGGAAGGGTTCAGTGGAATATGAGGAGATGGCATATGTGCAAAATGGAAAATGATGTTTGGGGCACAAGAGTGTACAAACAAGTGAAGGGCGCAGGGCGTTCACAATAGCCAGACATTCTGGAGGGAATTTTGAGTTCATACATTTAGAGAGACGATGTCAATTTTCTAAAATGCTTCCAAATGTCCATAAAGTTCTGAATGTGAGAATTTAAAATGGATGGAAGTCCAATTGCAAGAAATCATGGAATATCCATACGAGGGAATATTATGCAGTTACTAGAAGGAATGAGTTAGCTCTTTTATCTGTTGATCTGGAGGGACATCCATGAAGCACTGGTCAGGGAGATGAGCAGGTGAGGAGCAGCGCACAGTGCATAAACAGGGCAAGATTCTTGTAAAAGCAAACAGAAAACCCTCCCTATATTTGCCACAGATGTCCCTTTACGGGTGGGAGAGTTTGGAGAAAGGTTTGAAGGGCTCCTGGTGGGCTATCTGTCAGCTGTGGTCACTAGGCAGAGGGAATGGCCGGGGGACTGCAGAAAGAAAGGGAGATGTCAGGAACTTTGTTTCTTGCTATTCCTTTGCAGGGCTTCACTGACTGTGGTGAGCACACGCTACCATTTAATTTTTAACAAAATTGTAATAAAAGGGGGTGGAGGAAAACGAGAAATACAGGAGACCGAAGGGGAGAGAGAGAGAGGAAGGCAGAGGGAAGAAGGGAGGCAGGGAGGGCAGGAGGGAGGCAGGGGGAGAGAGAGAGAGAGAGAGAGAGAGAGAGAGAGAGAGAGAGAGAGAGAGAGAGAGAGAGAGAGAGCTAACAAAGCAAAAACTTCCTGCTGGCCAAAGATGGTTCACCGTCAGGAGTCTTTCTACTGTTTGCCAGAATGCCAAGATTGGAGAGTTTTATTCTTCTTCCCCCTTGTTTTTTCCTAAAGTGAATGTGCTGATTTATTTGGAAGAGGAACTCTATGCCCTCTGGAAAGCCACCTTTACAGAAGGAACTGTTGCTGAAGCGCTGAGCATGCAGGCTGGGTGCAGTGTGGAGCCCAGCAGGTGGGCAGGCAGGTGCAGAAGGGAGCTTCAAGGGGGAGATGGGGAGAGAGCAGGATGCCATGGAGCTGAGGGAAGTCTTCCATCTCCCCGAGATACTGTGGGTCTGGTCAGAGCTGGGTATGTGGAGCCCATGAGGTGTCATCAGTGGTCTTCCCAGGAAGTCCACAGCTGATGAGGGCCCATCCCTCCCTGAGGGTTCTTCCAGGAAAATAAATGATCACCAGGCCCAACAAATCTTTAAAAAAAAGTAATAAAAATAAAAAGAGCTGGTGTTTTATCTCAGTGTTGCTTTCAAATGCAAATATATTCCACTTAACTCAGTAAGTGTGTATTCAGCCCCTTGCCCCCATGCGCCCAGCCTTATGCTTCTAAGGACATTATAATATCTTAAACTTCAACACACACTTTGAGGGCTTTTTTTCCCTCACTTTTCTCACTTTTTTTTAAATTATAAAAGTGACAAATTCATTTCAGAAAATGCTCAACGAGAGGAAAATATATTTTTTAATGACAAAATTGCCTATATAATTCCCCAACCACAGACTATGGCCGTCCTGTTATATGCTGTATTCCCAGCACCAGCATGGTGAGTGGCACATAATTGATATCTCATCAATATTTGTGGAGACAAGGGAGGCAGGCAGGCAGCTAACTTATAGCAAGCAATATTACTTAATGTAAATCCATTTTCTATGCCTATATTATTATATAACAAGGAAACCACCCTGCACGTACTGTTTTTTAAACTACTCATTCCACTTAATAATACGTAACAAGCCTTTCTTCGCCAACATTAAATGCATTTTTCAAATGTATCAGAAAACCCTGGCTATCTGGCTCTGGGGCAGGCAGTAACCTGGTGTATGTGACATGTGACAAGGAGGGTGGCCTCAGCACTGATGGATGGGAGGGAGCTAATGACGCTTTTTCTAAATTGACCAAAATGGCCACGAGGGGACTGGAATGATACCAGCTTTGTTTTTAGTTCACTGCATTGCTCTTCACCTCCATACATGGAAAGAAAATAGTGAGAACGGGCCAAGGAGAAATGTTTCACAGGTCTAATAGTGAACTCACAAGCTATTTCCAAGCAGTTGTCCACACACACTCAACGGCAGCTGTTGCACGTAATTAATGTGCTAATTATACATAATTATCTAATTACTAAAGGAGCAAGTCAAACCAAGTGTAGTAGTAAAGATACTGAAATTGGCTCCTTTCGGAATACCCAGAAGTATAGACTATCTTGCTCTTTTCTGAAAGTCACTCCAACTTTTCGACTGTTATTTGAGGGCTCTGTAAATTAAAAAAAAAAAAAAAAAAAGTCTTTACAAACACTTCAGTGATATTATGGCATGGATGATTTTAGTCACATCATTAAAAAGATGTTTATAAAAAGACTATGTGGAGAAAAATGTGTCATGTAATGAATCTTCACGCTGTTGTGTGACTCAGGAACGGTAACAGACTCCTGTGAGGAAAGAAAGTTTCCCAATGGATGTTCCAAAGAAGCCTGGTCCCACAAAATGATAAAAGTGGGGGAAAAAGTGGAGGATGTGTGGTACGTGAGTTTGGAAAACTATCTGTCCTCTGGGTGTTCCATGTAATGCTGTCCTATAAAATATAAAATAAAAAGGGTAAGGGTGAGTGATAAGTGGTCATGGTTTAATTTTGGAAGACACTATTATTCTTTCCCCTTTTTTGAGAAGTATAAGAGGTATTTGCACAGAAAAGGCTCTGATAAGTGCTGCGTGTCTGAAATCATTTTGACCTCAGAATCCTTTTTCATTCACCTCTCCTGTGCATGGACTAATACCGCTGGAATTCATAGACAATCTCTAATCGAGGCCAGGTTACTATTTCACTTCCTCCACTGGACCACTCATTCATCATAAAGTGAAGCTTCATTTTGAATTGGAACACAAGGTCCTGGCCCAACAAGAACAACTTTACAAAAAGATACTTGAGAATCTTAAACTCTTGGATAAGCCTCAAAAAGGTCCATGTCCTACTGAGTGCTTCTCTCATAAACATTTCCACCAGGGCTGTGATGCACTCTCTCGACATCTATTTTCTCTGACCAAATAATTAAATCTTTTATCAAATGATACCCACTGTTTCTTGAGAATGTTAAAGACGCCGCAAATTCATTCCACATCAGAAGAGACTCCTCCTTACATAGAAGACATATATTAGCATCTTTGGAGCATACGTTATTTTATTAATTTGTTAACTCATACTCTGTCTCCTTCCAAAAATGGTTCGAGGCTTTTTTTTTTTTTTTTTAATGCTGTCATCAAAAATCAATGGGCCGTGACAAACGGAAGGAATGAAAACAAACCGGTTGGATCCTCCAAAGGCACATCTTCATTACTCTTACTATTTAACTTTAACTTTTAATCTTGGGCCATAAAAACTGTCCTAATAAAAGATCCATAAATATCTCCCGAATGTGCAAAGGAGTGATTTTGATGACCCTCAGGCATATGCTGGGCTCTTTTTTGCGGAAGGGCTTTGGTACCTGTGACGGCCTGAGATGTAATGCTGAGCAAGAAGTAGATGGAGCTCCTTCCTGCAAGTGATTCCACACAGACAGTTACATTAGGAAGCAGAGGGAACTGCTTCTGTTTTAATTTTTAAATTTCATTTCAAAAGCAATGAAACAATAGCCTTCATTTATTTTCAAGCCCATCAGGCAGTTTAGGCATCACTAGTTGAAGCATTTATTTTTTTCTTTTTTCTTTTTTTTTAAAAATTAAGTCTACACGATTTACACATAATTACATGACAGTGTGGGAGGTGGGTCTCATTGAAGTCCTGCCTAGATATTTCTTCTCATCCAGTTTTGCTTTGCACATCGTAGGGACTCAATTCTTATTTGCTCTATGAATAAATTGAAGGCACTCCGATTATTACTCTTTTAAATTTTGTTTGTAATTACACACTGACTTCTAAAGTAAATAAAATTAATTGCCAAATGAATAATTTCAGGTTATAAAATGGGTTTTCTTGAACATGTTTAATTTAACTGGACCACACATTCTTTTTTAAATTAAGAACACTCAAAATTCAACATTACTTTTCCCTCAAAACTTTTTCAAATTACATCCGGAAAACAAATATACTGTTAAAATTATATTATCATAGTGCATTTCTGCTTGAACAATACATAAGGATAATGGCTTTTATAATGTGATGCATAAATGCAAGTTTACAGGAACCAGCAATTTATAATATTAAACATTGCAGGTTTTTTTTCACTTATATGGCTTTTTTCCCTTTTCTGTTAGGCACTATTCTGAGGAAACACTGTAAGGCGAGGGTACTTGATTGCACTATCTTGATTACCATTATTTTTCTAGCTTTCTTAAATTAGACGCAAGTAGCATTTCTAAGTTTAGAATATTGAATAGGATACCGTGTGTTAGAAGCCCGTGGTTTCTAAAACTATTTCGTATGCCCAGCAAGTTTTATACAACTCCTTTTCATATGTAAAGGGAATCTATGTGATCCTATCTTGCACATTCAATGGAGAAGAATGTGTAAAGAGAAGTAGCTGTGTGCTTTATCACTGAACGAATAATCTGTCATAAACAGCATGCTGTATTTAATATTCAGATCAAGACACCTCTGTCTCATCCTAGCAGACCCTCCTGACAAAAGCCATCCCACGTCTGCCAGGAGTATCGAGTCCAGCTGAGGACAAATTTCAAGATGAACCTGAAATCAATTTGCCATCAAATTTTCATGCCTCTCCTAGACTATCTGTGGCATTTTAATTACAAGCACCCAAGGCGGGGGGTACTACAGATATTGACACTTTGCTCCTACAATAAACTTTATTGGCAACCTCTGTCTGAATGCAGTACTCAACTAGAATAACAAGAAATATATGAGGGTATGTAAGGAAGGAGGTACTGTAATCACGCTGAAACCATTTCGTTCAATGGGCCTGGGCATTTCTCAGGCAACAGGCTTGAAAGATGGAATGCCTGGCTCCCAGAAGTACAAACGACCTTCAAATTAGAAGGGCGTGCAATGTCTTAGAGCTCTGCAAGGTCCCTGGATCCCTTTTCACAGGACAGCAAGATGTCATCTCGTTCCCTTTTTGTTTTCAGGTGGATATTTCTGCTGCACATCATTTCAGAGCTCTGAAAAAATTTCAAATCTTCTAGAAAGGTCAGGGTGTCGGGGCAGAAAGCATCCCTGTAAACTATGCTAAAAGGCTTGATTTAAGGGGACAGAAGTGGTCCCTGATTATATTTGGAGACAATGTGTGTTGGAGGAGAGGTAGGAGGTAACTAGCAGTCTTTACATTAATGATAGCCTTCCCCTGCCTCTTTCTGACTTTTGTGCAGGCTGTTGGAAGGGCTGTAAATATTGAAAGAAAGGGAGGACCTATAATTTGCTAGCCATACAAGATTTTTGCTCTCTGAAAATTAACACCCTGGGACCACAGACATGCCGTTTTAACCAGCTCACTGACCAGCGCATCCTGCTGGGGATTTTGCTATTGGACACGTTGTGCTGCCCCACGTCGTTTTGCTCCCGGTGACGGTAACAAGGGATGGAAACAATGCCTACCACCAATGCCATTACTCTGGCTTTGTGCCAGGCAACGGAGCAAGCACTTTAGCACTGCCATGTCAATGAATCCTCAAGCACTCTTGCAAGGGAGTAGCTGACTAAAGTGAATCCAGCATTCTGGTAAATGTTCAACACTGAATCTCCAGAAATGAATGCATGCCTCTAAATATACATATGCACACATACAATCACCACAAAGTTTACTTATATAAAAGATATCAGCACACAATTTACAAGTAAAAATATGCAACACTCTTTATTATAAATTCCACAGAGCCAACTGATTCGCACCCAATGTTTTCACTGATTTCTGCCAAATTCTTTGTGGGGACAGAGTCAGGAGTGCAGTTTCCAGGCTCTCGGCCTCACGTGGAAAGTTGCTGGCTCAGGTAGTAAATGGCCATCAACTGTGATTGGATGGCCATCAGCTGTGGCTAGTTGGCCGTCAGCTGTAACCAGTGCGCCATTGGTCACTAATATAACTGCTGTGGCTACTCTAGCGGCAAATGGGGGGCTAGCAAGAAGATGGTGGCTGAGCAAGCAAGCGCGGATTGCAGTCAGCACGGCAGATTGCAGGTAGCAGGTGAGGTTGGTTGGCAGGCAGAGGAGCGGACAGCAGGTTGCAGGTTGTGTGGCTCCAGCCTCCAGTGAGACTACAGTCACACTGTGAGACTCCCCTACCTATGGCTCCGTGGGTGTTCCTTTTTGGCCTCACCACCTCCTGCGTTCTTATGTGGGGAGCGGGAGCAGAGACCCCACAGGTTACCTCACACGACAAATGGTGGAGCGAGCAGGGTCTCCAGCACGACACTCTTATATCCACAGCCAAGATGTAGTTGATGAACGAGTGATGTCCGAGATAAATATTGCTTGATTCTAAGTTAAGCAGTAAGATAAAAGTGAAACAATCAAGATAGACATAGTTTGGAACTTCACTTATTCCTCAATGGCACAAGAGGCTTTTTTGCTGAATTGGATACTAGTTTTCTTTCATATGCTGAAGAAATATTTCCTCATTTTTAAAATAATATTCATAATGTAATGGCTACAGACATGATATTCTTAAATTCAATCTGCATTATTAGCATGGTAATTACTTTCTTAAACCAGGACAATATAAACAAAGCAAGTCCTGACTTGTAGTTTTTGCCCGTTCCTGTGGCGTAAATGCTTCTACCACAGCTGCTTTCAAGCTCCCAAAGGCGACGGGGGGAGAGGTGCAGCCGCCCGCCATTCCAGAGTATTGCCACCATACAGGTACAACAGGTCTGGATAAGCCTCAAGAGCATAGATACTAAGAGTCAGAGGTAGGCAAATGACTAGGAAGTACTGAGTATTTAATAACTTAGTTTTGAAAATAATTTATTTCACTGTAAGTTTCTGTAATTTCTGTTTTAATAGTTATCTGTGTTTAACAAGTGGGTCACAACATTTCTGCCAGCTCCAGCATGCTGCCGAGTGTCGGGCCGACGTGAGGGGAGGGCTTCACGGCACACTGGAAATGGGGCCAACGAGCATGCAGGCATGGATGAATGGGCGCACACACACGCACACACACACGCACACACACGCTCACACACACCCTTTAATAATTTTCCTAAAGAGGGAGACACTTTTGAACACAGCCAGGAGATTCATGATTGAAATCTAACAGCAGCAGATAATTAAATACCTACATTCCTGAAAAGAGCTGGTAGGCTTGACAAAGACAAAGGACATGGAGGGAACAGTATTCGCCCCTTCTGACTAAGGGAAGTGCAGCAAAGGGACCGACTCTGTGGAGAGAGACCTACGAAGGTCCCAGCTCAGGGAGAGCTGCACATGTCTGCTCCCTTTTGACATCTGTGCTCTGCTCTCTACCTCCTTCGCAGGGACAACCAGCTTTCCTTCAGACACAGAGGGCATGGTCAGCTTTCAGTTACTTCTGAGAGATGAGCAACATTGTTATGCTCTGAATCTTGTAGTTTCTGAGGCAAAAAAAAAAAAAACTGATTGGAGAAATAAAAGCTAGAACAGGGGTTGGGGTGGGTCTAGAAAACATACCAACGCCCTGAGGTCATAGCAAGTGGAACCAACCCTTGTCTGCAGAGCAATTATTAGGTTGGTGCAAAAGTACTCGCGATTTTTGCTATTATTTTTAACCTTTCAAACCGCAATTACTTTTGCACCAACCTAATAGCTGCGTCCTGCAGTTAGCGGGCTGTGTCATTTTGTTTTGTCTACACAGGTGAGAATTCAAAGGCTTCTCCACGCCTTAGTAAGCAAGGTGGGATGTTGGGAACCGTGGTGAAGGCAGCTCGGCTCCCTAAAGCAGCAGGGAGCAGCATCACCATGGGACAGCAAGGCAGTGTCCCCTGCCTACAGTATTATAATTCAAACATGTCCCAGACAGTTGAGTGCATATATCAAGAAGTGCAATGCTGATTTGGCTGGAGGCAGCACCAAGATATTTCTCAAAGGATGTCGGGGGTGGGTGACATTGATGCTATGCACTGTTTCCTCAAGGATAAGAGACCTAATATGACATGCTGTGGGCTTCTCTGCGTGTATTTTCAAAACATAAAAACACAGGCGGCTTTTTATGGACAAACCGGACTACAAGTATTCCAAAGTGGTCCCTAGAAATGCCAGAACTGTAAAATATCTGTGAGATACAAAATAGAATATCCTATCACTTGTCAGTAACACGGTTTGTTTGTTTCCTTTTTATTTTTATTTTTATCCCAGAGGGTCAGTGGCTTAAAATAAACATCGATGTTTCCTAGGCACAATTTACATTTCGAATGTGAAATCTAATCTAGAGTGCTTGGCTAGAAAAAAAAAATATTTATAAGGTACTGTTAATCTTGTTTTTAGAAAAGAGTCAGCACACAGAAATCACTCATATTCCCTCTTCTCCTTGATACTCCTGGTTCTGACTCTTTTCCTCCTCTGCTCTCTATTGGCGGAATATAAGAGTGCTGTCAACGTCTAAGACTTTAATTCAAGATAATGTTGCCCTTGCTAGAAGAATCTTGCTCCTCCAGTGTTTACAACAGCAGCATAGATCAGATGGCACCTGAGCCTGAGTGGACGGGGGCTCAGCATAAAGCAGCGCCTGTGTAAGTAATATCAATCAGCACAGAACCTCTGCCGACGGCCTACACTCTTTGGCTCTCCCCACCTAGCCAATGTGGCCTCACTGTTCCCAGGCATGAGGCAGGTACGGGAAAGGGACACATGGTCTCTTACTTGCCCATAAACATGTGGGTGGATGGACATTCTTTTGAAGATTCCAGCTACACCTTCTGGAGGTGGAGAGAATCAAGAATGAGAATGCTCAGGCTCTCTTACCTTTTTTTCTTCTTTTTCTTTGGTTAACATAAAATGTTATGCTCTTCAATTTATAGAGTGGCTAAGTCACTGACCAGATTCGTTTCTGAGGCAGAAGCGATATAGAGTGTCAGCGTGTGCCAAGAACGCATTTGGGCACTAGGCCAAGAGAACACGGCCTGCCTATCCACAGGGAGAGCTGGGAGGCCAAGTTATGGTTGGAGGGGCGCCTCCTATCTCCATGTAGTCTTTTCACGTCCGCACAAGCCACTCCCCCCAAACTTGAGCCAGTGGCCTCCCTCTCTCAGCAGCCCCTGCTTGGCCAAGTGACTATCTTTTGGGCATTGACCAATCGGACACCCAGCAAAAGGCCCAGTAGTTACAGAAGGGGGTCTGAAAGGGGCTGACCGGACATGGCATGCCTTCCCTCTGGATTATTTCTCTCCTCTGGAGCTCAGCCAAGGAAATGGAGGTTGCCAAGTCAACCTCCCGCTTCTCTCTCCAAATCACATTGCTCATGATTAGGGAGAGAAAGGCCGCATCTTCCTCCACGGCCCTGGAATCCTCTCCACCCACTCCCTATACAAAATCAGTTCATCTGGGTAATTTTTAAAGCGTAGCACTTGGGCCAGCTGGAACTAGTTGCCTGTTCCTGGCCAAATGCTTGGGGTTTCTTCCAGCCTCAAGCCTACGTGCTCCGTGTGCTAGCGAGAGCACCGAGATATAGCCAGGACTGGGAATGAGGGGTTTGCTAACCAGACTTCCCAGCGACTTCCCAAGTTTGGAGCCGGCAGAAAGCCTTATTTTCTGGTGAGGCTGCTTGGCCCCAAGAGGCGGGTCACCGAGCTCCGTAGCTCAGCATTCCAATTCTCTGAAACCTGGGAGGACCTGGGCATCTGGCATTGGCTTACGCCTTCTGGCTGCCCAGGCCAAATCTATGTCCTCACCCTTAAAAAAGTAAGATGATTTTCATGGGGAAACGGATTCACTTTATTTGCTTTGGTCTCTTCCAGCTCAGGAGTGACCTGAGCACTCCTGAGAGGGCCTGGGGGACCCCGACCTTATTCTAAAAACTAGGCTAGTTAAATAAGGCATTGTCAAGCCAGAAGCTGCCTCGGACTCTTGGCAAGTGTGTTGACTCAGTATGAAATAATATAAACAGAAAAGAACAATATTCCCTATTTTCTTATTCCAAGTATTTTAAAGGGCTGGGAATCAGCATTCATTTGGAATGGGCCAAATGCTTTCAAAAATAAGTTCTGTGTATTTAAAAGATCTTTAGATTTGAAGTTCTGAAGGGGCTAAGGGGTGGGGCTGCCTGGTGCAAAGGTTCCAAACAGCACCTATTGTGCTTTGGGGACTCAGAAAAATTCAAGAATAATCATAGTCCTCAGTGGAGAGGAGGAATTGTGTAAAAATACACCATTTATCTCCTTTGGGGCGCAAAAAACTTGTATATAAGCACATACAAAAACTTAGGCATCTATACATTCTTCTTCTGGGGGCCCTGCAACACTTCCCGACCATTACTCATATTAATTAATGTGTGTTTGGTTTCTAAACTGCTCAGCTTAAGAACTCCAGTCGAGAAGTTCTAGAAACGAAACAGTCCAGCTGTGCCTACCACAGAGGGCCCCAAAGCACGAACATGCAGGGGCTGGTTTCATGCGACCAGGGCAAGCCTGCAAGATGCTGATGAGACTCACTTTTGCTATTTGGAAACTGGAATTATTAATAATTATTCTAACCTCCACGACTCACAGAAATGTTGTGAGGAGGAACCGAGTTCTATTTCATAAATTCTGGGAGCAGAATAAAAAATATGTATATATAATGTTACTAAAACACTGTCACCACTATTCCCAAGTCTAGGAGCAGCCAGTCCTGTGAGCATTTATAACACAACAAAGCAGCAGTGCACGTTCCATGTCATATGAACCCAGGAAGAAAACTTTGAGCAGAGAAATACTTGGAAATGTTTACAAAAGTTCTTAAAAAACCTGGAATGGAGGAATGCATTCCAAGAGAACAATAACTTTGCTGATAAATAAAATAATTGCTGATCATAAAATATCATAAAATAATTTTATTTACACATGTGAATCCTAAGAGTATGCTGTCTTTAAAACAAAAACAATCTTGTTTAGTTCACTGTTTTTAAATGTTTCCCCTGTTTGGGGATACTTTAGATTTGCCAAAGAGCTCTTTCCTAATACATCCTAGAGAATATATGATTTCATTTTTCCACAGATGCATTTCTATACACCTGGTATTTCAGTTATCTATTAACCATGCCTAGTTTTGTGGTTTCTAGCTTTATATCTTTAAAGTCATTAAAACTTAATAGGAGAATTAATCATAAAGGAAATCTATCAAACACAGTTGCCAAGCACTTTTTTTTTTCTGACTGACATCTTTAAAATGTATTTGAATGTTATTTATTTCATCACACCCAGGAAATAAAAAAAAAAATAACTTGCAGCTTCCAAGTTCAGAGAAAGCATAAAAATGTGATTTACTATTTATTGTACAGCGAGGCACATGCATATTATATATTGCATGTTAATCTCCAACTGGCTAAGTTTAGCAAATTTGACAACACTACTGTTTGCTGGTGAGGAAAAAGAATCGACATCTGTTCTCTTCCAGATATGATTCCTTCTTGGAAGGAATCAGAAATACGCCCAGGCCTTCTATTTTCTGGGTAAACTGATAGAATGCAGGCTGTTTAAATGGACAGTCAAACCACAATGCCCCCTGGTGGTCAAATCATGCATGAACATATGAAAGTGTTTCTGCACCTTGTGAATTGGAGAAAAAACTACATTTGAAAGACATGGAAATTTTCTTTTAGTTTCACAGACGCAAATACAAAGAGTATAGTGCATCGATAGTGCTTTAAATGGAAAATAGGGTCGCTTTGCTGTTAGTAAAATTAGGGGCACATTTGGTTTATCTAAACCACCTCAATCAAAATTTGTGGGTTTTTTTTTACAATAGGGATTATATTTTAATTTCACACTGACAATTAGGAGTATGGGGAGGAGGGGAATTGCAGCACATGTATTTTGTAAACTAAATTTACGAAAGTGAAACCATCAGCAGATACTTACAGGTGGACCTAGAGTATCCTGGGTCTGTTAGTTTATTGTCACTTCAGTTAAAAATGGAATGAAAGCAGATTCCAGATTTTACCAGGGGATGGAAGACTCCATCTTCCCATCATACTCTCAGCATGGCCCTCTGATAAGCAGCTTAAAGGGAATTTCCTCGGGTCAGACACGAATAGTGATTCTCAGGTTCCTTTAATCCAGACACCCATCGCTTATTAGTTAGGCCTCATAAATCTCAAAAACAGTCAGCAACACATGAGAGGCGATGTTTTCAGAAGGCTCAAATACATTTAGTGGGGATGTCTGAAATGTGGACTCATCAATCATAAAACAATATTGATACTTGTAGTAATCAAGGAATGCTTCCTTTCTCAGAAAGCAGCTCATTGGACCTCTTGCTATCTCTAGAAGCAGGGTACCCAGAACAGGAGTTGTCATTGCATTCCCTCTTCACCTGAGAATAATAGTTCCAGCCCTAATACCGTGTTGCCCCAAAAATAAGACCTAGCCTGACCATCAGCTCTAATGTGTCTTTTGGAGCAAAAATTAATACAAGATCTGGTCTTATATTAAAATAAGACTGGGTCTTATATAAATATAATAAAATAAAATATAATATAATACCAGGTATAATATAATATACTATACTATATAATATAATACTGGGTCTTATATTAATTTTTGCTCCAAAAGACGCATTAGAGCTGATGGTCCAGCTAGGTCTTATTTTCGGGGAAACACGGTAGGCCAAGGTCATACAGCAGGTACAGGGTGAAGAAGCCACCCAAGTTCCCTGGTCTGGTTCCAGAGCTTTCTACCTTGCTAATAATGATATCCACCATGACATTGATGATAGGGCCGAGACATGCCATAAAAGAACACTGGAATTAAAATATTATCCACACTAAAACTTATACATGGAAGTTCATAGCAGTATTAGTCATGATGGCCAGAATGTGGAAACAACCCAAATATCCATCAACTGATCAACAGATAAATAAAATACGGTATATGCAAGCAGTGGAATATTATTCATTCATGAAAAGAAATGAATTACTGATCTATGCTACAGTACAGAATGGTGAAAACATTATGCTAAGTGAAAGAAGACAAAAGATCACATATCACACAATTCCATTTATATGAAATGTTCAGAAGAGGTAAATCCATAGAAACAGAAAGTATATTAGTGGCTGTCTAGGGCTGGGAGTGGGGGCAATTGGGGTGACAGCTAAGGGGTACAGCCTAAAGAGTATCTTCTTAGGCTAATAAAAATGTCCTAAAATTGACTTTGGCAATGGATACACAACTCTGTGAATGTACTAAAAACCACTGAACTGTACACTTTAAATGGATGAATTGTATGGCTGGTGCATGATATGTCAATAAAGCTTTAAAAAAACCCAACAATATTGGAAGGTTAATGACAGGCAGACCCTGTTAAGTTCCAATGGACGTAAAAGTGTCTATCCTTGGGTGAAGGAAGAACAGGATAGGAAGAAGAGAGAGATGGTCCAGCCTCAGAGAAGCACACTAAAATCCTGGGTCAAGCTGGAATCCTATCTCAGTTTTGCAAAGGGGATGTGACCCAGCTCCACACTCCCAGAAACCTACAAAAACTCCGGAAGGAAGTATCTCTTCTCCCAGATCCTGAAATCTGATGATGGGGCACTTTGGATTCCAGGGGTTTTCAGCAGTCACTGCCACTGCCCTCCCAGCCCCAACCCCCCAAAAAAAATCCTCCCTCACCAGAGATCAGAATTCAATTAGCCTGGGGCATCGGTATTTTTAAAGAATTTCCCAGGTGATTCTAATGCACCGACAAAGCTGAGGACCACTGTTTGGGAGTGAGCCAACCAAAAAGCCAGAGCACAATTAGCAGGAAAGGCTGGGTGAAATGGTAGCCAACATTCAATTTCGCAGGAAATCTCTGCTTTCCATTTCTTCCTATTCTCCCATGTACATATCTAAAACCCCGCAGATACCTATGTGTGGTGGCAACAGGGGGGATGTGGTCATCTTGGGCTCTCCATAGGATGGTTTTCACAAACCATGCCAAAATGTTCGCACAAACAAAGATATCTAAACTAACTTGTCTGCTTTTTTACAACACACAGGCATTGTTCCAAGAATGGTTTCATTATACCACCCTCTCCCCATCCAAAAAAAAAAAAAAAAGTGCATGTCCAGGGGAGGGTGCCTCTGTTCAAAGTTCAGAATTTTCTGGGCATTCACTGAGGGTCACGCGTTCCCGACTGACCCTCCTCCCACCCATCACTTCTTGCTGCTGACTGCTTTTAAAGACAAAAGCCCTCCACCCCAGCAAGGCTGCGCGTATTTTCCTGGCTGTGTTTTAATCCAAGCGAAACATCCGTAAACTTGAGTGTAGTACCTGCATTACTTGCTGCCCAGAGGTAGAAACACAGTGGCTTTGAATTCTTTCTTTCGGAACTTCTCTGAGCCAGAAAATATCGACTCTTCACAGGCCCAGCACAGGCGTTGCTGTATGTTGCTCTCTCTGGGTCTGTACTGATCAATGACAATTTTGGAAAACACTGCCTGAATAATTCATCATAGAAAAAAGCTTTTGGATTAAATGATATTACTGGGGCTTCCAGCACAAACATACATGTGTTCCCGAAAAGCTAGTCCAGCTGGAAGGCTGCTCGGAAATAATCAAGATGACGCCTAAGCTGAGCTGCCCCCCCCACACACACACATTCTGTAAATTGTAACGAGTCGTCTACCCACCCCCGGTCATACAAAAACGCTCAGGTGTCTCCGCCAGGTGTTCCAACAGCATGCGGCTGGCACATCTTGCCATGGTTTGCTCAACCTAGCGAAATGCTACCACGGTCAACATAGTGAAGTAGTGTGCAGTGTTTTTCGTGGTTTCTTTTTGTTGTTTTTTCTAAAGAGAGATGAAGGGGGAAAGGAAGGAATGAAAAAAGGAAAGGAGGGAGGGAGAGACAAGTGCAAAACTGTTGGCCCCATGTTGTATCGAGTAAAAGTGAACAGCTATGGGGACAATTCAATTTAATCTTGGCAACTGGAATGGAGATTTAACACCCACAGTAAATGCGAAGGAATCCATACTTTTTTTTTTAAAGACCTATCTTTTCCCCACTTCACACAAACAATTAGTATTACACTGACTGTAAGTAGTAGCGTACCTCGGCTGGCAAAATTCGACACTGAAATTTTACTGGAAAGCTGCACTTGGTTCAGTTCACTGGCATCACACACCAAAACCCTCAACTCCCCTTTAAAACAAACTATTCTTGCCTGCTTTTCTGTTCCTTTGTTTTGTCTTGTTTCTCTTTCTCCACGTGCAAACACCAGGTTATCAACCCACTTCCTCTCCATCTGCCCCTCTTACCTCCTTTTTTTTTAAAAGACTCAAAGCCATGAGGCCTCAAAATGGTAAGGGACATTTGGTACTACTCAATTCTAGTTAGCCCAGAGCAGGAATGTCTATTTATAGCATATAACGATGGACTGTAAAGAGGGGGCCCCATGGCATGAAATTCAAGTTCTCAACATCCAGAGACAAGGCAACCTACACCATCTTGACCTTAGTTATTTATTTATTTGTTTGTCCCCACAAGTTCATTCCATGGATGTAATTTACATGTGCTGGTGTCGTCCTGTGCTGGATACTGGAGTGATATAGATCGATGACAGAGCACCGTCCTAACTCTTGAATGGCCTGAGCATGGTAGGAAAGAGTCACACACACAAACAGTTACTATACAGTACAAAGAGAGCTCTGATAGGAGCTGGGAAGGAGCTCTTAGCCACGATGCAGGGAGCGCTTCTGAAACCCAGCACAATGGACCCAAAGACAGCTGCTAAGTGCCCTGCAGTCTCTGCCAGTCACCAAAGGACAAGAGTCCCCAAGAGTCCCACCTGGCCATTTATAAAAGTTAATGAAGGTGAAAAGAATAGGGGCCAAAAGGAAAAAACAAAAAACAAAAAAAAGAGAGACAATTACGAAAGGGCTGGTACAGACAGCCGAGGCCTCTCCTGTGGACCAATGCCTCCAAGAAAGACTGCCCTGTGTATGCCACCCTTTCATCGAGGGCAAGTCCAGATGGAAAAGAATATTCCAGTCTCAGCCCTGAACTGGACCCCTTGAACCATTCAGAGACAAGGACTTGCACCATTTTTCATGTGAAAGGCCCAGATGGTTTTTATACTTAGTGAAATTCAGTTTTAATCAAACTCGGTTAATTATTGACTCAACAAGGATGAAACTAGAGTAAAATCATTTTTGCTTTAAGCCAAACTATTAAGAAGCCTCATATAGTTAATAGACTGAAAGTCCTCAGAATTATTCCTTTAGCCTTCGTAATATTCAGTCTTAATTCAATCGTTACGGTGCTTATCTCTCAGTGTCAATGAAGGAGAGACAATTGAAGAAGTGGCATTTATATGTAAAAAAAAAAAAAAAAAAAGAATGTAAGAATGTGGAATAGCCACAAACAAATACCTCCTCAAACTTTTACTGAATCAATAAAACATTATGTTCCTTCTGAGTTATCATGGAAAGCTCTCAATTTTTCCATGTCACTAATTTCTCTTTGAGCCAAAGGTCTTTTTTTTGTTTTGTTTCTACATGATTCAAGCTCCCAGAAACGGCATTATCCCCAGTGCTTCTCAATGGGAAGGATTTAATGTTATCACAAACATTGTGAGCAGGGCATGTGTAATTTGAAAACGTGATCCTTCCAGCACACCTTCTGAGCTTAGCTGGGGTGGAGGTGGGGGTAGAGAAGTGCCTCCTCCCACCCGTCCCCCACTCTACAAGTTCTGAAAGCAGTAGAGTGAGCCCTATTAACGACAGTGTAAAATTTACAAAGTAATGAGAATAAGCACAAAGTAGGGGATAGAAAGTCTAACAAAGTTCTTTTTTTTCTTCATGTTGACAATGTTAATGGTTTCTTAAAAATATCAAATTTCCTTAAAAACATGTTTTTCCTAAGTCCTAGTTCCTCCAGTATATAATTAGTCTACCTCTTATTCTTTTCTTTTTTTTTTTTTTTTCTTTTTTGAGGTGAGACAGAACACATTCTCGTGGAATACAACTAAGGGTGATATCTCTGGCCTCAGCCACTCTCCCTGTAATATAATGCCAAGTGTTCAGACTGTGGGACTATCTAATCCTGAAGATGGCTTAGATTCAATAAATAAGTATTTACTAAACATATAATAAGGTGTCAGGGGGAATATAAACATACTATTTCAGCTCACAAACCAATTAGCCTACTGCCCATTTACAATTTCACTACTTATCGCCATTGGTATAACCCCCAAACAGACCCAAAGCCTAAAAATTATTTGGCCTCATGAATTCAGAGCTTATAAACTCAGACCTGAGAACCTGTTGCCTTTATCTCAAATTTCTCCTGATGGCCAGTAGTTATGATAAGGTGCTACCTCACTCCAGCTTCCGATATTGCCAAATAACCAGTCGTGACATACCACTCTGTAGAAGACACTGATTGTGAGAGAGGCTGCATATATGTGGGGGGAAAGGGTATATGGAAAATCTATGTACTTTACACTCAGTTTTGCAGTGACCCTAAAACTGCTCTAAAATATAGTCTATTTAAGAAATGAAAAAAATACAATAAAATCTTGAAAGAAACAAATTCTGAATAAGGCAGAAAGAAAACCTGCTTTCAGAGCAAAAGATGAGCCTTTTTTATGGGTCTATACTTATTTGGAATCATTTCGTCCAATTTCCTCATGAGCATATATGCACATACAAGTCTTCCCAACCACCAGCATTCCGAGCCTGAGTAGAGCCATATGTAACAGAAGGTTAGCAGTTATTTTATGTCGTGGCAAAAGGCCTACACAGAGGGCTTCGGGCCTTAGCATCTAGGACCCTTGTAGCTCCGTGTGGAATCGTTCCTGACTGTGTTTTCTTCCAAAGCTGACTTCGTTCTTGGCAAAATATAACTCCTTTGATATGTGCGTACCCCATTCTCTTCCTGGGTGGTTTGACAGCCAGAAGGGGAGAAAGGTGCTGCAGGGAGGTTGGAGCAAACTGTCCAAGTCTTGGGCTCCGGCAATCAAAGAGTTTCCCATCGCCCGGGTACAGCAATCACAAATTCGTAGTGAGAAAGCTACTATTTTGGCAATATGGTCCAAAGGTGCCTCTGTTGGTAGAAAATCAGAAACTCAGTGTGTGCAGGACACACTCTTGCCTTCAAGTCCACATGCCCCAAAGCAAGAGGGATGGACAAAGTCATTGACCAAAACACACCTGAGGAAACGCTATGGTCATAAAGTGGTGTAGATGGCTGAAATGTCTAACAGAATGCCAACCCCTTACTAATAGACATGATTCTGCCCTTAAATTCTACCTTCACCTCCTCACAGATATGAAATTCTCCAGTAGGGCTGCCTATCACAAGGATATCTTTAGCAGTCTTTGCATATGCTTTCCCACCTTGGCACTCATTTGTTTGTAAATTAAAAAGGGTGGAACACCATTGATGATCACAAACATGTGCTTTTTTTTTAAGAGACAGAAAAATGAAAAATGAATGGGAGTAGCGAGGAATATTCCCTTCTGAGGAGAGAGATTGTGTTTCAAGCACTCAGAAGGGGTGACAGGTGGATGAGACAAGCATGGAGATTCAGGGAATCTGAAGAAAATAAGATGGGAAGTAGGGGTATGGGTGGCCAGAGAAGCTAAAAATCCACGTGGGAAAACAGCGAAAAAGAAGTATGAGCTCTAACTGGCCAAAAATTCTGAGGGCAGTAACAAAAATCCGTAAGTCAGTCAGCTTAAGGTACCCCACACCCCACAAGGTGTTCAGAAGAGTTGGTGGTTTCCCATTAAAAATGTTCCTCTCTTGGGGAGTTTCTGATCATTAGAAGTGAGTTTATTGATTTTGATTCTTTAACTATATATTAATTTGAAATTAGAAAAGTAATTCATGCTCTTTGGAACAAAACAAAACAAAACAAAAACCTAGCACAGATTTGTCTAAAGTCAAACATGATTGTTTTCCTATGGCTTCTTACCTGAACCCATGCTCTAAGGGTAAAACCTGATGAAATGGCAGCTACACATCATTCTAGATCTTTCCCTATGTGCACACAGATGCATATTTTTAAATGATTTTTAATTGAAACATTATGAATCGATGAAACATCCCTACTCTGCAGTACGTCATGTCCTAGGGGCCTGACCTCCTGGGCTCAGCCACGGAGTAAGACACCTCCGTCCATCTGATGGTGGTGAGCTGGGTTGAGGCAAAGTACCTAAGGAGGAAATAACAAGCCTCTCTAAGGACAGGCCTAAAACCCTCAGAACCGGCTGTCACTATGCGATGGACATCAGCCACTTACTCAATTGACAGGCCTTCCTCCGGCTATAGGATCTTGACTGTAATTACAGGAAAGGCCATACCATAAAGACGGGGGTAGGAGCTAATTGACAAAAAGTTCAATGTGCTGACTCAAGGACCAATGGCCAAGCCTTAAATTTATTTTCCTCAAAAAGCCACTGATGTGCAGTCCATTAAGCCACAGCCATGTAAACCCACGAGACGGGGTATTTCCAATCAACGCACGCATGAGCTTCACACAGTAGACTCCTGGCCGTCACATCAGACAGGTCTTTGGAGAGCTACCTGACAAAAGAATTTTGAAGTGGCACAAAAGTGATTTATTGCTGGTTTTATTTTCTTTTGTTTGCTTATTGCTTTGTGTTTGTTTCATGTTTATTTATTGACCTGTTCAAAATGCAAAAGGAAAGACATCGCCTTGAGATTCAGACCTCTAAGCCTCTGCTTCCCAACTTTGTTACCTTCCGATCATCATTAAAGTCTAGAATCCTTGCCCTGCTTAGCAAGGAAGGGTTATCATTAATCTATCCCAATGGAAAGAACACTTAGGATGATCACATATCATGCAGTGGGTAAGAACACAGAGTTTGGAGGCTTAGGCACTTATTTCAGCTGTATGCTCTTGGCCTGACTACTTATCGTCTATGTGCCTCAGTTGTCTCGTATGTGAAATGGGGATAGCATTGTGGTAAAGGGGTTCATTTATGTAAAACATGCAGAAATAGCTCTGTGTATTATATACTTATATCCATATAAACACATGGAAAGTGCTATATAGGTATTAGCTATATTTATTATCTTGCTTTCATTGTTATGGCATTAAGCAAAACTTACAAAAAGAATGACTCTCTCCAAACACCCTGAAGATATTTTACAAATAACTGACACTGTAGGAACCTAGAATGACTGAATACAATTGCTCTTCTCTGCTGTAAAGAGAATAACAGACACACACATTAATTATCCACACAAGTGGACATAGCTTGATACAACAGATATGTTCCTGAAACTTGGTGTGCATAAATCAAATCATACTTCCAATGAAGTGGGTAAGGCTGCCACTGCAATGGGTCTTGCAATGAATCCTTTCTATTCCAGGGAAGCTTCTGGGCCAGGAAAATGCTAGCCACCTATCTTAACACACAAATTGTTAACATACGACTTTCTTCTTATGCAGCGCCAGCTTATGGTTGGAGAGTGTCAGGCCCAGGCAGACAATGGAAGTGGGAAACATATATTATTCCACTAGGTAAGTGGCTCAAAGTTTTTCCAGCCTTCTCCCAGGAAGAAGGCCACACTCTGACTGCAAAATATCACTGGGAATAAGATTCCCAAAGGTGTGGCTACTACACAGGGGGCCAGTCTATACTCTACAAGAAGGAACTATGATGCTTTTACCAAACTATCACGTTGCTAGGATAGTAGGTAATGAGTATCTCCCACACTGAGTATAGACGCTTAGTACTGGCTACCAGGAGTAGTGTGCTGAGCACAATTCTGATTGATTAGTGACGCCTGCCGCAGGGAAAGGACTTGGGAAGTGGATGTATGCACACTGGGTATTCACCACCACCACACTGGGTATTACCCACTGACACAAGTATTCAGCATATCAGAGATAAAGCTCCTGGTCATTTGTCAAAACACTGCAGACTGAGGAAACACAACACATTTTGATATGATGATCCATATTCTCTAAGAACCAATGACTCCCTGAATTATAATAGTGTAAGTTGTTGCAAATTATTAGTGGCATATAAGCACCATAATAAAATTGCCCTCAGCCAATATATGAAGAAAATTTCAACATAAATCCAACCTCACTTGGGAGGGAAAGGAAACAGAGATTCCGTAAACACCTCTAGTGGCAGGCCCGGGGTTCTGTCCCCAAGGTCACACGCCACCTCTCGTTCTCTGTCATGGTTCCACGTGTGGCACAGTGCTCTTCCACTATACACAATCAATCCAAAGTGGACTAGATGTTGAATATATTTGATTCCAACACACTGTGTGGTGGGTTTTATATACAACGATAAAAGTGAGGCTACGAAGTTAGACAAATGGGCTGAATTGCTAAAGAGTCATCGAGGTGGTCTATCTAGTCACACAGCATGTCTTGCGTCAGCTTGCCCAGTGGCTAGTGAACAGAAAAGAAAAAAGTACATCACTCAGTTTGAAGACACGCACATATCCACATACACCTTCAGAGGACATGTTTCCTTGATGATCATGTGGCCGATAACACATGCCTTGTTCCATCTCCACTGGCCTTGGGTTCAAGCCTGTCCCCTCACTCCCTGTAAGCTTACACATGGTGTCTGTGGAACCATCTCTTTTCCTTACTGTGGAAATGCCACTTGAGGTACAGCGCCACTTTCTCTCTGGGTGTTCGTTTAACTGTGATGTGAAAGCCCAGGATTCTTCAAGGGAGAATGACAAGTTTCACAAATCTAGAGAATAACCCCAAAGTGCACGCCCACGCCCTCCATTCTGCGTTAGGCAGTGTCACCCACTACACGCAGGGGGAGCACCAGGTGGAGACGTGAGTCAGTGGCACCATGGGATGCAGAATCCTGATGAAGGTAACTAAGGGAGGAGTGAGTGGAATGGGAGGAAGGGCAGTGGGCAGGTGGGGGGTGACGCCCAGGTCTCCAGAGGCATCTGTGCCAACCCCATCCCCAATCCTCAAATGACTGTTGGTTATTCAAAATAGCTTCATAGGATCAAATTTTCTCCAGGGGTTTCAAATTCAGTTTTCATCTCAGCTTGCAAATAAAGAAACTCCAGGTGTGAGTCAGCGATTCTCAGTTTGATTGGATTTTGTAATCACTCCCACACACGTGTGATGCACCTCTTACAAAAATAAGACACTAAGTGCCATTAAGTGTCTTATTTTTAATAAGATAGTATCTTAAATACAGTATCTGTATCTTAAATACAGATCAGCATGGGGAAGGGAGAGAATGAAATTCGACAACTGTTCACTGAGCACCTATTAGGCGTCAGGCCAGGGTTAGAAATGGTATAAAACATGGTCCTTTTACCCAAGGAGCGTATCGTCCAACAGGAAAGATGAACGTGTAACAGGACAGTCATGGTACAGAGGTGCCCACCATGTCGGGGCAGCTCGAGGGAGGAAGTCATCACGTTGTCTAGGTGAGTAAAGGTCTGGGAAGGCTTCATGGAAGATATGATGCCATGAGCTGGGTTTTCAAGGAGGAAGAGTAGTTTGCTGACAGACAGATAAATAGAGAGAAGGAGGCGGACCTGGGGAGAGGGCACAGTTGGCCCAAATAAGTCAGCCTGGTGAGCTCTGTTCAGTGGGCTGAAGCATAAACTTGACCAGTGGGGAGTAGAAGCAAAGGAGACTGGAGCAGCCAGTCACTGGGGGCCAGGTCAGGGCTAGTGAGCCCAGCCCCAGAGCTCACGGGTTTTGTGAGTGCCTGTTAATGAGTTCTGTTTTGCAGTTGAACAAATGGTAATGGGGGAAGGTTTTTGGAGCCATTTCCTTCACCGAGTAACTGCGTGCTGAGCTTGGAGAAGAGAAGAAGTGAAGGGTTATTCCCTGGTAAGGGAACCCTCATTTTTGAAGAGTCATCCTGAGCAAAACAGAAGTCAACCTAGCTTGGTGAGGACACAGAACTGAGGGAGAAATTACTGGATGTCCAAATGGGTGCTTCCCCATTCAAAGAAGGACATCTGAACGATTAGGGACGACGGTTTCATCTGGCCTCTGCACAATGTCAAAAGGCCCAGTCTTCTCTCTTCTCTGTCCCACAACAAGCCAGAAGTCTGAAGTTAGTCCAATCTTGGAAAGAACTGAGTGTCCACAATCTTCTTGTGGAGAATATAAATCAATTTATAGGGACTACAGCAATGAATACAAGAGAATCCCACCAATCATGGGCACCAAAGGAGCCCAATGCCATGCCTGGAGACAAAAGGACCCACAGAAACACATGCACACATACACTGACAGATTAGGTCCCTTTAAATAGACCATACCCAAAAGTTAGTGCAATGCCAAGTTATTCAAATGTCAAACAACATCGAGCACTTCCTACCAGTTCATGATTGATGATCGTCATGACCACGTATTGTCCCCTGGCTGTTCACCTTGTGCGTCCTTGATAAGGTATAGTCAACCCCAAATAAAAGCAAACTCACACCACAACCAAAAAAAAAAAAATGTATTTTTCCAATCTGAACAAATAGTTTAGCGTAAAAATAAACAGAACTAGAAATTGTCTCTAATAAACTAATATTAGTCTCCCCAGAGGGTTAATTATGTCGCTCCGTATTTTAAGAAGAATGTAAATTGCCAGTTTCAACAGATGTTCTTTTAAAACGATCGGTTATCTGGGAAATGATGGGTCTTTGTTAGAGCTTACCCCAGTGGAATATAAACATTAAAATCATCCGACTATCTGTCAGCCGCCCCCCCCCCCACTCCCCACCCCAACTCCTTCAACAACTGTTACCCACACCAACGATTCAGCCTGTGGCTATCAGCGGTTTTAGTGACAAGTGTTCCAGCCAGAACTGTGGTCTCAGATAGCAGACACCCTGTTCTGAGGATTTCCAAACTCTGCTTTGACCACTGCAAAGACCCCAAAATGGTACCTTCACATCATGACAAGCCTTGTTGGGTCCATCATCACGTCTGTCCTATTCTTTTACCCTGGAGAGCGAGACTATGAGATCACAAAGAACCCGGGGTAGAACTTTCCGGAAATAGAAAGGTCTGTCCAGATTCAATTTAAGTATTCAAACGTGCAAAATGCATGTTACATGCATACATACATACATACATGTTTGAAAACTTCTAAGGGAGAAATGAGAATTTAAGAAGCCTTACCGGAAAAGTCATTAGAAGAAAAAAAGAGATCACGCATTTCCCTGTTGTTTTTTATCTCAAATGGCATTTTGTGATGCTGAAATGTATGTCATCAGGTTCGGAGTGAGAGCTTCAGCTTGGATATTTGGCTAAGTAAAAAGAGAAAAAAATCCTCCCTGCGACAGTTCATTATCGCAAGCTGAATGATCACTGCTCAACGTGGGGTACGGAGAGACCATGTACTGTGGTGCTGCAGCAGGACGTGGGTATCTGACTGCCACTCACTTCACCTACCTCTTCATCATCCTTGTTAGACTCACTTTACAGATCTGGAAACTGAGGCGGAGGGAGATTAATGACTCCTATGGAAACCTTAACAGAACGTGCTTTCACTATTGATCTACTAGTAACAAGCATAAAATCTCATCTCAGCCAGAAAGGTAAACAGATAACTATTGATCTCTTTAACTGTGTCTGAAAGGACCTGTGCAAGGTAGGATTTAGGCACTCTGAAGACACTGGGAAGTTTTATGTCCCATGGGCAGGAGGGGACAAGGCAGCCTAGTGTCATTCTTCAGGGAATGACCTAAATGACAATAAGACCAAAACCAAAGTAGTAACAGATGTGGCTTCTTGAAGACCTACTTTACAACGCAGCAGAAAAAGATGCTAAACATTCATTATTTAATCACCCCATGTCTTTCCCACAGAGATACCATCATGTTCATTTCACAGGGAAGGAAACCGAGACTCAGAAAGGTGAAATCAATTGTCCCAGGGTCATACAGTTCCTGTCACACAGGCCCACAAAGAACATTCCCGGTCTGCGTCACCGCACTTGCTGCCTCCCAGTGCACTCACTGCCTCAGATGATACCTGATGAGCACAGAATACTGCCGTAGCCCACCACAGTGGGCTCTAAAGTCTCTTGATCGTCTGCCTGAGGACCCAAGTGCACGGTATGGCCAGCAAGGTGTCAAACCCGTTATCCTCAGCTGCCATACCGGCAGGCCTACCTGAAAAGTCAGAAAGCCCTGTGTTGGCAGACGAACACTCAGGAAAAGTTCAATTTCAGCCTTCCTGGACCTGAAAAAGGGCTCGGGCATATCCCTGTACAGGTGAAACATGATAAAATTCCAGGGGGTGTCCCTCACCTAAGGCTGAGCTGCGCACAACTTGCTTTGCTGTTGGAGGAGGCTTGGAGCAGCCGCAGAGCAATCTTGAAATTCATCCTGCACTAACTGCTAAGGTTATGTCACCTTAAAGGGTGTCAGGATAAAGAGCTTCCTCTGAATGAAGACCTATCTCCCATGTCCTCTCAATCCCCAGCCAAGGGCAGAGGGAGCCTTTCAAGTCTCCCACTGTCTACTCCTCATCCCCAGTGAGATACCTACTTGCTCCACAGTTCAGAAACTCGTCTGGGACCACAGCAAGCAATGGTCTGAGAAAGAAAAGGCCCCAGCTCCACCCACTCTGGAGATCCCATCCCTGATGATGCCTGCACTTCTTCAGAAGGGAGAGTGGTCCTTGGGTAGAAATACTGCTCTTCCCTCTCCACTCCACTTCCCCTGGGCAGAAGTTGATTTGGTGATATAAGGCTGCCTTATTGTCAATTCTAGTGCTTGGGGGTTGGAGGTTCCTGGAAGCCAGACGGACAGAGGGCTCACTACAATGAAACAATTGCTATTTTCACTTTCCTATACACTTTAAGTGGTTAAGAACTGTGGCTCTAGAGCACTGGTTCTCAACCCGGGGCAATTTTGCCCCAGCGAGGGCATTTGGCAGTATTTGGAAATATTTTTGATTATCTCTACGTAGGGAGAGGGGTTGCTCCTAGCATTTAGTGGGTGCAGGTCAGGGATGCTGCTAAACATTATACAGTGCACAGGACAGTCCCCACCACAAGAATGCTCCAGCACTAGAAGTAACAGTGTCGAGGTGGAGAAACCCTGGACTAGAAGGAGCTTCCACAATAAGTCTCAGATAGATAATAACAGGTGAGCCATGACTTTGAGCTTTCCAAAACCTCAGAGTATGATGGACTTGATGTTATAATGCCATGCAAAGATGTCCCATTAATAAGTGACTCCCTTCAAACATGTGGGCTGGTCTGTAATAGATCTCATTAGTTCATATTAGTAGGTGGGATGCGGACTTATGGAAACACTTCCCACAGGCTCAAGTCTGCTGAGGCATCTGTGGTTTTTGTTTGTTTGTTTGTTTGTTTTTTATGGGGGGCAAACAACGCAATCCTTGCTTTAGTCATTCCGGGAAACCTAGCACCTGTCTATCTCAACATGTTCGAGATTAAAAAAAAAAAAAAAAAAAAAAAAAAAAAAAAACCTGGGGAAAAAAAGATAAATTATTTATCCAGCATAAATATTAAAGAAAATTGCAAAACATAGTCTGGTGTCACCATGCTGCTGTTACAGAATCATCTCATTATTGCTTCTGGCAAAATACTGTTGTCCTTAATATCAGTACAACAGAATTGTCTGGGATGTACCAGCCAGGGTCCATGTGTTGGCTTGCTGTCGAGGACACTTAGCAGCATGCCAACCAGCTCGCCATACCCCGGCGTAAAATTGTGCATGGCCACCCTGTTAGAAAGGAGGCTGAATTAGGAGTAGATCATGAACTTTATCTGAACACAGGATATAATTTAAAACTGGCAGTCGGTCAAACACACACAGTGGTGTGCTGCATCCGGGGCTGACCAACTCAAGAGAGCCAACTGCCACATTTCCAGGAATTTTATGAGCTGGTTGTCGGACACATCCATTGTTAAATATTAAATTATGTAAACTGATGATTAAATAAACTATATGAAAAACAAAGGGAAGGAATATTCAAAACTCAATACTTCTGAGTAATGTCAGTATGTTTGACTATTGTCCAAGCTTTTGAGGCTATTTACGTCTATTGTGTCTGCATAGTGGAGATACTACACACACACACACAGACACACACACACACACACACACAATGACATGCAACTGAGCATCTCATCCCAACTCTGTGTTTCATAACCTCCTGTTGGCTATGGTGTGAGTATTTACACCACAGGAATCGGCAAACACTACAAGTCAGAGTATGTTGCCCTCCCCAAGAGCCGCTTGTTAACCGTCTACCAGCACCCCCCAACACCTCTCACACTGACATCACATACATGGCAGCAGCATGCACAATGGGTTTTTGTTTGGAACAAAATTTCTATTATTCAAAGTTTAGCAAACTCTGTACAGCCACTCCATGGGCTCCTAGGTAACCAAGAAGTTTAATAAAGCTGTGCAATGATAATTAAACACTGTAAATAATGTATCTGCTGAGGCTTCCTGGCTGGCCCGTTATGCCTTGGTAGAAAAGTGATCCATGCTGACATTCTGAATAAGGTTGGCAAAACAAGCACAGGGAGGAGTGGCAGTGGAAAGTAGGTTTGCTCTCAATAATGTATGAAGCCCCATGCTGGGGACAGGGATCCTTGGAAAAGCGGCTCCTAGGCAATCTGTTCTTTCATCTGGAGCGGCACGGAGGCGAAGGTGCTGCCCCGAATCAGAAGCACAATTGCTCACTTGTGAGCAGATGTCCTTCACGCGGCAGGCAGCCCTCTTTTAACACAGCTGAACAAATGCACGCTGCAAGATAAGCCCCCCTCCCCACTACTGAAAGAATACAATCTATATTAATTTAGCAGGTTGTTGAAGAATGTTTGAAAGGGGGATTTATGAAGTAGAAAAATCACGCGGTGAGGCAAAATGACTTTCCAACCAAATAGGGGGAAGAAAGGGGGCTCGGCTCCCAGAAAGGATGAAGTTGAAAGAGTCTGACAAATTGCACCCCCAAAAAGAAACCTGAAAAGGGGCAACCTAAGGAGTCACAAACTACCCAGCGGGGCAGGCCCAATGCAAAGCCATGATTTAACATCCCACCATCCAAAAGATTGTTTTTAACTTTAATGCAGCTTGATCACAAGTGCGTGTAACGGGGGGTGGAGATGGGGGTGGAAACGGGGTGGTGAGTAGTATATGGGGACTCTCTGCACTGTCAACTCAATTTTGCTGTGAGCCTAAAATTGCTCTAAAAACATGAAGTTTATTATTATTATTTTTAAAGTGCAGGCAGCTTTAAGTCCTGAATTCAGTTGAGCTGTTTGCTTTCTTCTTGGGAGTACACATGCATGGTCTTTCAATAATCACCCCGTGTTTTGTGGGGTTCAAGTCTCGCCAGGCTGTTACTTCGCATGTCTGCACTTGGTCTGCCAGTCTCATTGGAGGACAGGTGTGGGTGCATTCCCCTGAAAACCCACTGGGGAGGACCCACCCTCTTCCCATGATGTGGCTGTTAGAGAAATGGAGACAAAGGCATTATCCCTTTAAATTCTCCTCCCTCTGCCCCCATCCATCTTCCAGACCCGTGAAGCCGGGACAGCTTCAGTGAACTCAATCACTTCTTCGAGGCTGACAGAATTTGGTCCACTTCCCATATTTCACTTTTGGGGGAAGAGCTGTCTGTTTTACCTAAGGAAAGTAAAAGTGGCAATCTGCTTAGTGAGTCCAACCTCTAAAGCCCTGCATCCACTCAACTTCTGTACACAAATACTATTGTTTTCCACCTCAATAATTATTAAATTGTAATGTAAAACCCAACTTCTGCTTAAGTATGCGTGATTATTAGACTACAAGTCAATTGTGGATAACACGCAGATATAAATGCAGCTAATAAGTCTTACTGTAATGATTAATCAATTTATGAATACATTATTTAAACTAATAGCTCAGGTAGGGTATCTTAAACAAGTTACAGAGTACATCGACCAATTCAAATACCAGCTGCCAGATCAATAGCAAACTGTAAGTAAACTCTGGGGAATAGGCATACTTGCAAAAAAAAAAAAAATCTGCAAACAAAGGGTCTTGGATGAAGGAAATCTACAACAATTTCAATTTTTAAGACAAATGTAAAGCACTTTAAAATATGCCAAAGCTTTAAGGGAAAGGTTAAAACAACAACAACAAAAATATTACTGCGAATTTTGCTCCTTTTTCATCCTATGCAATAAAAAAGGGCAGCTCATACAAACACATATGTTTATACAACATATGTGTACACCAATATATATGTTTACACAAACTTTTGCATACATTTGCAAGTAGACAATGTGTGAAAGTTAATTTTGATTTCTTAAAAAATTATACCTTGTGTTCATTTCATTGCAAGGTGCCTGTTTATGTATAAATATCCCTTTAACGGAAATAAAAACTGTGTCTGAAAGGTAAGATTAGCAATTTTCCTGAAAGAAGCCTAAGTTCCAACCTAGACACTTGTTCTGTTAGAGTCACTGAGATCACCCCACCCCACACACTCTAGGAGTGTTAACTGCAAGGAGGGGTTTAGGGGGGAGCAAAGCAAACCCTGGAGTTTTAGCTTTCCCCCTTCCCAGTGTTGTTTTTTTGTTTCTGTTTTTTTTTTTTTAATTAAGGCTAATTAATGTGAGTTGAATAAATAAACCAAAAGGGCCTTGATTTCCAAAGGTGTGATATTTTATCACAGCTTCAGGTGATGCTGCATTTTAAAAAATTAATTAGTATCTTGTGAGACCGGCCACACATTATTGAGTAAGGAACAGCAGCTAAGTGAAACAGATGAAATATTGGTAAGCGATGCAGCCCACAGTATAAGTATGTGAAGGGGGTCACAGGTTAATCCCTATTGATTTTCTGAGTCTGCGTACAGCACCGCTGGGAAAGGCCGGTTCTGTTGGCAATCAGCTAGCACAAATACATTATAAATCTTACTGTCCACCTTCACTGATCAGTGTCACTTACTTCCTTCGCTAAAGACCATTAAGAAACTACTGGAAAAAAAAAAAATCTACCCAGATGCAGGCAGAAAGGAAAGCATTTTAAAAGTCTCCATGTCAGAGAATGCTTTCGGAGAGGGAGGACTTTCTTGAAAGCAGAAGCACACTTTCTGGGAGCTGGTCTCTTTCACAGAAGGCGACATGTACAAATACAGAGTATTTTTCAAATGACTTCAGCACCAAATCAAAATGGTGCAAAGTAGCTCTCACATTTGAGTGAGTGGAAAAAAAAAAAAGGATACAATGATACAGGCACTCTCGTGGACATTGAGAGGGACGTCTACAACTTGGTCTGTGAAATTTCAGCCTTGCATAAACTTGAAGCTAATGAGAGAAACCTTCAAGGCCCCTCACATCCATGGGCATCTTCCAATATACCGCGCTGAATATTCTATATTTTTTCCAAACACGGGCCTTCAACACGCATAAGCTTCAATCCTCACACACCTGGGTGCCTCCAACCCACTGCCAGGAACATCTATGAATGACTGTTTCTTTTTCACGTCTTTCATTATTTCAACAGATGATGCCACATATCTGTATCTTCTAGAAGCCTGGCACTGTTGCTATGTATGGCAAAACAGATGAATAAGACCAGGTCCTTCCGTACAAAAATGAAGCACATGGTCTTTGTCATACCACTGACTCTCATACAACAGGGGTCTTGGCAAATAGTCTTGGTGCTAACAAGTACTCTGCAGTGTGACACTCAGCCAATCACTTAACCTCTCTGAGCCACAGTTTCTACACCACTAGGAATGAGGATAATGATAGCAGCCACTTCATAGGCTGGTCAGATTATACATCAAACGTAAAGCTCTCAGCATAGGGCCTAGTAGGCGTTCAATAAACGTTAGTTAATTTTTTAAAAATGGTAACAAGTGGGATAAACAAGTGACTTCTCTCAACCTCTGTTTCACTGTAATAGTGATTATGGAATTATGATACAAAAAAGATGTGGAACCATATGATCTACCATTCCATTCAAATAGATGTATCACGTTCACCTACTTCTCAGAGCGGATGTGACAATAACAAGCAGGTTCTAAGTTATATTCTTTAGAAAGAGATTTTTCAAGCCCTCAAAAAGCATATGAAAGCAAAGCATATCAGAAATGTAGATGTTGGGTAGCTAAGCATTAACCAGGGATACAGAAAGAGTTAAGAAATCTTTGGGCAAAGAAGGGTTCCTTTTCTACACAGAAATAATATATTGTATTTTAAAGCACCAGCACCAGAAAGATGAATAGAAAAGGTTCATAGATAGTTGTGTTCCTGCATAGTTTTCACAAACGGCTCTCCTATCACCTCCAACACACACACACACACACACACACACACACACACACACACACACACACACACACACCCCTCATGCTCAGAGCAAAAGACTCGGTCGGCATGCTTGAAAATTTTCTAGAGAATATGACCCGAATCCTGGGGAAAACCTCTATCTTTGTAATTTTCAGACTTCTATCTGTTAGGCTCAGTGCAATTATGTGCTGATATCAGGATGTACTTGAAAAAAGAATTAAATACCTTTACATTGAGGGGTGGAAGGTAGTGAATGATAAAGGCATACCCAGCAAAGTTCCCGTCAAAAGCTCAGTCTCTGGCATGACTCTTTGTTTCAACCAATGGATTTTTTTTTTTTTTGCTTTTTTCCATACGAAATACTTTTTATTTTAAGATTTTCAACTTTATTTAAAAGATGTTCTTCTAGTATGCAGGGGATAAACAGAGCAAATGAACAGGAAAAAACTAAGCCAGGCAGAGGCCACAGATTCTTTTTAAAACCCCAGAGGCTCCATCCCGACTGTTGTAATTGTGCACCTTTGTCAGAAAAACTCAGGGTAGATACCTCAATATATGCCTATTGATTTGTAAATTATACACTTGTATCATACTATGAGCTAATACCCCAAGGCACAGTATAGGGTTAGAATGATGTCCATCATTATAATTCGTGCATATAGTTTCACACCTTTTTACTAATTTAGATTTTTGCTTTTTGAGTGACTGCTAAGATCTGATCAAATTTTCACTGTCTTTGCCTTGGAACAGATCTCTGGGCTCATACTCGGAGGAGCTGAAGTGTCAATGCCGTTCTTTGCTTACTGTTCGCTTGGGTTTACATTATTTCAGTAGTATCTTTGAACGCTGGCCACTTTTGCAGGCATCTTTTTCAGCCTTTTGTTCATTTTGGGAGGGACGCTTTCGTTCAAATCAGACAACCTAATGTCGCAACCCCTTTAACAGGGCACACGTGGGAAACTACAATGCACTTTCCAATGCTGGATGTGCACACGGGGCACAGCTCCACCGTGGACGGTCCACTTGGGCAAACGGCCAGCCTTACTGCCTACCGCCTGGCGTGTTGTGGCTCCTCACCATCTGAGGACTGGAGAGGGCACCTGTGTTAACACATCGGTGTAATATTTGTAAAGATCGATGCTTCTTAATTGAGAGTCAATATCATACAGCAGTTAAGAGTGAGGACTCCGGAGCCAGGCCACCTGAGCTGGAATCGCAACTCTGCCACCTCCTTACTCAGTGTGCCTGCGTCCTCATCTGTAAAATACGGGTAACAACAGTACTACGTCAGTGCACATCGGAAAGGAGATCTGAAAGGATGATATGTGTACATATGGTAAGCACTTAAAATAGTAGTACCTGCCCCGGCTAAATGTGCTGAGATATTTAATAATAAACGCAAGAGTTTAATGGATAAGTGCAAGTTGTAATGTTTTCTTGTGGAACCCCAGCAGGTCACCCTTCACACTTGGGAGACTTCTGCTTTAGAGCAGCACAATCCAACAGAGTGGTCTGTTGTGAGAAATAGTGTTTAGCACTACCCAAGAACATTGTGGCCACTAACCACATGTGGCTACTGAGCATTCAAATGTTGCTAGTGCAACGGAGGAACTGAAGTTTTAATTTTAATTATTTTAAATTTAAATTACCATGTGTGGATAGGTGCTACCATATTGGACAGTGAAGCTCCCGATGCACTATTTCTGATACTCTATAAGACGGAACTCAATTTGGTAATCCATCATACTTGCTTCAAGGCAAGTATGGCTGCTTAGACGAGATCAAGCAAGCCTGTTTCTGGGCTCTGACGCCAAGAGAATCATCACGTTAGCCTCTCAGTTTCTTTTGTCTCTTAGATGCTCTATTTCTGTTATTGGCTGCACTGTCCTCAGGAAGGGGCAGTGATTGGGGGCACTATTGTGTTGGCATTACTAAAGACCTCTAACTTGTGCTGGCTGGGATTTTCCTAGTTCCGCTGGTCTTTTCTCCCTGGTGTGGGTCTTGTTTCTGACCATTGTCCGGGGTTCCAGGCCAGATACTCACACCATTTTATTTGGAGCCCTGATCCCTGTTTCTTGACTTGCAAATGACTACCCACATTCTACAGATGGACCTCTGTGTCATCCCTCCCTGTGACAGTGGCCACGTGATTCTCTGGGAGCAACCAGACCAATGCCAATCTATTCTAGAGACTGGGAATTATCCTAGCTCCGTGTTCACTATGTAAAGTGTCTTTTTGTGTATGGTCATGCCACACAAAAACTTCATTCTAAAGTCATAATCTTCACAGTATTCAGTATCATGGTGTGTACTTCCAAGAGCATTTGTTTTTTTTTCTAAATTATAAAGTCCAAATAAACTATAATCATAAGTAAAAAACTTTTCAACATTATAATGAAAGCTTTCTCTAACCCAAGGCTGAGTTAGGTCTCTGGGTCTACTTGTTTAAATTATTTGCATATGTCTTTGTCTTCCTCGCTAGATAATGAGATTCTTGAAGGCAATGACTGATCCAAATTCAAATTGCTATTGTCTAAAGTAGTACCTGCACATAGGTACTCCCTACATGTCGGATGGATGGATGGATGGATGGATGGATGGATGGATGGATGGATGGGTGGATGGGTGGATGGATGGATAGGGCGATGTAGTGCTAAACTGTATTAATCCAAATAGAGAGAAAGGAAACAATTCAAATCCTTTGCCCTTGTTCTTTTTTCCTTTTCTTTTCCAAATACACTTACCTTATAGGAAACAAATAGAGCACTGCTAAATCCTACTTATGCTTTAGAAATGCAAGATATCTAAGTCTGTGACTCCTACAGCCATGAAATTACGCTCTATCAATTATAACAGTGACTTCCACAGAAGTGACAAAATTAAAGGGAAAAAAAAAGAGAGACCACAATGGAAACATCAAAACCAAATGAAATACTGGAAATAAGTTAATGAAATTACATTACAGATTCAGCTTACTCAAAAGGACTAGTCCAAGGAAAGGAGAGTGCGGGGGGACGTGGGGGGGAGCTCACCCCAAGAACCAGCTGTCTAGTTTGAACTGCTAGATTGCTGAGTACACACTGTATGCCTATTCATAGGTACCACAGGAAATCAAGCACCTTTGGAACCAGTATTAAAACTCTCTCCTGCCAACAAGTGCAGTGAACCAATAACTCAACAGCCCCCTTGTGGCCCGGAAGAATTAATGCAGCTTCCAAAGGTAGGAAGGTTCTCCTTGGGGTGGGGTGGGGTGGGGTGGGACACAGGGAATGGGCAGGGAGCCCTGTAGAGGAGGGCAACAGGGCTGAACTATTTCTAAAGGTGTTAGGTTTGGCCCAGTTTTGTACAGGGAGGGCAATCAATGCAGCATGATCAACACTTGTTCTTGCCAGAGTCTGAAAAGGAACCCCGGTGTACATGCCTGTTAAAACTAATGTGTGCTTAAAGAAGAAACAGATCAAATGAGTTCAGTATTTCCATTTAAAAATATCATTTAAGGGAATTTTAAGCTGTCTGAGAAGATGGATACACTGTGTTTGTTTTCTACATTAATGAGCTATAAAAAGAATGGAATAGGCCATAAATACAGTATTTTGTAACAGCCTTTACTAAAAATGCTACTACTTGTGTTTATCATTTATATCCTTGTATACAACCTCAAAATTGATTACACTTTAAACCGTACATAACTTGCTGTGTTTTTCATTTTGTGCTGTACTACAAACATTTTTATAACTCAGTTAATATATTCCATATTTTGTGTTCTTATTGATTATGAATATTTCTTTAGGGGATTTTATTGCTTTTAAAATAACAAATGTTAGGTATTAAAAAATAGAAAAACCTATTGCAGCTTTTATATTTTTCTTTCCCCTGGTAATTCTAATACATATATTTTAGCACAAACATAACCAGAATATCTTTCTCTATATCTTTTATACTTCCTCACACTAAAATTAAAAATCTACTAATATTGTACATAGTAAAAGAATCAGATTTTTCAAAGGAAACCCACCATTTAACGTGTTTGACTTGAATCCATCATCCTTTCCTTCTACAATTAAAAAATTAAAGTGCCAAAAGATTATTCCCACGTAACATGATGGTTTTACATCAAGTATATATTATCTTTCCTAATTGCCATTTCAGTTTATAGGCTAAAATGTGATTTATATATATGATAGGATTTCACTATTAATTATCAAATTGAAAAAAATAAAATCTCACATTATAAATTCTCTCCTGGAAATTAGTTTTATTATTTTTTCCATAATCCTATCACACAAGCTATAAGTGCACTGCGGCATGAACACTTTAATTTTTCCAGTTAGTTTTAAACAAGCCCAGAGGTGAGGTTTAATAAGGATCAATGGCACTTTATCTGGGACAGGACCTCTTCACAGCATGCAAATTACACAGTAACACTTAAAAAAAGAAATAGATTTAATTAAAAAAAAAGTAGAACCACAGGCTCTGGAAATTCAATTAAAGGATTTATGCAAAGGTTTGCTAGGTTTTTATATGCAGTTACTGCTTACATAATGAGCTTTTCATATTAAAAATCAATAGGTAATCTAGACTAGAAGATCATCCCCTTAAATACATTTTTGAAATCAATTTGAAAAATAGTCCATCAACTTCTGTGACTACTCTTGCTGCTTCGATTACACTAAAAGCAATATTTAGATTGTAAGACGTGCTATGGAATATCTGTGCTTGGATATTGCTTTCAAGGGCTCTTATACTTTTGAGTGCCTAAGATGATCACCTAGTAATTCAAGATTGTGTTAAATGTATAAATAATTTATTTAATTACCAGCAAAAGCCTACAGGCACAATTCCATCATATTTATAACAGTTAAATGAGAGGAGAAGAAAGAAGGAACTGAAGGAGGAAAAGAGGAAGGGGAGACAGAAAAAGAGGAAAGGAAGGAAGAAGGAAGGAAGGAAGGAAGGAAGGAAGGAAGGAAGGAAGGAAGGAAGGAAGGAAGGAAGGAAAGAAGGAAGGAAGAAAGGAAAGAAGGAAGGAAAAGAGGCATGCCAGAGGAATGGAGGGAAGAGAGAGAAAGAGAATAAAAGAGAGAGAAGGAGAAAAGAACAGAACAGCGTCTACTAAATGAGTCTTTGCTGTCTCAATTGCCTATTGTGAGTTGGCTACTTAGCACTTGGAGATACGCATTTCACTTTCAAACTCATTTAGGTCTTCAACTAAGGAAGTAATTAGCTAGCTTATAACGTAAGCAGACTTTCAATCCTCCCTGATAATGGGGGACAAATTTTCAAAGTGAGAGCGGATGCTCAAACTCTATCCAGTAAGTTCATCTTGTGTCTCACAGCCAAGATTTGCTTGGGTTTGATAACAACTGGAACCCCGGACTGGCTTCCACAGGCCATTCCTGGTACACTGGAAAATGGTCGTCATATAGAGGGATACACTGGGAGGGATAAAGGGGAAAATAAAGAACCCAGGTAGATCCAAAGCTGAACTCCCATTTGTATAATGAATTAGTAAGAGAACCATTCTTTAATACCTCTTTCTCTTACTTTTATTTAAAAGGTCTTTATTTCTAAAAGATGTAGTGGGCACTCTGTGTCCATCAAAATGAAAATCATGGCTCAAGTTATCGTCAACCAAAGAGAGTCTTGTAAAAACAGGGCAAACTTTATAAAGGACTAATTTCTAGCAAAATCCTTACTCTCTTGGCAAAACTCTGGGGGAAAAGAAATAAGCAAAATATTTATAAACCCAAATTCATCGATGTACCAAAAGCTCCTATCTCAGGAATGGTGATACCTTAGGAAGGCGCTGACACAGCCAACCTGGGGAACCAAGAAGAGTCCAGAACAGCACAAGGAAGGCCCTGCTCTCAACACACAGGGTGCAAAGGATGAGACAAGGAAAAAGAATGCAGTGAAGCAGCAGCTCTGGATGTCTGAGATATTGGTGGCGTTCACATTACGTTTCCTAAAACACAATTCTTCACGTTTCCGTGTATGGACTGGCCCTTCTTTGAGATGTGCCTACAGCTGTGCTGAAGGAGATGTGAGGCCTTACGTACGGTACTAGCTTTAGCTTTATGGGTCATACATGTATGTACTTAGCAAGCACCTGCAGAAAGCCTAAAAGGTGTCAGGCACTTCCAGTTGCTGTGGTGGCCACAAAGATGAGTCCCACGGATACCTGCATGCTTAAATAGATTAAATAATTCTGTATGCACATGTAGTATTTCTTTTAAATTTGTAAGAAAAAAAGAACGTGAAAAGCAAGGGAATGAAAAATAAGGAGGAGGACTTTGAAAACATTATGCTAAGTGAAAGAAGCCAGTCACAAAGGACCACATATAGCGTGATTCCATGTAGGTCAAATGTCCAGGATAGGCAAATCTAGAGACAGAAAACAGATTAGTGGTTGTCTAAGGCTGGCAGAGGAAGTGGGGGGTTAGAGGGCACAGGCTTTCAATTTGGGTTATTAAAAATGACCTAAAATTGATTGTGGTGATGGTTGTGCAACTCTGAGCATATACTAAAAACCATTACGTTGTACGCTTTAAATAAGTGAATTGTATGATATGTGAATTATATCTCAATAAAGCTGTTATATAAAAAAAATAAAGTGCAATTATGGACTGTAGTCTGAACAGTAGTAGGAAAAGCAAACAAGAAAATCTGAAAAAGGAACCAGGTTTGAAAAAAAATCTTTGTTTGCTATTCACACTAAGCTAACAAAACACTAAAGCTTCCTCCATCTCCACCTTCTATGACGATCAGTTTACAGAACGCATCGGGGTAAGATATGCAAACATAACGTATCGGCTTCCTATTGAAAAGTGCTGAAACCAAAATAAGCAGAACCTTCCTATCCCATGAAATGAGAGCTTCAGTATAAAATGTCCCTGGTTAGGATGATCAAAATGTCAAATACGAAACCATTTGTAACAATGTGAGAGGTGTTAGTAATGGAAGTTTGAACAATGTTAACACTTAAAATTTCAGCAGAACCATTTCAATCCATAAATGTATAAAAGTCATTTTACAGCGTGCTTCCCAGTCAAGACCAAGAGCTGTTATAAAAGAAGACGCCCTCAATGTCACTTCATTTTCTTTTATTCTTATTATCACATTTAAATCTCTCTGTAAAAGTGGTCTTGATAGGTAACTTTATTACACATTTCAAGACTATTCATTCTGAACAGAACTTCCTCCAAGGAATTAACAGATAAAGAGAGGCCACTTTCCCCTCATCCTCCCTAAATTATACTGTAACTACAGAACCGTGGAATGGCAGCGTGCATGTTACAAGGACTTGACCTGCTCTGCCACACGATAGCTCAATAATCTTAGAGGTGACTCTTTTTGGTCTGCAGAGAACCACTGGTTGGTTACAGTGGTCCTTAGCTAACACTGTACTGTTTACCTTGGAGAGACCTGGGGGTAAAGAGTGGGGTAGACAGGAAAAATCCGGGTTGGGACATGTTGAAGAGAAAGAGTTCCAAAAAGTAGCCCTGTCATCACCAAGAGCAAGAACACATTCTGACATTCCTTCATCTCACTGAGAGAAGGGGGACAAAAATCTCCCCTTAATTGTCTCTGCTACCTGAATTAGATGCTGGCAAACCTGTCTGTAAAGGGGCAGGTGGTCAATATCTCCAGCTTTGTGGGCCTTACTTTATGTGCTACAACTACTCACCGCTGCTGTTGTAATGCTATGACGGCCACAGACAGTACGTAACCGAATGAGTGAGGCTGTGTTCCAATAAATCTTTACTTATGGACAAATTTGAATTTCATATAGTCTTCATGTATCACAAAATAGTGTTTTTCTTTTCATATTTTTTCAGCCATTTAAAAATGTAAAAGGAATTCTTAGCTCACAGTCTGCACAAAAAACAGGTAGTAGGTCATATTTGGCCCAAGGGGGGCCATCGTTTGCTGTTTCCTGTGCTAAACCAGACTAGCAATCAAGGAGGTAGACCAGTCACCCTACTTAGTTTGAATTCATGCACCAGATACTCTGATGACAAAATGGTATGATCTCCTTCAGTGGGGCAAAACTTGATGATGTACATTCCAAACTGTGTGCACTTTACAGAACAGCAAGAGGACTCAGTTTCTACTGACAAAAATGTATGTCCTAAACTTTCTGAATTTCTTCCTTAAGAAACAATTATCAAGGTCCCAGAGTCATCCATTGTTTAAAAGTGAACAAAGGCTTCTGGAACTGATGACTTTGAAATAGGCAGTACTGGAGACACGATAGCCTTGGTCTGTGAGATATGGGGCTGATTGCGTTCCCTCCGACCCTGCTTAGTAATTCCACTGTTAATGGGTCAGGTTATATGAATGCGATAGGCAGCGCAGCCGTTGCATCGGCATTTTACAGGGCTCGAGTTTTAATTAGAAATATATATAGGGACTGATCTTCATAGTGTTACTTATCCCGCTTTTAAACTCTGATTTTTTTATCAACCATTTGATCACTGCAAGCATGGGCGCCTGAGAAAAATATGTGCATAAGTTGACATTGTAATAAATAAGTGGAATCATCAAAGGAATGGCTTTACTGAATAAAAAGTCTAAAATACGTTACATTTCTAAAGAAGCATATTTGTAGAAGCATATTTGTAGAATCAAAAACTGGTAACTTATCTGGAATAGTTTTGGTGAATACGGGGAAAAAAAACATTGCACATTGATATAGTAAAGAGCCTTAACAGTTTCTTTAATAAGTCATATGTCTACCTCATGATGATATTTACACAGTTCCTCGCCATGGAAAATCCATATTATTAATATTATTTTGATAAGCATGATAGAAACTGCAGTCTCGTTCAGGTCCAATGACGTTGAGCGACTAGTGTTTATATATTTTTATCTTCTAACCAACATGGCCTAAATAAAGATTTTTAAATACCATGAGTCAGTCACCATAATATAAACGAGTCTCAGTATAAAGTCACAGAGGAAAAGGGGCAAGACAAGTGGTCCAAATAGCGCTCCGGAGATTCCACGCATGAGGCCACGTTCTGTGATCATCATGTCCCACATCACTACAACAAATATGGGCTGGTGAGAAAAATGTAAATGATGAACAAAGCTTTCCCGCGTCATCACTGGTAACCTTCTAGAAACATCGCACTGGAGTATTCTGAAGCAAAGCATAACTATTCCTCGCAAATGTTCAAACAGACAAAGGGTGTGAAGGATGACAGTTGCATTCTCAAAAAATTCTGGCCCCTGAGGATTACTCAGATAACCTCTCAAACCCGTATTCCATATTTGCATCAATATGTTTATCCGTGGTTCATTGGTTGGCAGGAGTGGGATGAAGACACAGGCCTGACTTAGTTATGCAGCTGCTGACTCTAGTCAGTGGCCCTACAATGTCAGGGCTTCTCTTGGCCATTCTTTGATTCCCCCCCCCTCCTCTTTGTTGCTTCCTGTTGACAAACATGCTGCATTCAGAGTAGGAGGAAAGGGGGAAGGAAAACACCCGCCTTTTCATCCAAAAGCAAAAGTTCTCCAATAAGGCCTGCTGCAGGATTTTGATTTCACTTGCTGGCTAGAACTGTCACATGGCCACCCTCAGCTGACGGGGAGACTAGGAAGGTAAGTACCATATCATCCTTTCCAGTATCTATAGTGAAAGGTAGACAAAGGCACCTGGCACACAGGACAGTAAGAATGCTTCCCCAAGAGGCTAACATAGTGGAGGGCAGTGAGGATGGCTTCTTTATCTCTGGCTATCTCCAGAGTCGATTACATGACGAACTTGGATAAAAAGAAGGAACTGAGAATCCAAAGTGATTTAAATCAACCACCAGTGCATCAGCGGGGCAAAGAGCTGTGATCTGTTCACCCAACCTGTTTCCTCTTCTTCCTGGGCACACGGCTAGACTACCTTTTCTAGCCTCGTGCATTTCGTAGATACGTACCACGCCCAGGCCTGGGTCCTTCAAATTTCCCGCACATGATCCCCCAGGTTCCTGCCTCTTCCACCAAAGTGATGGCCGACAGCCAAGGCAGCCTTGGGAGCCAGATGTGGAAGATGGCTGAACCACAAGAGGAAAAGGGCCTGGATCCCTGAGTCACTGCTTCGAAGACAGCTGCCGGCTAATCCAGAATGGACACTATGAGCCACGTATAAGCAAGAAATAAACTTTTGCCATGTTTGTCCCACTGTACTTACTTTCTATGGTAGTGCTACCTTTAATAATATATCAGTCTACAACTTACACAGCTGTTAGAGTCTCTGGGAATTTGTTAGAGTCCCAGGTTACCCATGTCACTTTGTTTTAGACAATCTCTAGGTGTCACCTAAGCAGCACCTCACCCTTGCCTTTGCGGCTCACGCATCTTGGAGGTTGGCCTTCTCAGGAAAAGCGTTCCTGATGCCTCTTCTGCCAGCCAGGAGAGGAAAGCGTGAAGAGCTTGTAGGCCCAGCCCAGTTGTCTATATGAAGCTGAATCCATGGACTCTTTCACAGTGTGTGAAGTGCCTGGCAGTCTGCTCAGCATTTAAAGTTCAGTTTTTTACATTTCTTAACGAGGCTCCTTTTATCGAAAAGCCCTTCTGCACACGCCATGATATGCTTCCAGGGAAAGTCTCGCTGACAACGGAATGGGTGATTTATAACACCATCATCAGGCTGTATTGTGGAGCCCTGTCATCTCAATTTCAGGACCCTGGTCCCTTTTCTGTTTACTTTCTGTCTGCCTTCAGCCCCTCTCCAAGTGCTATTGTGAGGAGATGCATTTTGTAGCTTAAGCGTTTGCCTTTTATAAGTTACTCTGAGCCACATTTTCCTGGTTCTCCTGCTCCTAGATGGAAAACAAATTGCATAGGGAAATGGCTTTATAGCACCAGTCCTTAAATATTTTACAGGCAGAAATCTTGGTGGGTGGTTTGGAGGCTCAATTACCCTTCTCAGTAGAGGGTATAAATATCCCTGAGGGTTTACATAACAGAGTCGCGGTGCCTCCTCCATGCCACTTAAAAACTCAGTATTTACATCTGCCTCGGAAACCCATGACTCCATGGCTTGTGAGCATTCAAAAAAAGAGTAAAGCCAGCAGGACTGCACAGGTGTTACAATCAATCTATCCATCCGTCAATCTATTGAGAGCCGCAATAAAGATAGCGAAGTCATTCAGAGCTATTAAGTGGGAGACATCATGATATCGAAAGTTGCCATCTTGAATATACTTTCTTGGGGGGAAAGCAGGTAAAAAAGGAAGTCTTTCCAAGTGTTAGCTACTTAAAAAGAAAGCTAGAGCAGATCTGTTCTTATACAGAATTAGGTTACTACGGAGCTATTGCTAAAATCATAACTGCAGTACGCTCTACCATATTTGACCCATCCACAACTCTTTGAAGTAAATACTATTATCTCCACTTTATAGATGAGAAAACTGACGCTTAGAGAGGTTCAGCAACCTACCTTAGGTCGATGAGAGAGTGTACAACAGACATAGAATTTGCACCTACGCCTGTTTGGTGCTAAGCCCTGTGTTTTTTTCATTTTACCATGCTGTTTTCTCTATCAAGCTGCAGGATCACTGATGTCTACAGAGAAGGGCTTGGCATCCTACGAGCGGCCAAGAAAGTGCCATGAGATGGCTCCTGTAGGAACTGCCTTCCATGGGATGTGTGGAAGCAAAATGATGGATCCAGAAAATCAGTCTGAACTCTGGTGGGTGGAGCTTGTATGCACAATTCTCCCTTTTGCCATTAATAATATGAAAAAAAGAAATCGAGCAGCCAGTATGATTGGCCAGCATTGGTGAGGTCTCAATAGTCCAGTGTTAGGCTCCCCACAGAGTTGTGTGTGTTTTTTTTCAAAGGCAGCCTGAAAAGCATTCCTAAATTTAAGGACCAGATCTGTACGCAGAAAAGAGAAGCTGAACAGGGAACAGGTAGAAAGCCACAAAAAATTGAAGAAACAGTGCAAAGGGAATCCTTGGGTACCCAAAGGCCAGAGATGCTTTAAGGGGTCAGTCAGAAACAAATTTCTGAGAGTGATGCGTTCTGACTGGTAGCTTAGAAAGGATCAGGGAAAGTTTGATTTTGTTTTTTAAATAGAAAGGAAAACATATCAATAGACACACACACTCCCACATCCCTACCCCCACACACAATCATAAATTTCTAAACAGGTGTTGGAAACAAACAAAAAGAAAATGAAACCAAAGGTGGCAAGAGCCAGGGTGATCGGTGCTACTGGGTCTGGAGTCATTTCACAGGCAGAAAGACAGGGCATCTAGAACATTCCAATACTGTTCATAAAGTTCTAAGAATTATGTTCTTCTAAATTCTAAGGCAGCGAGAGAGAAAGTTCCAGTGTTATGTCTGTTACAAGCTTTTATCAGCACTAATTTCAACCCCCGTTTTCCCTTATAATTCTGAACAGAGGGAAACCAGATATTAATTAAGTGAAGCTTTATCTCTTTCTACTCTAATGAAAGCCAAGTTACAGTTATATTTTTTCCGTAAGATTTTCCTCCGCTTAATGAAGACATTATCCCCAAGTTTTCAAAGTCACTATACAAAAGAGCATTCAAGAGACATTAAAGTCAGTTTAAACTAAAAAGTCTTTTTGAAGTCAATAAACAATAAAAGAACAATGAAAAGAGAGCCTTTGATCGCGCCTTAGTCTAAAGTCTTTAATTTCTGTTTTAATCTACAAGATGTGTAAGTCTTGTATTCAAATATCCTTCACCTCTAGAATAGTCAGCTTGAATCAAGTAATTGTTTTATAATTCTCTCTTTAAAATATGCATGCATGTGTGTATACATATGTGTGTATATGCAAATGTGTGTGTGTGTATACATACAGGCTCCCCACAGAGTTTTTTTTTGTGTGTGTGTATACACACACACACAGAGACACATACACGCTCACGTACACACACACACACACACACATGCATAGCTCATTAACCTGATGCAGGTCAGCAGGAAGTTCTCCACTTAGAAAGGGGAGAGAAGTTTTAAAATTATTTCCATTCTACCTCTTTGAAAATTAAAAAAGAGAGAGAAAATGGAATCTTTGGCAATGAAACTCATGACAAGATCAAAGACTTTAATGCACATAGATTTTTCCAGGTATACATTATTAATAACACAGGCAAACACATAACCAATCAATAGCATGGTCAAGAAATGATAAGGTGAGCATGTGTTTCAGAGGCTCCTTGCATAACACCACACAGGGTAGGGATTGGGTTACTGCTTTCAGATCTGTTTACTTGGGCATTACACAAAGCCAAATCATCTCTCCTCCCATGCTATAATGGTGAAATTGTTTAGTACAACTGAGAGAAAAGGAAGGAAAAAAAAAAGCTTAATATGCTCTATGTGCCAAAACATCTTTCCTATGAGTCAACTTCTTTTTTCCTTTATTCAGGTGAAATTCACATATCATAAAATTAACTGTTTTAGAGTGTACAATTCAGTGGCATTTAGTACACTCACAATGTTGTGCAACCACCACCTCTACCTAGTTCCAAAACATTTGCATCACCTCAACAGGAAACCTCATAGCCATCACCAGCCATTCCCCATTCCCCCTGCCCCCAGACCCTGGCAACCACCAATCTGCTTTCTGTCTCTCTGGATTTGCCTGTTCTGGATATTTTATATAAATGCAATCATATAATATGTGACCTTTTGTGTCCGATGCACTAGTCTCTTTTAATTCAAAAATAAATTATGCTCATCCGAATGCAACTCTGATTCTAAAGATCAGGTCTTCAAAAAGAAAAAAGAAAATAATCCATAAAACATAAATACTTTAAAAAACATAAGTTGATTACTGGCACCCTCTCATGATGGGTATTATTTACCAAGGTGCTTTAGATGGGGAGCTTATTACTAAAACAGGTTGTGTTAAGGGGAAAATATTAACACTTTCCTGGGTAGCATGTTAAATTAAGAGATTATGGGTCCATATGGTTATTAGTGAAAAGGCACATTATTCAGAATATTGCCCCAACCTTTAAGCTTGGGGTCATGGGATAGAACAGGTAGTTCTTTAACAAATATTTCCTCAGGGCCACTTAGGGAAATGGCATGGCGGGCTGAATGGTTTGCAGGTCTAAATTTGTACAATTTTCAATCCAGATTATTCATCCACTTTAGAAATGGTAATTCTTAAAATTCTCTTTCATTCCGTGAACTATTTCTTCTTTCCCCTCCTTTCCCCTCTTCCCAGAAATGAAACGGAGGGGGCTACCCTTGTCAAATCTTTAGAGAAATGAATTCTCCTCAGGAAGAAAGGGCAGCAGCACACTGAACCGGGCAGTGCTTCTGTATTTGCAGAGAGAGAGGAAGGTACAGACAGATCTGCGTTCAAATCCTGCCTTTGCTCCTGCCACGGCCTCTGCACCACAGCTTTGTCATGTAGAAAGTGGGGACTGCCATTAAGATTAAATGACATATGGACACACACATGGTAAGCATTCAAAAACTTCTAGTCATTTGGCACTATTATTCCTATTAAGTCAAGTTACTTTGTACGGACTAGAGGAATCAGTGAGCAGGACTTTTGACTATGTTTTCCATTAACTCTTTAGTCCCTCCTTTTCCAGCTTTCTTCCTTTTCTTTTTCCTTTCCCTTTCCCTTTTCCTTCCTTCCTCCACCTCGCTCCTTCCCTCCCTTTCTTCCTTCCTTCCATCCATCCTTCCTTCCAATTCTATTTACTGTTAGATTTGCCAAGTGAGCCCTTGGCCCCAGTGCTAAGCAATGAGCCTTACATCCCAGCATTCCTTATGCCACACCACTCTGAAACAGGTCAATTAGAGCCAACCGGGTGTTCACTGATACAGCTGTGCTCTGATTAGCTTCATCTCCTCCACAATAAACCACTGCCTGTGTGTCCTGAGTTCTGCTCTCCAGACCAACGAGCTAAGATTTCAGTTCCACGGGAGGGAGACCCCCCTCCCCTTGATGAAATGGCAGCTCCAAAGTGAACATGACTGTGCTGAGGCCCAAAGGTCCATACTGAGAAATCGGGAGGTTTGACTCCTTCTTTGTAATTATACAGATGATCATTTGCAAACAGGGTGCCATTATAAAACACTCCTTTAAACTCTTTCCTTGACCATAAACCTTAACTAACCTAACACACAGCGGCCCTGGGGTGAAGTAAACATTAGGATTGCCCAAGTTTTATGGAACAGGGTGAGAACCCAACCACAAGGCTTCACCGAACAGATTCTACAACTAAGTGCAGAATCAAAAAAGAGTTACTGATAACCTACTATGCGCCAGATTAGGAACCCGCATCGATGCACATTGTCTCCTCATCGCATCTCATTGTTCAGTCCTGAGCACCCTGGCAAGCCTTAGCCCACTCCAAACAATGCAAATGACCAGTCACCTGTATTTATCTATAATGACCGCTGCTCAGCACATCTGGACAACACTGGACAGCTTCTTCTTTTATGAATTTAAATAATATGCTGCAGAGCATAGAAGAATCTCCAGGCGTGTATCAATGTGCAATTGGGCACCTTGTTTTTCAAGGGTTGTCCTTTCCGCCAGCCTGGCATTTCCTTAAGCATCATAAAAGAATTTCTCCACTTCGCCTTTCCCCCAAAGGGACACCACCTATGCATACCTGCAAAGGCACCTCCCACGTGGCCCTGCATTGAAAACATCCCCGTGTGTTCCGGAAAAAAAACACGCATCCTTTCTCACGGTCGTGTATATTTATTTTGTTGCATGGATCCCTTCTGGCATGGCAAGACTAAATCTGTTCCTGTGAACACAGAATTGCAGTGGGATATGAATCTGACACGAGGCAAATACCTCCCCTTAGCAAAGGCAAATAAAACAAAAGTTCAACGAGCCTCAAAGCCAGTGCGCATAAATGTCACCGCGCCTGGAAAGATGGGGGGAGATGAGAGGACATTTGTGAAATTGTGGTTCTCCCAGGGCGGTGGGAAAAGGTTACCATGGCACGTTCCAAGGGGTGGGGGGGGGCAAGTGCTGGTGCCCAAGAAACACAGCAGGGACAGGGCAAGGCTCTGGGCGGCAGCCCGGGTTGGGACGTCCCCCGCGCGCCTGTGTCCCCAGCGCCCGCCGCCTGGTTTCTCAGAGCTAATCAGGGGAAACGTGGCCAGTCCGGGCGGCAGCGCGAGTTCACAACAACTGACAGTAACCGTAACAGACGCCGGCGTGCATTAAGATGTTATTGCACCTTTCCCGTTCTAATCACCAATTATGACTCTATTACTCCGACTGGCAGTTCATCTGCTCCTGCCTCCGCTGAGGGCGACGTGGAGAAGGACCTCTGATCTCGCGGTTCCGCTTGGGCGGGCGCTCAGCACGGCGGCTGTCATCGGCCGACACTGAAGAGGTAGGGCATGGCTTTCGGTGAGATAACGGTACCTGACCTTACAACAATCTACGAAGCAAATACCTGCGTAATAGCAGGGTGAGCGCAGTTTCCTTTCTGCTCCACGCGGCCCTGCAAATTAGCGACAACAGGATAAATCTATGGCCGGCGCACGAGACACTTCATTAAATCACTGTTCTCTCGCCTTGTAGCGCGCTAATAGAATCACAGCCCTCGTTAGCTACTGAATAAAAGATCAATCACAGACTTTGAAAGCTCCTGCTACCAGCTTCCAGAGGAAACAAGGGAGAGAGACAGAGAGAGAGAGAGAGAGAGAGAGAGACATTTAGGATCATCACTGAGATTCTGAATGGCCTCGCTGCAAGTTGCTTAAATTACTTTTTCCACAACTGACTCCAACGGCAATACTCAGAGGAACTTGTTAAGCCTGCTTTCAAGAGCAGCACTCTAATATACGACTGCTAGACCCTGGTCAAAAGTTCATAATGTGCATATGTAAAAAGGTACTAAATTGCCTGAGGGCTAAAACCAGAGGAGTTTAATTGTAGCAAAATGCTGAAAATGGTCTGTTGAGGGCCCTTCTACTGGGACACTGCTGGCTCTGGCTGATTGAAGTACAGAACATAAAAGCCTTACAACAATATTTCCTTAAATGCTGGGGAAACTGCCAGCAGTTGGTATTGCATGAATGTTGTGGGCCTTTAAAGAAAAACATTTTCCTCCCCTAAAATAAATAGAGTATTAAGAACTGCTCCAGCCCATAACTCGAAAGCATGACGGAAAAAGGGAGGGCTCAATGATAATAAATAAGGTATAATTCATAGGGCGCGTCCCATCTACTCGCAGTGTGTTTTTACATGGGGCACGTTGAAGGTATTCAGGCATGACCTGTAAGGGTTTTTGGACTCCGAAAGACTCTGATTTTGAAAACAGCTCTGCACTCAAATAACAGCTGCTCCTGACTGCCTCGCCCATTACTGGGTCAGACATACCCACGTGGGGATCCTTGCAAAGGGCCCTATCTGGCTTGTCTTTCATGAAATGAGAGCTCAAGTCCCAACTACAAATACATTTGGCTTGTTTAAATGGGTTTCTCATACCCACAATTCTCTACCTTCTCCAAATACACTCCCATTGTTTCCCCCCCTGTTCTGGCCTTACTAATTAGCTCTTCATTTGGAGACGCAGCAATGCAAGAGCTGTGGCGGGTGACTCAGAATGCTAGGAGGGTCTGTGTGAAATACAGGATGCCCAGAGAAAACCGGGATTGGAGGTGGGCTCTCTGATTTAAAAGGAGTATTTGTGAATGTTAAGTTTTTGTGGATAGTGAAATACCACGTGTCATCGTAATCAGGGTTTTAAATACCTCACACATAAAATTCTGCACATTTACTGTAGCACCAAACTCACATGAGAACAGTACAGTAACCCAGGTGGTTTGACAACCACCCACGGAGGGCTGGATGCCTGCTAATGAAGTACATATTCGGGTCGAAGCCTAGGTTCTATCTGTGGCGAGAATTTGATAAAGGAGATTAGCAACAGCCATGTCCTTATTGATATCTGGGGTCAGCATTATTCTCCAAGGAAAATGTTTTTAAGCTTGCAGTGGCATGCAAGAGATGCAGCTTAATATAACAGAACATACTGCTAAAAACTCAAAGCATTCACTTAATAGTTAGTAGTGAATTGTTCCAGTAATGACTTTAGTAGGTCCAATCCCTGCTGTGTCACCTGGGTTGGTTTGGAATACACACATTTCATGTTTTAAAAGGAGTCAAGTTGACTCCTTAGTTCTTCAAAAGCAAAGACATAGCAAGTTTTTGGATATATCTGCCCCATGCCACGCCAGGTTTCTCTCTCCTACAAATCACAAATTTGAGTTTTCGGGTGGATGTCCACACAGGGATATGCAGCTTCAGAACAGTTACTCCAGTCTGATCTCTGTTGTATTCTCCGTGAGGCTTGGAGAAATTGGTGCATGTGAAACCCACATATTCCAGGAGGAAAGAGAAAAAAAGAGCACAGAAAGACTACACTGAAAGACGGGTTATTAGATTAAAAACTACTAAGGAAAATCTAAAGCATCAACTGCCTCCACTGCAATCAGGAATGTTAAAACCCCAGCCCACCAAACACGCTCCATTCCCTGATTCCTTTCAGGCCACACATCTCGAAAGGCAGGACTGGATCCATCTTTATAGTGTGCCCCCACCCCTGGAAGTCCTGCTCCCAACCACAGAGGTCTCCAAACAATAGAGAAGCGGAACACCTCCTTTGCCAGTAACATCATGTGTGACCCGTTAAGACCAGCCCCCAAACCAAGCTCGCCCTCAGGTGAGCGACAGGGCCTGCAGAAGCCTCGGGGAGCATATGCTTAGAGGAGGAGTGAAATGCAATGGGAAGGGTTCTCACGTGTGGATCGGACACTCAGCTCTGCCACTGCTAGCTGTGTAACTGAGGCACGTCACTCAAGGCCTTGATTTCCTCACCTCTAAACTGGGCACAGCAACTCAAAACTCAGTGGGTTCCTGTGTGAAGTAAAGTACGTGGAACAACATATAAAAATTACCTGGCTCATTTGCCGGGCACTCAACAAATGCTTCTTCTCTACCCTCCTGGGCCAGCCATGTAGCTTTTAAAATAATCCTAAGGCTGCTCCAATGAGAATACTACAGACAGGGCCACTATAAAATATGGCTGCGGTTTTCAATACGATTTCAGTGCAAAACCATGTGGACTCTCTGGGAATCAGTGTAGTCCAAGAACGATTTAATCTACCTGATATTGTCTCTCGTGCTTGAGTCAATTCAAACATGGGAGTCGATGAGATTTATTACAAGCTAATTGTGTGCCTTTAGATGCATGTTTACAAGCTGATTACCCAGAACCTACAGAAAAGCATGAAAATGACAGTTGCGACTCATTGCTTCTCTCCTAAGCCAGCTTCATAAAGACAAACAGTTCAAAGGCTGCCTTGAGAACTCATGGGTGGCTTTTACTTTCTCAGGTGACTGACTGACACCACCCCTGTGTGATATGCATTTCCATTTCCACTTCTGCAAGTAGACCTCATCCCAACCCCAGATCCCTATGTGAAAAGCAAGAATGAATTCATACCAAAAAAGTCACAATGACTGTGCTATGTGACAGGAGAGAGGCTAAAGTCAGGGGAGCAGAGTGACATCCAGGGAAATGATGACATTCGGTTTAATTCCTGCTGAAAACGTTGCAGTTTAATACCAGGTGTAAAAAGTGTATACAAAAATAGCCTGAAATAATAATTATGAAGTATCCCTGATCTTAACACCATCAGCAAAATCCCCATCACCCACAGATCAAGCTGCCGTGTGGACTGGGTTTTATGGACACTGGAGAAACACAGCCAGCAGCAGGGTCACCTTCCTGGGAAGCGTGCAGCCTGACTTTATGAATAGTCTGTGGCATCTCCGTACTCGGGGGTCCCTGTGCTTAACTCTCAGCACGTCACATGAGCCTGCAGTCCTACACGCGAGTGGCTTCCAGCTGAGCAGGTGGAGGCAGCAACCACACTGATTAATTCAGAGAGAGGAGAGAGAGCCGAAGAATATATTTAGTCCTTTTTTGGGAGAAAATCGCTTTGGATTTACATAAAGAGAAACAATGAGGTATTTTTCTCTCTCTCTCTCAAAATCCTTTTCTTTTTTTCCTCAAAATTTTGCTTTCTTGAATTTCCCCAACTTCGTATGTCCATAAACATATGAGTACGTGTACAGGACAGGCAGATGTCTTGTACGGTGGAAAATGTACCTACTCGTATGAAAGTCCAAGCTCTACTACCCCCACCCCCAACAGGTACCCCATAGAGCTGCAGAACCAACCCAGGTGAGAGGCATGGGAGTTGTGGCTTTTGTCCTGGGTACACAGAAGTGACTGAAACCGAGAGGAAAAGACTTTCCAAAGGAAATGGCTTCTGGAACTGAACAAGGAAGGTCTCTACAGGCACTAAAGCAGCACACACGTTACCACACAGCTAAACTTGGGGTTAATTAACAAAAAAGGCAAAATATGAGCAAGCTGAGCAAAGATGATTCTGACATGTTCCCAAATCACTTTAAAGGAGCCTTGTCATGGGCCGGTGGGTTAGGAAAGAGCCATTCATTATTCTGTTATATACAACTTCTTGGAATTTTAAAATTGAGTCTTGCAATTTTTCATTTATAACAACAAGTAGGCCTTCCGTCTGAACAAGAATGCAAACAAATCACTGCTATCATTTTTAAATATTTAACTGCATTTAAACTAGAAGATGATTTCCAAGTATGTATATCCATTGGCAATATCAGCAGACTTTAACAATGCCACAGATAAGCACAGAAAGTCAATTTTGCCCCCTAACAAGCCATCGATGCCTGGTAGTTTACAATTAAACCATATACCACAACACTCGCATGCACAGATTTTAAAGAAAATATGCAGAAAAGCAAAACTAGGGGAAATGACGGATACCACCCTTGACCTCAATGGTTGGAGAGAAGGGAGAAGGAAGGAGAGGAGGAAGAAAGAAGAGAAGGAGGTTACTTCTCATGCTGAAAAATGAAATCCTGGACCATCATAGCGCTTTTCACTCAGGAGACAGATTGACTGAATTCGTCACAGAATGCTTAGCTCCTAGGCCACTTTGCAAGAAATGGCATTACTTCCAAATACTGGCGATGCCCAACCAGTTAAAATACGAAATAAATGAAACTCTCATAGTGCGGTGAAAAGACTCTCTTTTGCTGTAAACCTGAAAGTCCCTTAACATGTCACAGTTTACTTTCTTCATCTCTAAATGAATGGCTTGGGCTAGGTAATCCCTCAGGCTGTGACAAACTGTGGCCTCCAGGGACCCGTAAGGCAAGCCTCAGTTCATCCTATCACACAGCGCTAGCTTGCGGATCAGTTCTTCCAAAGTGATCGGCTGGCCTCCATTGAGACACTGTAATCCATTAGTTTACTAAGATCATCCCTCTAGGTTATAATTAATAGGAGCAACTAACCTGGGAAAACTTCAAGTGGTCGTGTAAGTGAGGTAAATTAAATACCGAGGAGACACAGGGAACGGAAATTGTTGGAAATGAAGATTTTCTTTCCTCCCCAAGCCCAATAAGGATATACTAATCATTCTATCGCTTACTCCCCATATATTCAAGGAGCTAATTCCACCCCCAACCCACACACAGATGAAACACAGCACCACCTATTGGCATCCACCGGTACTCATGTGAGTTTGGGTATGTATTCCTGGGTATGTATACATATATAAATACACACACACATACATTTGCAAATATCAGATTGTCTCTCTTGCTATTAATGCTAAAAAGAAAAGGTGATTTGTAGTATTTTTAAAATGCTGCACGAGAATATAATTTAAACTGACTGTATGTGCTACTATATATGTGGGATAAGAAAATAAGTTCATGTTTAAAACAATGTTATAACAATGAAATAAAACAATTCATTGGCAGTGAGGGGGGAATAAATACTGAAACAGAGTCCGTGGACCATGTTCAACTACATGGAGCTGTGCACCCTTTACCTCTGGGGGATTCCTCAGTTTCCTCATCTAGAAACAAGGGAATGTGACCTCCAGCATGGACAGTCAAGAAAATTCCCGAGTCTGGTGAAAGCTGTTAAGTTCACCATCTGTTTATATGTGCCCTCTGTGATCTGCATGAATGTTGTAAAAGAAGAGACCATTGTAAGAAGTGTTATTAAGAACACCCCCCCCCAAAAAAAAAAGCTTAGCACTTGGGGGGGAAATGTGAATTGAAAACAACAAGAAAAAGAGTTTTTGTATTTCCATCCACTAACTTTGGTGGAATTCCCCTTCCCTCGCTCAGGACAAACGTGTTTGTTAAGTCACGACACGCCACTTGCATCGGGAAGCTCTGTAACCCAAGACCTGTAATCAGTCCAAGAACCAAGAGAACAAGTAGTAAATCCGGACTGAATGAAAACGCTGTTTTTTCCACCCTTGTATCCCAAGTGGTGAAACGGCGTATGTGTAGGAGAGCTCCTGCTACCCCTAGCTAATCCTGCTCCGGAAGAGTCATTATCGGAGATCGGCGCAAGGCTCTGGAAAGGCCTTTTAATGAGGACAGCAGTAACAAAACCAACAAAAATGAGGGTGAACACACACAATCAGAGCGAATGTTAGCAGTCGGTCTGAACAGATGTCAACTCCCCAAAGTGCACAGCAGATTAAAATCATAGGAGTTGTATGATATTTCAATGTGGAATAAGCCACCTGGGAGGCGACAGCATTTAAGACAGTGCTTGGGGAAATGCTGCCAGCCCAAAGGGGTGTCATCTTCCCCGCTCACCATGCAAGTAGCTCTGTCTAAGGATGATCAGTCGACACCGTGGTGCTAATTTGATGGTTCCGTCATCAGACGGCCCTGCAAATTTCATTACGTAGTTTAAATCATGTTAACATGGTTTGTTAATGTTGGTGTTCACGCAAAGGCCATGGCTATTGAAATAAGGAATACGCGCGATAATTGTATACATATTATGGACGAGACCTATATGGACATTCTACATACGCTAGGAATCATTGGTACATCATTCGCTAAATGTCATCAACAGAAAGACACAGCAAGATGTTCCGAGACAACACAGATTCACAGTTCAAGTAATTATTTATGGAATTCATGGACCTAGCTGAAGGAAAAACACTTTTTGTTAAAGCATATTAGTCCCATATTACCTCTATCAGATATCCTTCAGGCAAGAATTTAATGCTACTTCTTTAAAAAAAAAAAGTACAATAATATTTGGTTAAGCACCAAATAAAACAAAGATCAGATATTTTCCTTTGTGCATGCATGTATGCATATGTGGGAATATCAACAAATCCATTCACAACTTTATATATCCCATATGTATTCTGACCCATTTATCTCCCGTATTTAGTTAACACATTGAAAGTTGATTCTCCTACTTTGGCAGCATCAGTGTTGTTTCTCTTGCCTCCTGGCCCCCAACACTGTTTTTGTACAAGCCTACAAAATTTATAAAAAAACAGCTCACTCCGCCTCTATATTATGTTGATCTTTATGCTAAAAATGTCTTCCTCTTCCCAACTCACTTCCCTCCTGCCATCATAACGGCCTTTTTGCAGCCCAGTCACAAGCGGGAGCCAACAGAGGCTGTAGGCAGTGGGGATTTAGAGCTCAGGCACTTCACTCTGTTGGAAAGGGCTTGAATTCCCACCCCATGCGTGGCCTTTTATTGATGTGGCCTTGAGCTGGTTATTTATTGCCATCAGAAATCCTCCATGCTAACAGGGAACACCACTCGCAAAGAAACAATGTGAGAAACAGAGAAGCTACATAGCACCGGTCGTGGCATATAGCAACCACTCTGTAAACGTTCGTGTTTTTTTTTTGTATCACCATCATTGTTATTGCTGTTACCAGCAATTTGAATAGGAGATCATAAGACCCCAAATCCTCAGGCAGGTCCTTGGTGGCCTGCTTTTGCCTTCACCTCCCGCATGGCTCACCACAAATCCATGTTCATTACTTGAGCCTTTGCCATAACATTGCTCCTGTCTTCATTTAAAATTCTGTCCCTCATGTTTTTTGCTTTGTTTTTGCATTCATTTTGATTTCTTTTTTGAAATATTGCATTAAAATCTTGTTTATGTTGATTACAAGTTTTTCAGCCTCCCCTTAATTTTGTCCCAAATCTTAGTCCTGACTCTACTATTGATGCAACATCTACCTAAAACTCTCTCTTTTTGGTGTCTGCATCTTCACCTCCCACCTACCCCTCAAGGTTCAGTCAAGATATTACTTCCGTTCTGCGACTTAATCTGACTACTCTTGTATCTACCTCCAAAACAGAACAGCCTATGTGTCCAGTGCTACCCGTCTCACGTCAGTCAAAAATTCTTTACATCTCTGTCCCTTTTAACATAAGTGCCCAAAGGCCAACTTAACTTGCTCACTTAAGTCAGCACATGAGGAACTCAGTGAACATTTATCAGATGATAGTGGATCAAATAGTTCTAGAGCAGCGATTTTTAAAGGACAGACTGCGAGATAGTGAATGGTGAAACCAACAGTGGGTGGTGAAACTGGGTCACTATCAGCACTTTAAAAAAAACGAAAATACAACCAAGAAGAAAACAGCAGAGGACCTGGCCCATAGTTAGAATATTCATACACATACTCACACACATGCATGTTATACAGGTGCACATACATGTATGCATGAGTAATATATATTGGGTTGTGACATAAAATACTTTGGTAATCCAAAAAAAAAAGTTTGGAAGACACTTTTGGAGCAACAGTAGGACAGCTTGATTTGTCATTTACTATTTGTCCTGCCACAACATAGAAAAAGCAAAGATTACAAAGCCATCCAAGTCTGTGGAAGTGTGAGAAAGAACCAGATTAACAATGTGTTCAAAAACCTATCTTAGATGACTGAGAAAAACCAACATTAATGGAGTGGACTTACTGAGGAATTTCTTACGGTATCAGCTAAAAAATGAACACGGGTCTTTTATCAAATTAATAACATATTTCTGGTTGAAATAACCATCACAAAAATTTGGTGACAAGAATTTCACATGGTGAAATTTAGATATGCCCAATCTCAAAATATGGTGGAAATGATTGACACAAAGGAGAACTCAAGAGAAAAAGCTATAAAATTTGGTGTGCACAGAAAACAGATGATGAACTCTTCACTATAAAACATATGTGGGGGGAAAAATCAGCCCTGGTGAAAAGGTGTTCAGTAAAATAATTTTTTTTTAAAGCAACAGCCTGTCGACTATCTTTTTACTGTTTAAAAATTTGATCAAAGTAAGTTTTATTTACTTATTTTTATTTAAACAATTTATTTAAACTAAAAAAATATATAAATAAATAAACTGTTCACCCATTTCTCCCACCCACCACCCAGCTCTGGCAACCACCAATCTGTTCTCTGTATCTATGAGATTTTTTTTTCCCTTCAGATTCCACATTTAAGAGAGATCATACAGTAATTGTCTTTTTCTGTCTGACTTATTTCACTTAGCATAATGCTCTTACTGTCCATCCACGTGGTCACACGTGGTACAATAATATGTACCATTTAAATTAGATTTTTCTTTTTTGCTACTGAGTTGTATGAGTTCTTTATGTATTTTGTATATTAGACTCGTATTAGATATATGATTTGCAAATATTTTCTCCCAGTCAGTATGTTACCTTTTCATTTAGTTGATGGGTTTTCTTTGCTGTGGAGAAGCTTTTTAGTATGATGATGTGGTCCTACTTATTTATTTTTGCTTTTGTTGCTTTTTCTGTTGGAGTCAGATTCAAAAATCATCACTAGGCCTATGTCAAGAAGCTTATGACCTGAGTTTTCCTTTAGGAGTTTATGGGTTCAGGCCTTACAGTCAAGTCTTTAACCCATTTTAGTATTTGTATATGGTATAACAGTGGTCGAGTTTCATTCTTTTCCATGTGGCTGTCCAGTTTACCCAGCATCATTTATTGAAGAGACTGTCCTTTCCCCATTACATATCTTGCTTCCTTTATTGTAAATTAATTGACCATATATGTTGATCAAGGTATTTAATTGACTTAATGTAATTCACCCTGTATTAGGCTTCCACATAAAAAAAATTGATCAGTGTTGATTTAGTTCTGATTAAAATGTTTTATTCATAAACACAGAGGTTTTTTTTTAAAAAAGCCTCAAGATCGAAATAAGAGACTGAAATAACTGGTTTTTATCTCTCCCTTCCCCCAAACAGATTTCATAAATGTACATACCTATCCACATGATGAAACAAACAAACAACAACAAAAAAAAAACCATTTATGGAATATTTACTGTCTATAAGTAACCATGTACCTTGCCATTGCTAGCTCCTGCTGTCTTGATAAACCATTTTAAATGAAGTGAACCTTAAATAATTTTTCAAAAGGATACATTTAAGATATAAATAGCTCACTAGAAAACAATAGTGGGATTAGGGGAAGGAGAATAGTTGTGAAACAGAAAAAAAAAAAAAAAAAGGCCAAGAAAGGAATACATATATTCAACAGATCCTTGAAGAATTGTGATTACATATCTACGTATACATAAACACATACATAGCTGAATAAAAGATTTACCACCTGGACAGCTGGTATACTGCTTTCCAGCAAGTAATAACTAATAGGATATAAGTCATACTTAAGAAAAGTTGAAAAAAAAGGTGAAAACTTTCCAAAAATCTGAAAACAAAATGACTTTAATAAACTATCCACTTTCCTTCAGAGGGTGTCATATAATCTCTTTGGTTGAACATGGATGATATAGAAAAATGTCCAAGTAAGATGAACTTGCTTTTGATGTGGTGTGATTAAGAGATTGGGTGGGATATGCCTGTACTTCAACCTAAATTACATTATTAATTCATATTTGACTGCCTCCAAAAGAGGATTCTAAGGTCACTTAAGGAAAGACAAAGCTTAGAACAAGGTGAACAAAATGCATCAGACTCACTAAAAACCAGTGAGGTTGATATACTAACCATTAGTGTTAATATGGTTTAAAATAGCCTAAAATTGGACTACAGCTCCAACAGTACATTATGTTGCAATTCCATTATCAAGCAGACAGTATTATGGTAGTTTCTCACCAGGTTTGCTTGGAGTTCAGAGTTAAAGGGTGTTTCTCACAGGCAGTGGCAGAAATTCATGTTTTGGGGTCATGTAATAGACAAAATCCTTCACAACAGCTTACTATATGTTCTTAGAACTCAGTAAGTTTTCAGGAAAGTTTACATTGACTGGCAAGATGCCAAGAAAAGTAGCATTTTTTGAGTGTCTACTACTGCCTTAGAGTTGAGCTGAGCCTTACTCCCCCAATAACCCAAAGAGGTGGGAACTATTTTCTCCATTTCATAGAGGAAAGGAAAACTCGAGGCCCAGAGAGGAAGTGTGACTTGCCCACAACAAGGGAGGTTACTAGAAGGAAGGGCTGGGATTCAGAGCCCATGCTTTTCTGCTACATCAGAATGCATTCTTCTTCAACCGAACACATCGACATGCTGTTTTCAGGGCCTACGCACCTTAGTGGTAGTGTTGGTAGTGGATGGTGGGAAATGAATGAGTTCACACACAAAGGTATTTAGAACAGGGCTTGCTTGGCACAGGTTGAGTCCTAATACATGTGAGCTGTTGTTTTTGATGTTATTATTGGTTGTCTTTGTCTACTAGACCTACAAAACATACACATACTGAGGGAAAATTGCCAGTGAATCTCCCATACATCAAATAAATACATATCTGCGTCAAATATATGTCTAATCTCATTACAGAGGTGCGTGGGCGCATGTCAATGACCAGGGGGACCTTGGTAAAGATAAACTTAATGTTTAACTTTTTAAAAATATGAACCTACCAGAGCCTCGAGCCTGGCAATGAGATGAAGTGTCACTGGAAGATGGGAAACACAAGTTTAAGTTTATGGGGAAAGCAAACTACAGCACAGAAAAGATCCTTCCAGGTGAAGGAGAAAGGAATTCAGTATGTACCCACCTTTCCAGCCACAAGAAACATGTCAGCTCATTCCTATGGCTGGAACAGAGAAAATAAAAAGGGAAGAAATCTATATTATTTTCCGGAATGGGTAAGCTCCAGAATCTAATTCTTCTGAATTTTTTTTCCCTTTTAAACATCTGAATGCTTCCTTTATAGGAAATGTGCTAAGGGTTAATGTTGAGATTTCATCCATGCTAATTTCATTACTTGATCGTTTATGGTTAGAGAGAATCAACAAAGAGAGAAATGACACATAGCTCACACAAAAGCCGACAAGGGATGTTATGTTCTAAGATGGAAAAACAGGACTTTGTGCATTCACCTGCCTAGGAATATTAAAACATCCAAAAAAAATTAAGTTTCCAGATTTTATAGTTTTTTTTTTTTTCTTTTAAAGAGTGAGAATCTAAGAAAACATTATGCAGGTCTCAGTAGTAGATACACAGTGTTTTTTTTGGATCTAGCGAACATACTTTTTATAACTTTTCTGTGAAAGGAGGGACTTTCTAGCTCAGGTTACTTGGACAGTCTTACTGTTTATTCTTCCCTTTTTTGAGCAGTCAGAAGAGATTTCTCTCAGTACTTCAAATAAATAAGATATCCAGCTGAACAAACACCATACATTCCCGTGGATTGCTTTGGCTTCTTAAAGAATATTTCACTTTCTTTTTTCAAAATGTAAATGATTAAAGAGAACCCATCATATGAAACTCAAGGATGAAATGTTTCAAGTGGTGCAGATTCTATACAAGGTGGTATGTGGAGAAGCAAAAAGCCCCAGTTCAGTAAAAGAGCTTGATATTTCACAGCGGAAATTAGAATATTATTAAATAAGATACTTTACTTACGACATTTAACAGGAGTGGCTTTATAACATGAAAACCAAACTTCAGCATTCCAAATCAATCTCTACAATATTTTTTAAAACACCAAAATAAAAGCTTTTGTTTCTTAGATTCCTACTTAAAAAAAAACTAAACAACAACAACAACAAAAACAAAATAAAAACAAAATTCCTAAAGACTATACATAGGCTGAAATAAGAATAATAATCTACACGAGCTTTGCAATGATCGGTGAGCCTTCTCTACCTTTGTGGCTTGAAAAAGGTCTCTGGCCAATTTTTGAAACTCAAATCAAAACTCGGCAACACATGTTTCTTTAGAAAGAAAATTTGGGCCATCGATTAACACAGCCCCCTTCAACTAAAGCAGCATGAAAACAAATACTTGACTTTAGGAAACATAACTCACACAGTTCTTTATTCTTTTCATAAGCTTTCTTATTAAAGGACTAAATCTTATCTCCCATCATGAGGGAAAAAGGCATAAATATATTTTAAAAAAATGGGTGTATCCGGTACCTCTCTTAGCCCAGAAAGAGGGAGGACAAGAATATAGAAAATATGCAAATAGGAGAACAGCAAGGCAAAGATAAACATGTCAATAATGAAAGCTATGGCTTGTGGCCAGGAAATATCAAGGCCGAAGAATAAATCTGCCACCATACAGAATACCAAAAAACACACAGGAAAAAAAAAAGAAAGGAAGGAAGGAAAGAAGGGAGGAAGGAAGGAAGGAAGGAAAGAAAGAAGAAACCAAAACTGAACTTGTAAAAAGTGACAGGCAACCTCGGAGAGGATCCCCAGTACTCCCTGGCTGCTGGTATTCATGCCACTGTGAAATCCTCTCCCCATGAATGTGGGTCTGACCCACATGCTTCTAACAGAAAGAATGGGTACATGTAAGGAGATGTCACTTCCGTGGTGAAGTGACACGGGACTGTGATTTCTGTCCTGCTGGTAGAGTCTGTTTCCTTCTTGGGTCACACACTTTCATAAAGTCAGCTGCCATGCTGGAGAGGTCTATGTGACATGGAGCCGAGGGAGGGGTCTCCAGCGATACAAAAGCCAGACAGGAACGAAAGCCCTCATGCGACTGTGAGCTTGGAAGTGGACCTTTCTTGAGTTGAGCCTTGAGATGGCCACAAGCCTGGCTGACACCTCGATCCGGGTTCCAGACCCACAGAAACTGTGAATTAAGTAGATGGGGTGTGATATTTATAAAAGGACATAGGCTGAAACAGGTGCTTGTGAGGGAAAAAGAAAAAAAAAAAAGGCAACCCTACCTATTCGGTCAGCTTGCATTGCGATTCAAAGCTCTATCACTTTGTTTCCCTTCACTACACTATGGAGAGTCTAGAACGGTCTGCATTTCACAGACGGACTCACATTAGGCTCATCCCTCATTGAATTGAAGTGCGATTCGCTTCACTGAAAGTTTGGAGCCTGGATCCAAAAGACACACAGAAGCATGCTCGAGCTGAAATGGTACGTTTGGAAGCTGCTAGGTTAGGTATTCCCAAGTGTAACCCTGGCATGTTAAACAATGACAACATCAGCAACAGCGACACTGGAATTAGCAGATTTTTCCTGAAGTCGAATGTATTCAATTCAATTGAAAGGGCTGCTTTTTGTCCTACAAGCATGTCCTGCACAGTTTTTGGCATTAAAATACCCATTCTTTTATAAAATGGTGGTGATGGATGGTGGTGGGTGTGTTTTTCATCTGGAGTTTTCAGAATAAAAAGTGTGAACTTGCATTCATCTCCCTTTATAATTTCCTTTCAACTTGTACTCTTCTATAAAATCCAAAGCCACGGGACAACTGATCTTGGTTAACGGATTCATTTTACAGACGAGAAAACTGAGGCCCAGGGACAGTAAGTGACTTGCTCAGAGACACACAATTGTTTGTTTACAGCAAACTCAACATTTATAATACATGAAACAAGACATAAGCCCACGCGCATGGAGCCTGGCAGTTCTTAGGTAACAAGAGAACATGCCCTCAACTGATTTTCAAGGTATTCCTTCATCTTAGTGTAGTAAGAAACGGGGAGGGTGTGGGTTGTAGTTTCTGAATAATTCAGAACACCAGATTCGAGTTCTCTGTACCACTGCTAGAAAAACATTCCCTTCCACCTCACAAGGAAAAATCAACGTGTCCGGTGAGTTATACAAGAATCAATGTTCATAGAAGAAACATTTCAGAAACATCATCATGGGGCAACACAAACTCCTGGCATCTGTTTAATCGTGCTGGCCTCCAGTGTCTAAACTGTGCTGCGGCCAAAAATCACTGGAAAGAAGTATGAAATTGGAGAAAAGGAAACTGAAAGGGGGAGGATCAAAGAAGGCACCACTAACTTAAAAGTAAGAAAAGAGCTAGAAAGAGAGTTAAAACGAGGCAATGCATTACCGAAGGGCCAACGGGGACACAGAAGGAAAGGAAAGGAGGAAGATAAAACTAGGGGAATTTCAAATCTTGGCTAAATGTTCATTAAATAATTTTTCACACATATTAAGGCCAGATAGTCACTTCTTTTCCCCTCTCGGGTGCTCATTCCGGAACAAAGGCCTAGCCAGGCTTAAAACACTAAAAAGCACGGCAGAGAAAAATACAGCAATGAGAGGCTATGGCCTCACAAAGCAAGGCATGTTTCCCTTCTCTTTGTTGTTAACGAAAACGGGCTAAGCTTTCCTCAAAGCTAAGGTGTACTGCGCGCAGCTATAAACAAGCAGCCAGGACTGTGGAAGCCCACCAAGTCCTCCTTCCCATTCTGTATGTTGCCTCAGTGCTTACTCTGACTCGTATTACATTTTCATGCTTAACTTAGTTCACAGGGAGAATCAGACCTTCTGTGACAGACACAGAACTGTCATTACGAGAATGGGAAGCCTTTTCTTGTCTGCAAAAATAATGATGATAATAACAGTAAGAAATGTGTGGTGAGCATCAAGCAGGTTCTGATTACTGTATGTTCATGATCTTCAATTCTCAGCACAAATCCATCATAACGCCAGTTAATGTCTATCAAGCATCTACACATTCTCGATGCTATCCATCCAGGATCTCCTTCAAGTCTCAACACAAGCAAGTATAATATCCCAGTTTTACACGAGAATCTTTTTTAAAAATTTTTATTTAAGGGTGTTTTTCCAGGACCCATCAGCTCCAAGTCAAGTAGTTGTTTCAATCTAGTTGTGGGGGGGGGCGCAGCTCACAGTGGCCCATGTGGGGATGGAACCGGCAACCCTGGTGTTATGAGCAGCGCACTCTAACCAACTGAGCTAACCCGCCGCCCCTTGCACAAGCATCTCAATCAGGTTATGAAGGGTGACTAACAATTAGCCTGGGTTGGATCTGACAGCTGCCCACCTCTAAAGCTTATCCTATCTTTCCTATGCCTTGCTGTTCTCAAATATCTTCCCTCCCTACACACACATCTGGGTAGACCTCATGTGTCACTTGCCCAGGAGTCTGGGGGAGGGGGGGACCTTGGTTCTGGTTCCAGCTCTCCTATGTACTACATATGGGACTCTGATGGGTCCGCTAGCCTCATCCGTTTCTTTATCTACAGATTCTAAACTTCAGTCCCCTGCACCTCAGGAAGACTAATGATAAGGAATATACTAATGACTGCCATTCATTAAGCACCTAACTATCTTTCATTTATTCATTTACAAATATTTACCAAGAGTTTACTTTAAGGACTAGGGATATAGCAGTACAACGGCAAAAACAGCACTTTCAAGAGAATAGGAGAGACACTGAATACAAAACTACAGAAATCATTTCTCTACATGACATTTGCGTTAAATGCTATGAAGGAGAAATTCCGGTGATCCTTCATTCATTCAGCATGGTTTACGTGTCAGATAGTATTATAGTATAAGAATTAATTCTTATAAGAGCCTATACGGGGACGTCTTGACCAAATCTTTATCTAATGCTTCCTTAAGGGGTAATGTTTGGATTGAGATTTGAAGGATGAGTAGAAAGTGAGTAAGAGTGGAGGAAAGGAGTATTCTAGACTAAAGAACAGTATGCTTTAACACCATGAAGAAGAAAAGAGAATGGGGCTGAAAGTGGCTTGAGGGAAAGCTGGTTGAGAGGAAGGGGACCAGATAAGACCAGGTGCCTTTCCATCAATCCTCATTTGCCTTCACGATGACCCTATAACATAGACAGCATTCCCATATGACCTATGAGGAAACTATATGAGTATGCACACCTATTCAATAGTGCCTGTTCGAAAGCCATTATTCCACTCTTTTTCCTTGCCATCAGATCTCGTCTCACACCCTAGAGACACAAAAAGACAGAAATGTACTTTTCCAGCCTCTCCTGCCTAAAGGATATCGACAAATGACTCAATCCTGGCCAACGGGAGCTGAGATGAAGTCTTCTAGGGAGGATAATTTGGGACAGAATGTTTTCCTTCTTGATAAAGAAGGGAGGTATGCAAGGAGAGGCCGCACCCCCCCATCTTGTCTTCAGACTTTATCGCGTAAGATGCAATGATGGTTGGCGCTACTGCAGCCATCTTATTATAGGCATGAGGGAAAAACCAAGACAATCACAAAGGAGCTGCCCATGTAATAATCAAAACACACACCTAGCCACCTCAGGACTTCTGGATATATGAGAAAAACAAATCTCCTGCTACTGCAACAACTTTTAACCGGGTGATAATAACTCCCAGCCCCAAATGTCTACACTGATATAGAAAATGAGCCCCAGAGAGGCTGAATAATTTCAAAATTATAAAACTGATAAAAGAGGAGGGGAACATAAGTTTTTATTACAGGACTAATGATTCTAAATTCTTTGTTCTTTTTCGCTTTACCATCTCGCTTGGACTCTGAATTGAGCAAACACTATAAACTGTAAAACTCCAGACAGAACTGAGAGATGACTAATAAAACCAATGCTAATGATAATACTGGAGAAGAAGAAGAATTCTGAGGCTGCGGGGATGGGGCCTCAAGGAGCCAGGTCCTTCTGTGGGGGTCTGCAGTAAAGCTCAAGTGTGGCCCAACCACAAAAGGGTCCTAGGAGTCTGGTTTTCTAACATATCTGGACTGGCAAGAACAAGGCAGCCAGAGAATTCAACCCTCGCCAGGGAGTCTCAAAATATTTAGATTAGTAAAGAATATGCTGAAATTTCCACTTTGAAAATCCTATTTCCTCCTCCCAACACAGAAAGAAGTCCCCTGCTTTCTATTCCAATGTGTCAAGAGACTCAAACGGGTTTTTTTTTTTTTGTCCTTGATAGTATCTACAGTGTAGTCAGCTGCAGGTATTTAAAAGGGAGGTACGGGGAATATTTTTCTAAAACACTAATTTAAAGAACAAATCAACATCTATTATCTCCTTCATTATATTTTAAATTGTCCAACTATAAATCACCCTGCAGCAGGTTCTTCAAGGGCGGAATTACCCAGCTTGGCTTTCCCGAAGGTTAGAAGAATGACATCTTGTGCTTTTCCTAGTTATAATTTATAACTGTGCAACAGAACCGGCAATGCAGGCCCATCCATTAGCAGGGGAGCGGCACATCTGTTAAAACTCAGTACAATGACTGGCTTTACACGGCCCCAGGAAACGTAACCCAATCGTTTCAGAAGTTCTACAAACTCAAGCTGTTTTTTTTTTTTTAATGTAAAATGATTTGAAAATGCAGTTCCCTAAAACATCTGCTAAGCTCTTGCTACCCTCACACATGATATTCTTTCTACTGTTACCTGCCAACACAAATATTTGGTTGCACAAAACACCCTCAGAGGCACGTGAGGGTGCTCAGCGTCAAATTTGCATGCAGGTCAGCAAAGGGCTGGACTTGACCTAGGCATTCCAGCTAAGAGGTTGTTTACCAGAGCTGAAAGCTCAGGTGGGGGAAAAAAACGGATGGGCAGAGGGGTAATTTCACAAAGGTACTTCCAGACATGTTGAGAAAGCAAGCATACTTGCATGAGGAGATGTGTGTGGCAGAGGTACTGAGGTGCTTTGGACAAAGAAAGTGGACTTGGGGATCCCTGGTGAGGGGACTGCAGGGGAAACACTATTTTCTTGAACAAGTAGGGTAAGTCCTCTGCTCTTTTTACATGCAAAATAAGGATAATAGTTCTAACATTGTAGAACGATTGTGAGACACACGAAGACATACATGCTAAGATATATAAAGCCGCGTGGTGTCTGGTCTATACTGTCAAGTTGCATCTTACTTGAAAGTATGGCACGAATCCAAAATCATCACACACGGAGACATCGGCAAAGAGACAAAATTAGCCTTGAAAATACAATATGCCTGGCTTTGTGAATTAAGCCCCATAAAGCAATGTGTATGCATGAGTATATCATATATACTAACACACATATATGCATACATATGCAAAATATAATTTTAGAGTATTTTAACTGCATAAAAAAGAGACAGGAAATTTCATAGAAAGAGGAAAATAAACATGTAACACATACATGCTGGAGGTAACTTGATTATTTGTAAGCTCCCAGCAAACTTTAGCTCCCTTTAAGATGTTTCAAAAGCAGCTAGCTGAAGAATCCTGCGTCGTTTTTGAAACATTAAAAAAAAATCCTATTCCCATTTTTATCTACTTATTTTTATTTTATCATAAACTGGAGGGAGAGAGGACAAAACTTCTCTAGACCTCAAGAGGAAGAGGTGGCTGAGGCATGGCTTTACCAGTGGGGGTCGCTGTGCTGAGAATTAATCCCTATGAGTTTCTCATTAGTGATTATTATACTGCAGGCGGCCAAAATGGAAAAATTAATTAATTTCAAAGTGATAATGCATTTACAGCAACAATTAGAAATGTATAACTGTAAAAGGGCAACATTTAAAAGACAGATTACATTTAATAAAGTTGCACAAGAACATCCAATTGTAAAATTACTGATCTGCAACAATATTCCTTAAAGAGGCACTTAAAATAGCCTGACTCCATGAAGGGTGACCTAATTACTGTAACTAAAATCACCACAGTCACAGCAAGTCACAGCAAATAAAAAAGGGACGTTGATATTAGAATACTGCTGTTTAATACTTAAGGGAGCTGGCTATACTAGAGAAGCAAAGGCAGGACTTTCAAGCGCGAGGCTGGGTTGTGCTTCTTGTTTCCCTGACCTTGTGCAATGGAATGTGTACTCCAGCAACACTCATGTCAAAAGGAAAACATTGTCTCTCAAGTGAAATGCAGAAACACTAGCCATTTGGTGACGGGCACATCGAATCTACGCTAAGCTTCTTCCTGAGCATTTAGGAATCCAACATTTACAGGGGGTAGGAACGGGAATGCAACTATGTGGCTTGTGTCCAAAAATGTGTTTGCATTACAATGGCAGAAGTGGAAGAGCAACCTTCATCCATGAAACACAAGTCTTATCATGATGGAAGCAATGCCAAGCAACACACAGAAGGATAAAACAAGTGGGTGACTTTTCCAATAAGCCCAGTCTGTCCTACCGGTGAGATACAGTGATCCCAGGTCTATACTCATGCTGATTCCTCTTGGGAATACGGAGCCCTAAATATTTAGGAAAGAGAAGCGACTGGCAGTGAATTTGACAAGTGAATCCATAGTTCCCATCCCATCTCTTTATAACCCTAGTCATCTGGAACTCGGAGAGCTAAAAAGTCACCTCCAAATACAAAAAGATAGTATTAGAGAGAATTTTCCTAAGAATCTAAACTTAGCTACATATTTCATAGTCTTCATAATCTAAAAGGTGTATGTAAAAAACCCACACATTTGTGGCATTTAAAAGATGCTGTTTTCCAATCACTTGGGGATAGGAACATGTAAAGTACACCCTACAGTGGTTTCTGCAGGGATCAGATGTACAGGTTGGAGAACCAAGTTGTTTCTATCTGGCCACCCTTCTTACCTTGCCAATAACCCTCTCCCTGGGGTTCTGGAGCCAGGAACAGAGGTCCTCCAACTACTACCACCAGACTCCCAATTTACAGAGTTTGTTAGTTCCATGACCCTTGTGTCCAACAGTGGCAATTGCACTTTGGAAAATAATCTTCAGGACCAACGTAATACAACAAGAGAAACAACCATCATGGCAAGAAGTACTGCACACCTACTACACAACCGACACTGTACTACATTCATTATTTAACCTTACTTTCCAATATGGCTGCCATTAGGCACATCCAGCTATTTAAATCTAATTTAATTACAATTAAAATAAATGAAAAATTTAGTTCCTCAGTTGTATTAGCCACTTTTCAAGGGCTCAATAGCCATGTGTGTCCAGTGGCTACCATACTAAACAGCTAGATTAAAATCTGTGGTTTAGAAAAATACCACACCAAATATATTGTATAAAATACACACTCTTCATTCAAGTTACTTTTTACGAAAAGGCTTTCATGGAAGAAGTTTTTAGATATGGTTGTTATACGGCCATCAAAAACGTAAAAACATTGTATTTACCTTTGTGAGTCTTTCCAAATATAACCACAGTAGTGTGATTCCTCCAAAAGGATTTGTCTTTGGGGAAATAAAGAGTAAAACACACATCTAGCCAACAAAGTTTACCCCAGGAGAGGTTTACACCCATTAAAAGAAGAATTTAGAACATCAGGTACAGATTCTCAGTGGAAACAAAGAAATTACATCAGCTGATAATTCAATAGTCACAAATCCATGTTTTTCACCTATGAACACAAAACACAATTTCCAACTACTGCACTTTCTGAACAATCATTTTTTAAAAATCATATCCAAAGAAAATCAATCATCGCTATCAAGACTTTTAGCCATGCTTAACACAATATTGAAAAACCACATCTTCTATCCGGCCCTCCGAGACACCTTTAGAGAAACAGATGCAATCTAGAGTCAATGGAAATGTGTTCAAGAGCCCTTCCCAATGGCTTTAATAGGCCCGATGATGTGATGATCAAAACCAGACTCATCATTACACGAGGCGAGAGGCTGAAGAAAACACGCGTCTGGGTTTCTTAGGACCCTCCCCATAAAAGCACACTGCAGGTGTCTGCGGCGACAGAAGCCGTTCACTTACCATAGACTTCGTGAAAGGCCTGGCCAAGGTAAACAGCAGCGTGTACACCCACCAGTTGCGATGAATGGAGGAGTACATCATGTTCCCCGGATGCACTGCGTTTGATGTGACCCCACGAGGGGAGAGGCGGCGATGGAGCTCATTGGAGAAGAGAATGTTGCAGAGTTTGGACCGGTTGTAGGCCAGCATGGCCCAGTAGTCATTTTTAGATGGAGACAAGCGGCTAAAGTCTAGGTTTCCCGAGGAATCGTTAATATCTGTAAATCTAAAATTAAAAGATAAATAAAAATAAATTTAAAAAAAAAACAGAAAATATGACATGAAGCAGCCAGTCTCTGACTTCTGATACAGCGTTTTTTTTTTATTTTATACGAATCTGCAAAACTATGCAGAGACTACTGAAAACTCAGTTGTGCAAACATCGAAACAAAGTTTCCCTTACAAATAGACAACAGAGATTTAACAATACAAGCCAACTGGACCCAAAGATAGGCTTAATAAAGGCCCAAACTCATAAATGGAGAGGTCTTCCCATGCTGAACACTGAGCCCCCACATCCCGCCTCTAACATACATTTTTTTTTTTCAAAACCTTCAACAGGAAGTTCAAGCATAATTAAATTAAATGGAAAAGCGTCTTAAATAAAGGGCTGCTGCTTTTGGAAACAGAAAGACATCACATTCCTAACCTTTGACGGGGCTTTCCTGGGTCATTTTAGCCAACGCTTGAGACCTGTATATTTTCATTTGAGCATCCAAGTAAATATATAGATGAGTCTTGCTGCCTCCAAGACTTTTTCCAGATTAAAAATTAATGATTATAAAGGGGTTATAACCTTGGTGAGGTGCCATCAATAGTCTTACATGTTTAAAAGGCAAATATAAACAAAGCCAAAATGAGTTCTGGCAGAGTCTAATGTTTTTAAGTATACCCATGGCATGCATACACACAAATCAAAGTCAGTAGTTGATGTTTTATAATTGGGTCTGACGGAGTCGTTAAACACCAGCTGTTTGTTTCTTTCCTTTTCTTTCTTTTCTTTCTTTTTTTTTCTTTTTCTCTCTTTCCTTTTAAAATAAAACAAAGTAGTAATAGCCTTTAAAAAATGGATCATAACAAGAGGAATTTTCTAGATGATGGTCTCATCTTTGTTAAGGACCCTTGTTAACAGTTTGCTTCATGAAATTAACTCTGGGCATTTGCACTGAGTCATAAGGAAGCAAAAGAGGAATCTAGACAACCGCTCTGGGGAAGAAAAGAAAAAAAGCAAAAGGTAAAATGAAAATTATGGAATAATCTGGTTGTTCCTTAATGTAAGCAGTTCAGTTGAACTATGACCAAGAAAAGCATCACGGGGGCAGACGAAATGCATGTTTTAATGGAAATTAAATGTCCCTTTTCCAGGACTCAGTGAGTGACATCCAATTTCCAGTGTTAAATGACATTGCTGCTGTCCAGTCAGCAGCAGACCTGATGGCCAGAAACACCATCAGGGATATGGCAATGGGACCTTGAAATTAATTGTCGGCTGCCCGTTTCCAAGTCCCCACACCACAGGAAGAGCCCAGACTTCTAAGCTTAATTGTCTAAGGCAGTGGAACTTAGTAGGAAATTTGGAAATTTATAGGAGCCTTTCCCTGGTTGTCACAAGGCTTGCCGGTGGGGGCTGGGGAGGCTATATGTCCTGCAAGGCAGCAGTCTGCCTCTGTGAACATCCCACTGCAGGTGATTGATGCAAGGACACACGCATCTGATTACTTACCTTTCCTGTAGCCCCGCCCAAGCATTTACATGCTGATGTACATATGAGACTTTGCTACCCATTTATTTTTTCTTTATATTATAGTAAGCTAGCATATTGAATTAAGATATATTTATGCAGGGAAGTCATATTATTTCTGAACTACATAGTAATCAGGTGTTACAGACAAGTGGTTACAGAAAGGAACTGTTGAGTTGAGAACCCAATGATCCAAGACAAGGGCCACGTGTTAGCAATGCTATCTATTCTGAGTATGAAAGAGCATCAGGGATTTAGACAATATCTAAAAAATAGGCGATAAATATCCTTCACTCTTGCACTCCACTTTTCTTTTCCTCACCTGTTGCTGGAAACCCTGCTTGGCATATTTGTTTATCCCATTTCAGGTGCCACTTCTTCCTGGAAGCTCTCGCTACCTAACTCTTCCACTGCTGGTTCTCACATTGATGGCAAAGGAAGACATTGAAAAAAGCCATGCAAAGCAGATTGAAATGCATGTTTCCAGGGAAATTAAGTGTCCAGTCTCCACAACCCAGCCCATGATAGGCCGAGTATTCAATAACCCGGCCACCCGTCCAAAACCAGCAACAGAGCAAATATACCAGCTTTGCATTTTGTCTGCACATTGTACTTCTGTCTTTACCAGACCAGAAGGCAAGGCATTTGTTCATCTGGTTCCAATGCCAGACTGAATTCTTAGAAGGTGGATAGTGAGCCCGGTGCACGTTGCCTAGTTCAATGCCTAACACGTAGTGCACACTAAGTACAAATTGAGAGAACTGAGGTTTGATCATAGGTTTGGAATTCTAAACTAAGGGTTAAGTCTCCCTTATTACAAAAAAACTTTGTTTCAAGCCTTGCTCGAAAGGCAAATTTTACCAATAGGTTCAGATCGTCTACATTCTTCATTAGAGAATGATGAATGTGGCACTCTCTAATGTTTAGAATAAGTTCTCTCCGTTGGTTTTTAAGGATAATGCACAAGAATCTCATGACTGGGGAATACTGGGTTGATTAAACTCCTAAGAAGAGAGGAGAGAAGTCATTCTTTTGTAGCCGCCAATCTAGAAACAAGGCAAACACACACACACCACGATGAGAAATTAGATGGAACCAGGCTGAATGAAGATTCTGAGGTCGGAGCACAGCTGCTAAATCTCAGGCCCCACCTTAAGTGGATCCCTGGTTTCCTGCCCTGCTGATCTCCTGGGCAGCAAACCCATTTTTCAGATCTGATTAGCTTGTATTGACAGTCCTGCAGGAAACAGGAAGGGGTAGGCAAGCTTTCCTCCTGATTCCTCCGAGCCAGGGCAGGCTTCCTGAAAAGGAACCCTATTCACCTCTCAGCTCAAGAGGCAGTAAAACAACTCTTCAAAGGCTGCCTGCTCTATTTTTAAATTGAATAACTGACAAAGCCAAACAATCATGTCTTAATAGAACGATCGTCCTACCAGTACACTAACATGTTCACATTTGCTCTCTGGACATTAACATTTGCTGCTTGCGGGGACTTCCAGCTTGTATATTTCTATATATACTGCTCCTTTATTATCTTTTTAAACTGAGGATTTTTAAAGTACCAACCTAAACTAATTAGCTGAATTCTATGTAGACAAAAGCTAGTATGTTCAAAGAATAGGACTGAATTTGCATCAGAAGCTGTGTGTGGGGGGGGAGGGGGGGCAATCTGGCACTGAACACAACTGTGGCCATTTAGAGTGGTTCAGCCAGCGCTCTACTCTTTTCATTCTATTTTAATTGTTATTTTTGTGAAAATTGTTATGTGAAAATTTTTCACAGCAAAGACGTCAAGTTCTCATTTTAATATGATGTGTTTTAGGTGTGCAGAAACTCAATTCACTTGCTCAGGCTCCAGATAAGTAACTAAAACACAGTGAAGACACGGGGAGGCTAATAAATATTTTGCCTTGGGGCAGTCTGGTATAATATTTTCTGCAAACATTGGACTTTATTTTTCCCCTAACAGGGGGTCTTGACTCCAACGAAGAGATTCTGCCAAGGTTTATGGAGGTAATTAGATATCAACATTTCCATTTTATAGCACAGGTTAGGACTCTGGGTCCTAGAGCGGTAAGTGAGTGTGTTCTCAGTACTGCACACCCAGTGTTCACACTGGCTCTCGGGGGCTGTGGGAGGCAGCAAAAGCACAATCAACAAACCAGCATGGGAGAATTCACACTTTGTAGAAATACCCTTTAATATGTGCAAAGGATAATCCGAAAGCAGAACACCAGTACCCACCACCAGACAGGGGTGAGCCTCGCAACACATTTCAGGAAGATCATGCCTATAAACCACAATGGATCTAATTCAGGAGACCAAGTCCCTTCCTTCCAATTCATCTTTTAAATGAAATTAAGATTCACATCTCCAAGGCAGGCATGAATTATACTGCAGTTAAGGAGAGAACAAAGACGTCACATGAAATACCATTTTGAAATACCGATTTACAAAGGGAAGAGAGCGGCTGACAAGTCAACACAATCTCCCATTAAATACCAGCTCATTTAAACATATCCCGTGGTGCCCTCCACATCTGGCAAAGGATTGGGGCTGGCAGATTTATTTCCGGAGCCCCTGCCTCCTCAGTAGCCTCCCTTACTCCTTAACAGGGCCACTCCACTTTCTTTCACAAACCTGGTATGATTTGCAAAGATAAGGATGTCCAGATTTTGTTACCACCTAATTACTAGATGTTTCATGTCTTTTAACACAGGGGAGGATTATTACTGGCATTTTCCTTTCATTTCAGCCATCATAAATTTAAAATGGGAAAACTCAACCTATCTGCAGTATGTCACTTATACCATAAGCCCCTGTGTTTGGAAGTGATAAAGGGTTCAGGCTAACCCTTGGCTGGTCTCTCTCTTCCAAGTCCCAGGGGTTACATTTTATGGAAGCATGATTAAAAAAATAAGCTTCATTCTGGGTCACTAAAACATTTCAGGACTTAAGGCAGAGAAGAAGGGGGGGAAATAGGCACTTGCACATTATTTTTCCTAGCCACTTTGCCTAAGAGTGAAAGCTCCCAACCACACCAAGAAAATCTCCCTAACATGCATTAAACCTGGCCTCACCCAGAAAGTCCTTTGTCTTTCCTGAGTACTTCTCTTTAAACAAATAGTTGTTTATCCAACTCTAGAAGCAAATATGCTGAAAATACGATGAAATTTTCAAATGTCTTTTTAGTCAATTGAATATTCTCCTAATGGTAATAGAAAAAGAAGTGCCATCTGATGTTTTAATTGAAATTTTAACCAAAAGAGGCATGGCCAGATTTCTAATATGTTCTAACTACAGTACTTCCCTTTCTACAATTACACAGCTAATGTCTGCATTGAATTCCCTAATTTCTCATTATAAAACAATTGGATTTCATCTCGCAGTCTTTAATTGCATTGTTTCTCCTGCTAGAATAACTGCACATTCTTCTTGGTGAAATGTTGAAGTTGTTGAATGACAAATCAATAAAGGTCAGGCATTCAGATTTAATCAATTATTATTCCATCTCAAAGCAAAATCAATGAGGGGCTTGAAGTAGAGTTGTAAAAACAATCTGCACTGCTATAGACAAAAACCCCAAGTAACCCCCCGCAATCACACACACATACAAAAAAGACCTCGAAAAATTAAGTAAGCCAGGTTGAATATACCCACACTTTTCAGAGTAAGACTAATGAGAATTATTTTGAGAAAGACAACCTTGGAGGGATATTAGCTGATGCAATGCAAGGGACAAGTGAACCAAACATCGAATTCGAACCCACCTATGGGACTCCGACGACACGACGACGACTCGGGCAGGGGCTGAGCGGCACAGGACATCCTGAAGGAGCTGGACAAGGTAGAAGTGCCCCAGATGATTCACCTGGAAGGTGGTCTCCAGGCCATCTTTGGTGAGAGTCCAGGGGAGAGCAAAAGCCGCTGCATTGCACACGAGCACATGCAAAGACCTGAAAAACAAAACACTCTAAAATCAAGGATGACTCATGCTCCCTCAGCAATTCTAGACTATCTTCAAGATTCCAGTCCCTTGGAAAAGAGATACCTTAGAATGCCGAACCTTAAACCATTCTGCAGGAAGGGCGTGGGCTTTGAATTGGAAGCTGGGGACAAGGACGTTGCTGGCCAGGATCATCCCGGGCAAACCGGGATGTGGTGGTCGCCCTGGCAGGAACCTAGGTTCTACCACCTAATTGAATCTATGCTTCTTAATTCATCCAATTCTCAGCTTCTTCACTTATGATATCAAAATAGCCCTTCAAGTAAATATAAGAAACCAAGGAGAACACACGATGTGAAAAGGTGGATACAGGAACCAGCCCTAAATCGGTGCTAAGTAAACACACCAAAGCGGAAATGCTCTATTCCTTCTAGAGGTTAGATTAAATCTACATGTTAGAAATGAGCTTCAGGAATAGGTAAGTGGAGGCCTGTTACACTATTTTCTTTGGTATATATTTGTTTCATAAGAAAATTAAAAAAAAAAAAAAAGCAAGCCTTCCCTGCACATCAAAATCCTAAATCCTCATAAAGAAATTGTACTTGTGGGAAATCATCCTAAGGTACTAATGAGAAGTGTATAAAGATATGTATTCAAGGCTATCTAGTGTTTGTAATTTCAACATAAAAGCAACAAATTAGAGTTAAGCTAATTATACAATGGGGACATCATTAAATGAATTTGAATATATGTATATGATAGAATATTATGCAGCCATTAAAACGATAAGAAATAAACCTATTGACCTTGTAAAACATTCATGGTAAAAAAAAAATAATATATACTACTGTATGATCACACACACAATAATGAAGGATACACAAAAATGTTAACATTAGTTCTTTCTTGGGGTGGGTGGAACCCGATGTGCCTTAAATGGTTTTCTTTCTGAGTTCACTTGTATTTTCTTCATTTTTCCCCATAATTCATATATGGTGTCTTTATATTAAGGAAAAATGCAATCAAATGAATGCTTTATAAAAAAACAGCACTTTGGGAATGTAGCTAACAAATACAACAAGGGAAAAAGAGACCAGGGTAGAGTTTTATAGGAACACTGGATTAAAAGTTCAAAGATCTGCATTTTGTCCATTTCAGAAATATCACCAAGGTCTTTGAGTTTCTGACTTCTGCCTATAAAATAGGGGGCTGGAAATTGATGGTACTCTTTCCTCTTACAGCTCAGCTTCCATGCCAATGCCTTATATATCCTATGTGACCGAAATGGAATAGTTCCTATACTTTTATTTATTTTTTAATCCAATGTTCTTTTCATAGACACTTTTCATAGAGCTATTACTTTTTGCAACAATTTCATTTTGTCCCATCCTCATGGAAGACTGTAGCCTGTAGTGGAAGAGTCATGAGTTTTTAAAAAATAAACACTGGCATTCAATAAAAGAAGCATCAAGAACAGGCTGTCTAAAAACTGAAATAATCTGTTATGTAGAGAAAGTAAAAAGAAATGATGGCAAATACGTGCACTGTTAAAAAGGACCCATATTTTCACTATATAAAGAGTGTTTACAAAGCAATAAGAAAAGCTTTCTCTGAGTCTAACAAAAATATTGACAAAGATGTCTTAAAACTTTATAAAACTATATTACAAAATAACCAGTACAGACTGAACATGTTGGACTCTACTAGTACCATGTTTCCCCCAAAATAAGACCTATCCCGAAAATAAGCCCTAGTTAAGATCGTCAGTCAGACAGATGCATTTAATACATTATGACGATGTTCCAGAAAATGACATGACTATATTTGAATAAATGTAGATTGTTGTACATGAAAAAAAAAGACATCCCCTGAAAATACGCCCTAATACCTCTTTTGGAGCAAAAATTAATATAAGACTTAGGGAGTCTTATTTTCAGGGAAACACAGTATAAGACCTGGTCTGATTTTCAGGGAAACACAGTAGCAACATTTTAAATAAGGTATTTTCTACCTATTAAATTGGCGGATTTGCTTTTATTATTATTATATTTTTATTCTCTCATATAAAGCTGGTGAGTATATTCCTGCACCCTGGATCTTAAGTGGAAAATATGTACTATAGATTTAGAAAAACCCACATTATTTCATCCAGTAATCCTATTTCCCTGCAGTGAGGTGCAGAGTGGGGCAGTGCTCAGGGAGCATTCTCAAGGGAGAAATACAGCCCCCTCTCATGCCCTTGATGTGTCACTGCTTCATAGGGGGTTAAATGGTGGAGCCTAAAAGATAGGTCCACTGGGAACCTGTGAAGGTGACTTTATTTAGAAAAGGGGTCTTTGCAAATATAATTAAATTTAGGGATTGAGATGATATTATCCTGAATTAAGGTGGAACTAACCAATGACAAGTGTCCTTACAAAAGAAGAGAGGGGCAGAAGACACAGAGAAGGAGCTTCGAAGGCCACGGTAGAGACTGGAGTGTCCCATCCACAAGCCCAGGCACGCCGGCCTACACCAGAAGCTAGCAGAAAGGCACTGAATGGATTCTCCCTCAGAGCCTCCAGAAGGAACCAACCCTGCTCACACCTTGATTGGGGACTTCTGGCCTCCAGAACGGTGATAGACGAAATTCTCTCGTATCAAGTCACCCAATTTGTGGTAATTTGTTACAGCAGCTCTAGGAAACTAACGCAAGTTTCCCAGATTCTTTCGTAAAGAAATACTCAAAATTGATATAAAAGTTTATGCATAAGAATGAGTAATAATTATCTATATCAGTGAGCTAGAATTATTCAATTGCATATGAACCAGAAGCAACTTAAACTCCAACAACAGAAGAATGATGAGCAAAGCCCCAGTATCTTGAGAGAGGGGCCTGCCAGGTTAAATCATTATTACTTCCTGTGTCGCTATACCCTTCCCTGTATCCACAAGACAAAATCAAATTCTTCAAAGCTGATTTGTTTTCAGTGTTTGCCTGTCTGTAAGACAGGCCTGGGCATTTGGAATTTTGACCCCATATCCTCTGACAACGACCCCTCCTGCAGTTACCTTATCCTTGCCTGCACATTTTCTCAAGGAAATGCAAACTGTATCAAGCAAGGAAACTTGCTTCCCAAAGACTTCAGCCTGGAGGCAAGAACCCACAGAGGACCTGGGAAACCCTTTCCTGTTGCACCAAATTGTAATACCCTTCATTAACGATAATTGCATAACACCAGAGGGAAAACACGTACCCTGTACCTAAAACTTGTCACCTCCATTAATTAAAAACAGGCTTATGGAATATGAAACTATAAAGTGCTAGACTTTTTATTTTTAATTATAAAGACACTTAATTGGCTTGTACAAAAGGAAAAGAAGTCTGTTCCCCTGGCTTTAATGAGGATTTTATTATTCAAATGGCACATTTTGCTCAGTTTTGACTAAAAGCCATTGCAACGGAAAAGGCTCTGAGATGATGAATATTTACAAAATATCAAAAGGAAAGTTCAAACTATAAAGAGGGAGGGAAACAAAAATAGTATCATTCTGATTCCAAAATTGATGCTGTTCCTGGGCACTTTCAGGGACTGAGTTTTTCTTGTCTTTGGTGGATTCTGGTGAGGGGTGAGTGAGGAAAGGAAAGGTGGTCTTGTGTGTGTAAAAATGGAGATTCCAATAGTGTGTGTGTGTGTGTGTGTGTGTGTGTGTGTGTGTGTGTGTATTTTCCGTGGTCCTACTCTACCCATAGAGAATGCACCCCCTACCTCTCTGCTGAGTGGACCCAGGGCATTCTCTGAACCTACTGAGAATGATGTTTGCAATGTACCAATTCCATCCTCTAGAGACAACACATTCCTTTGTGCCAGAGAACAACTGCTCTATGGTAAGAAGGGCGGGGTTCCAATGATTTACCAGTAGGGAGTGCTGCTTGTCATCAATAGAAGTGACAACTGCCAAGCTTTGTAGTCAGAGAAGCCGTACATGACAGAGAAAAGTGCACTGAATGGTGATAATAAATAGAAGAGGGTGCTATTCCAAAGGCTGTCACTTACTGGCATTGAGACAGCTTATCTCTAAATTTTTTTCTTCCTACTTCCCCTCCTTGTTTTTAAATTCGGTATAATTGACATTTAACATTATATTCCTTTCAACCCCTCAAGAGTCCCATCCATTCACTATCCCCTCTCTTTCTCTTCAGTCTCTCCCTTTCCACGGGTGTATTCTTGCTGTCTATCAGACTACTCAGATTCTTCTGACCATCAGTTAGGAGAAAATCAGAACAGCAGGAAAGAAAGTGGAGAAAAGGAAGAGGGAGAAAGGAAGACAGACAGGAGAAAGAGGGCGGGAAAGAGAAAAAGAAAGATGTGTATTTGACATTGGGGCTCTTTCAAGTTGCAATAGCCTCTCTCTTCCCATTTATAATCTTTCACTTTGAAATATTCACCCCCATTCACAATCTCTTTCCTTACCCAAACTCACATCTTATCACGAAGCCAAATGAATTCTGTCCTATCACCATTCAGAATTTCTCGGAACTTCTTGGAGAGCACTGGCTTTCCCCACCACTAAATCCAACAACCTCCCTTCTGTTGAGCCTAGATTTCTCTGTCGCAATGGATCCTGCTACTCCATGATTCCTGGATCTCTTTCCTATCTCAGCTTCTATGATACAGTCTACACTTAGACCTCCTCCTAATGCCCTCACTGCCTCACCTTCTGTCTCCTCCAGTCCTTCCTCTTCTACCCAGAGTTCCATTTTCAGCCTCCTTTGATTCAGTCTCCAAACTCTTCCCTATAGCAATTTCATCCAGCCAGAGACTCTAAACTATACCTCTATCAAGGTGAAGCTCACACCCACAGCTACAGCCCCTATATTTCTCCTGAGTTCTGGGATCTCCCTTCTACCCACCCCAAATCTAAACTCTCCATCTTCTCTCCTTAAGCATTACGTCCTTTACGCCTAATTAAATTTAGGCGTAATTAATGATGCCTTTATTTCTGCAATGGGTGATACTCTCTAATCAATCACCTGACACACACACACACACACACACACACACACACACACACACACACAATTTAGGAAACATCAGCTATCCCATCTTCTCCCATAGTCCCCATGACTGACCAACCCCAACATCTCTAGACCTTCCACGGACGCCCAATATTTTGTTCAGCCCCTTACCTTTCCAGTGGAGTGGGTGTTACGATGTTCTGTCTCGTTCTGATTTACAGGGCCAGTGTACCCATTTCCAACTGCTGTGAGACTTCTCCAGAAAATTGTCCCGGACTGTTGGGTGTCATCGTATCTGGAAAGTCATGGCCCACACCCAGGTGTTCTTCGAGAAAAAAGGACCAACTCTATGGTGTAAATCTGTCTCCAGAGCTCCCTGTGGGATCTGGCTGAAACCTGTTTCTAATTGACTACCACCTATGCCCTCTTTCTTCCTTGGAGAACACTGCCCCCACAAATCATGTGAGCTAGCATCCCCATTCCAGGCCTGATGTATTGCTAGCCACTGTGACTCCACATTTCTGGTCCTGGTGTTGTTAGCTTTGCTCACTCAGCCCACACCTGGCCTGACCTCCTCCGCTTTCTCCCTTGCTTGGCCCACCATGAATACTGGGGCCAAGTTACAAACATTCTATGAGTACAACGGCAATATTGACAAAGACTTTTTTTTTTTCAATTTATAAACTAGATTACAGATAACCAGTATAAGATGTAACGATGTTAAACTCCACTTCTGGCAAAAATTTAAATAAGATCATTTTCACCTATCCAATTAGCAGATTTGTGTATCATATTATTATAGCTTTTATTATGTTGTATAATAAAAGCTGGTCAGAGAACATATCCCTACACCTTCCATATGTGTCGTAACCCAACGCGTGAGGTAATTTATTACAAGAGCAAGAGAAACTAATAGAATGAGGTGATAAGTGTTTGCTGTTTTAAGTCACTAAGTTTGGGGGATAATGTAACAGCAACAGATAACCAATAAATGCACCATGCTATGTGAAATAAGCCAAATTCAAAAAGCTACCTACAGAATACTTCCGTTTATACAACATTCTGGAAAAGGAGAAACTCTGGGGACAGAAAAAAACCAATGGTTGCCATGGGCTGGGTGAAAGAGGCAGGAGTTACTACAAAAGGGTGCAGGTGAAATTTGGGGTGATGGAACTCTATGTGTGGTGACGCCATGACTATGTGTTTGTCACAACTCACAGAACTGTGCAATGAAAGGGGTGAGTTTTACTATGTTTGCAATGAAACTTAATTTTAAAATTTTAGAGAAAAACAATAGTGCTTTGTGTGTCTCTAACGGTCCTGATCGCATCCCCAGGATGAGTCATTTGTGTATCTGTGTACCAACCACACCCAGTGGGACTACAGTAACTGGACCTCATTCATCTCCCCACTTCTGGGGCGACTCACAGAGCACCTTGTTCCGGACGTGTGATTCATACAAAACTGCTGAATCTAACTGAAGTCAAGTAAAATATGCATGGATTAGGCTGAGCGAAATAAGTCACACAGAAAAAGTAGAGAACCCTACGATTTCACTGATATGTGGTATATAAAACCAAAAACATGAAAAGAACAAAACAAACAAATGAAGAAACAAAAACTCATAGACACAGAGAATAGTTTAGTGGTTACCAGAGGGCAGGAGGGGAGAGCAGTGGTAGATGAGGGTAAAAGCGGATCCAACATAACGTGATGGAAAGTGAACTGACTCTGGGTAGTGAGCGCACGATGTGATTTATAGATGATGTATTACAGAGTTGTACACCTGAAACCTATGTAACTCTATTAACAACTGTCACCCCAATAAACTTTAATTAAAAAAAAAGAAATATGCATGGACTTATTTACGATGTGCCTTGTTCTGAATTCTAGGAAAACAACTGAAAAGAAAAAAAAAAATTTTTAATCTACTTGCAGAGAGAACAGGTAAACAACCTTGTAGAGATTACAGGACATTTCTCCATGTCTCCAGGACTCATGCTGGCTGTGCTCAGTCCTTCCAAGAGCCACCTCAAATCCCACATTTCCTGGGGACCCTCCCTGGACCACCCCAATGACCAAAACAATGGCCCCTCACCTCAATTTGTAAAAACATTTAGTTTCTGTGTAATTCTTTGGGCAATTGCTGACGATAGGTAGAAAAGACTCCCTGAGTTTTCTGATCAATCAAAAGACCCTTTCTCGTATAGTTTCACGACCTACTTATAAGTGTTATAACGGAAGAGGTGGAGTCCCACGGTTTTGTTGTCATATACTCGTAAAACTGACCGTGAAACTTGGGACATAGAGAGTATTCGACAAATGCCTGTTCACTTGATCAGACAGAACTTGAAAATGCTAAGTGAGAAAGGCCTATGCCTTTTCCTTGCTTGGGGCTTTCATATGATTCCCATCTGAGGATACATTGTTGATAGCTCTTGGTACGTCAATATTCTATTTCAATCATCACAGCAACCCAGAAGTTAGGCAATGTCATCAGCATGGTCCAGAAGAGAAAATGAAGCTTCAGAAATGTTTCGCCAGCAATGGGAGGAGCCAGAATTCAAGCGCAGGACTGTTTGCCACGACATCTTTTCTTATCCATGAAATACCAGAGAACAAGAATGCATGCTACGGTGGGCCTAGAGGCTGAACACAGACAGGGGTCTGTCTGAACGGTGTCCCCCGCGTTGTTCAGTGCACACCCTGTGCAGTAGCAAGTGGCAGTGCTGGAGTGTGACAATAAGAAAACAGAACAGGAGAAAACTCACCCACAGTGATGATACGAGTGGGGCTTTCTGGACAGTAGAGACATTCATGACATTTTTATCGCACTTCTTTCTGATCCCTGCTCAGACACGGACGCAGTGCTTTCTTGTCTTCTGTTAGTTTTCCACTTCAATGGATCTACCAGGATCGCTCACTGTTCCAGCTACGCTCTCCATCTCCCAAGGGCTATTGAGAAGACACTTCCTTCCTCTAAGAATCCTTGCTCCTCATCTGAAAATTCAGCACCATCTCCCTCATTGGAAGTTCCTAAACTCTTTCCCCAAACCTTTTACAAGGTTGGTGACAGTGCGGCTGACACAAAGCAGATACCACTGGAGGACACACAATGCGCTGACTCACTGCCAGTAGACAGCTGCATGGGACCAGGGACACAACTGTTTTCCAGGTTCCCTGACTTTCTAGTCCCCACAGGGGCACTGGGCTAGCAGTGATACACCCCAATGGGTGGGGGTGCCAGGGTCCCATTAGTGTCTTCTAAAAGCACCCATTGCCATATTCTGAATGCTGATCACTAACTGGCAACAACCCAACCCCAGCATGCCCCGTGTGTATACTGAACCTCAGTTTCTGAGGTGCAGCACCTCCCGTTCTGTCCGGGGTGTGTCCATTCCTACATTATTTAACACTTTCTATCGCTGCGACATGTACAAACGTTATCTCTGCCGGTACACAATCCATGACCACGAGAACAGAAGTCTTTATTTGCCCAAGGTCCTGCAGGTAGGAAGATGTTAGCCTTTTGCACACACCTGAATGGATATATCTGAGTCAATGCTATTTTCCCAATGACAGGTGGTCTACAAGCCATCACACAGCCATGTTTTACAATACACTATTCCCTAAAAAAAGGGACATAAGGAGGAGGGAAAAAGTGGATTTGGTCCTACTTGATCAATAAAGACAGAGTTATTTATGCTTTGGTGATAAGAGCAGCCCACAATGACTCAAGGAACCCAAGAATCAGATACATAATTTCAAATCTAAGAACTCAGAAGTGTGCTTTAAAAGATTCTATGAGTGACAGTAGCAACCATCAGTTGAGTTACAGTGAAGATTTGTAAATCAAATTGTAACATGCTGCCCCTCACCCCCAGCAAAAAAAAAAAAAAAAAAAGATGCAGACTTTTACAGGTTAAATAAACACCCCAAGAAATGTTAAACCCAGTTGTGGCCCTTGGGGATTCCATTTCAGACACAGCAAAAGAATGAGCTAAGTGGAATGTTACGTGAAGGGAAATACTTTTCAATGCCTCCCAGGAACAGAATGTCACAGCATCTGGGGCCTTTCTCAAGCAAATCACAAGAATTCATACTCTTTAGAAATACTCTGAAATCAATAAAAAGGGCCTAAGGACCCCAAGTCCCAAAAGCAAATGTGTTTCAGTCTTACCTGGTGTTCAGCTCTCTTTTTTCTCCCAGAAAAGGAAGGGGAAAACATATTATAGAATTCCAGGTGGATTCTACTTCGATAACTAGGGCAGGTTTATGGTGAACTCATGGATGGAAGCATAAAACCGAACATAGCAATTCTCTTCTACAGCGATTTCACCCCCATTGCAGGCTGTCTACACTCCAGCAATCCAAAACCGCAACTGCCCAAAATGCAGGGTACATGCCACTGGTAAAACTCAAGAGGATTTTACGTGGTACGTAGGACAACTTTTAAAAATGCTCGCTGACTGTCATATATCAGAAAACGATATGTAATTAGCTTCTCAAACTCACAATGATAATAGTGATACAGAGAAAATGATAATACCCACCTTGTTTAATAGTTGTGAGAATTAGAGGGGGAAAAAGCAAGTTCCTAGCACTGGCCATGGCAGAGATGGTACCTAAAAGAAGCCATTCTCTTTCTCTCAGCTGCCTGTTTCCTAGATCTTGAGCTGTATTTTGAGAACATAATATCCATCAGGAATTCAGAGATAAAAATATGTATAGAATTGTCTCCTACCCTTATGAAGTACCTATATGTTGTTTCCCATACCATTACTCAATCTCTCTGGGAGATAAAATTCTAAACAAATACGCAAGGATGTAGAGCAAGTAACAGAAGAGAAATATGAACATGTAAAATCAACACCAGCTTAGGTCGTCAGTGACCATCCGACTGTGTTTCTAAACTGTAAAGGACCAATCTATTTCGAGAATATGAGCAACACCATCAAGTATTAAAATAATAATTAACCCAGAGTGTATTCAGCTGTCAAGATAACCTAGCCACACTTTTTTTTTTTTTTTTTAAGTTGGAAAAGAGAAAATAATCTGAACCAATCATTGGGAATAGAGTAGAACACTGGCTGTATCCCCTGGAGACCACCAAGAATTTTTCATTTCATGCACCATTTGCAACTTCTTATAGTGAATTCCAGAACATTAGTATATACACTTAACATAAAATGGAAACACTCTTGTTTTTGTTACTTCCTTAAATTTTTGCTTCATGTCCATTATCTTGATTATATTTTTCCCATCCCATCATAGGCAGTCCCAGCAGCAAAAGCGCAAGCTTATTGATTCTAAATGGGGGCAAACGTGTAACAGGAATACACCCACATTCTCTTCTTCCAAGAGGGCTTTCTAGGAAAAAATGCATCAATTTGATAATTACTCCACCAGTGGCACCTTATCCAATTGACATGATATCTCAAACACAGCTCCGACTCTTGGGTGTTACAGTTCCAGGTCGTTCTAATTTTGCTGCTGCCCTTTGCAGTTGGTACTTTATTGCCCCGTGTTCTGGGAATATTTAATAAAGTATGCTATCAATAAGTGCAATAAGGAGAGGAGCGTGGGAAGAGTAAGACTTCCACTACACAAAGAACCTAAACAACTTCCACGACACGTAAAACCTAGTCACCTCCCTTGAATGTAGCTCCCATGACTGAGAAAACGCAAATTAACTTCAGGCTCCCTTGGCAAACTCCGGTTTGTGCACCTGACAAATGAATCGTGGTCGCGTCCTAAGAAAGTTCACTTGTGAGGTGAAAGAAATCTTGGGAGGTCAAATGGGAGTTTCGTAAACTCCACAAGGGGATTCAGAGAATGCGAATATTATTCACCTAAACGAAGACTGGAGGAAGTGGGCCACAGGGAAGGTTGGGGCTGGCATTATTTACAGCAGAGAGAATCTGCTTTTCACTATGACCCCCAGTTTTTCCCCTACACAAACGACAGCAAGTCGCAGCAACGGACCCGAGACCGCTGGCAGACAGTCACGCTTAGCACCACACTTCACGTGCAACACAAGTTGCTGAATTGCTGACTCCCTGAAAATTAAATATCGCCTGTGAAAGCACTCTGCATCTTTTTCATATCTATTAAGTTCACTGTCATGTGTTTTTTAAGCATGGTATGCACACAATCAGTACCTTTTTTTTTTTTGTCACCATTGTCATTCATGCAGGCATTTATGTGCCACTTGCCTCATTTTTGTCCAATGGAAGAACCACCCATACGGGATTTTTAAAAATGCACTGGGAACCAACTCCTCTGGACTTCTGACACGTATCCTTTGCAAAAGCATCTGCTAAGTATGGTAGCTGCTCTGGTTTGGGGTGTTAACAATAAATAGAATAACTGCCCGTGTCCATCTTATGTTGTAAATGGTGATATGGGAACTTTGGAGAGCTCAGCGCTACAGCTCACAAAGCACATACAGTTAGGCTGCCTGTGCCTAACTGGGGGTAAGTGGGGGTAAGTCAATTAACAGTCCACGTGGCTTACAAAACATCCCTCACTAAGAAATCAGAACGACCCAGGAATACTTGAGTGAAGGACTAGAGCTGGCAGTAAATCACTTGGCTATGCTAAGAACACATTTCCTCTTACAACTGAGAATGTTGCCTTCCCTCTTGTCCTAGTATTTCCCTGGTGGAGGGTCCCTGTGCCCACTCCATTCAGTGCCCAACACAGGGCCTGGCACATAGGGGATTCCCAGCATTTATCGACAGCTCTTCTATTAAGATGCTACCTGGGCATCCTCTCTAAGTAACATGCCCTCCTGCAAGCATTTTACTCAGTTGGTAAGTGGGGAAAATAAAGGCAATGAAGGAATAACTAGCCTTTCCAGAAACACATTAGTATTCCTTCAAATTAAAAGACGAATGTGTGGACACAAAGCAATATTAGGCATTACAAGCCATTATTTACGAACTTCTGCAATACCATGGGTGCATAAATTCTGCTGAAAGAACCATGGGAACATTCATTTTATATAAATATATAAATATGTATATATGTGTGTGTGTGTGTGTGTGTATATACAGACACACACACACAATAGCTCTAAGTACCAGATGATGATTTCATTACCATTATGTAAAGACAGTTTATTTACAACATACCTCATACAGTTACAATGAAGGGAGGGAGTTAAGGTGGGGTGGCGGAGGTGAACTTACATGGACAATAACAAAAAATTAGTTGGGGAACGTGCCTAAGCGTATGGTCAAGTCACTCAAACAGTAACACATCGCATACATTTTGTAAATGTCCTTGCCAATGAGGACTCTTTCCTATTTTTGCCTAGAGATATATGGAGCTGTGATAGAGTTCAGAAAGCCCCTGACAGCTGTGTGCTGCCATTCAGACCTGAAAGAGTCCATGTTATGATAAAAATTAATGTACTCTGACATCCTCTGGGACGCCCTGGACCCTGGGAATAGCTAATGAAGAAATACAACCTCGCCAGAGAACAGCACACAGCTCTGGAGCTGAGGATTAATTCAGACGTGGTAGCACTGTGGCCCCTCTGTCATCGGCTATAAAGCAACCAGACCCCAGTGTCAAAGGTAGCCAGCCCTGATTGGTCAGAATTATTTCCTGGGTCAGGGGAGGTCAAACAAACAAAAGGCTTTACAAAATAATTGAGCCCGAGTTGGACTCCGTCTGTCACTCTGTGCTAATGCTCTCTTCTTAAAGTAAATCAGGGTCACTCAATATCTTGGTTTCTTGTTGGCTATGCTCATAGACTTGAAAAGTTTTCCCAGGGCAGGTGCTTCCTCTGTGATTAGAGGACCACTGGGCATGTCCCAATGAACACTCCTTCAAGAAGGGCTCAGAAAGGGTCTTTGTGCTGAGCTTGAGGAGAATGCTGATCCCCAAAGAGATGTTTCACTATGCCCACCAATCGATCTACCTTCCAACACTGTTAGCCCCTAAATATCATCATGTCTTCCAAGCAAAACAATGAGAGTAATGTTCATAGCAGCATCATTTATAGTAGCCAAAAGAGGAAAATAACCCAAATGTCCCAAATCCATTCATCAATCGATGAAAGGATAAATCAAAATGCGGTCTATCCATATAATGGGATATTAGTTGGACATAAAAAGCAATAAAGTACTGGTACATGCCACAATATGGATGAACCTCAAAAACATTATGTTAAATGAAAGAAGCTAGTCACAAAAGAAGACATATGGTATGCTTCCATTCATGGGAAATGTCCAGAATAAGCAAATCAGTAGAGACAGAAACATTACTGGAGGGCATAGGGAGGAAGATAGGGAATGACTACTAATGGGTACAGATATGGGGTTTCTTTTTGGAGTGATGAAAACGGTCTGGAATTAGTGGTGATGGTTCTACAGCTCTGTGAACTATACACTAAAAAACACCGAACTGTATACTTTAAAATGATGAATTTTACAGTGTATAAATTATATCTCAACTAAAAAACAATCATCCCTGGGTTCTGAGGAGCCTACCCTGCAAACTTTAAGAATGAGGTAAGTGGCCCCCAGATGGGCTCTTTCCCCGCTCCCTAGAGTTGCTGTAGTTAATGGCTCTCCATGCCCTATCCACATTATTCCTGTAATTCCACCATGAATGAAAACTGAGACTCAAGCAAGACGTAGTGAATTCAGAGAAAATAATGTTGCATTTTTTTGTGGACAATTGATAGGTTACACAAAGCTACATGGTTTTAGTCTGTGACATTACTTCAGCCTATTATTAGAATTTCACCATGTCAAGTTGAATTTTTCAACATCTGAATTTTAGCCATTGTTTAAAGGATTAGGTTGAAATTTTTAAAAATGTGTTTCTTTGACATATTATTCACCGTATTGTCCCATAACCTTATGGTATCATTTTGCTAATTTACCGTATTCACTAAACGATTATGGGAAACCTAGAACAAATTGCATTAAAGAAACATGTTTTCAAAAATATTTGAAATAGATATTTTTTAAAGGTGATATTCTGAAATATGAATAGTGATGTTAATAGATATATTTTAAAGTCATATTCTGAAATATGAACAGTGATGTTAATAAAGGGATATATAGTGTATACATGGATAAGCTTATACTGTCTTAAATTTACTTTTTAAATAATCTAGCAAGAGAAGGGCTATAGATTGAATAAAATTGACCATATGTTGATAATTTTGGAAGTTGGGCGAAGGGTATGGGAAGCTCTAGTATAACTCTTTTATTTCTTATGTGTATTTGAAAATCTATGTAGTAAAAAAAAATTCAAGAAATAAAAACAAATTAATGGAGATCCAGAAAAATGGGCAACTTCCATTTTCATATTTATGCTTTCCCAGAGTTTCTCAAATGTTCTGCAATAGGCATGTACCATTTTTGTGGTCACAGAACTTGTGTAAAATAAGCTTATTTATACATAGTACCAAAATAATACCAAAATAAATAGGCTTAACATCTGCCTGAAAAATCATAAAGGCACTCAAACCGTTTAAAACAAAACAGAATTAGGCCAGTGTGACCACACCAAAAACCACCTAAGAAGGCATGCAGGATGAGAACCCATGCCTGGCTCCCTCCCCATGCAGGTACTGAATAGCAAACCCACCCTTCCAACGGTACAGTAGAGGAGGGGCTGCAAATAAAACAGAAATGTACTTGATGCAAAACTCCACTAAGCTTGGAAAACCCTCCCACAAGAAGGGAAAGAAAGAAGAAAGATCTGCTTGGTCCAAGACACCGGAGGGTCAAACAAGGCTGAGAAGCCTGAGAATGAAATCTATTTTGGTATCAGGGTCTTCAGAGATCCCAGCTACTTGTCCAAAATCAATGTGAAACTTTACCTGTAATAGGGTTGCAAGTTCCTATGTGTCAGAGCAGAGTTGAGTCAGAAAAAAGTTCCTGAAAAATCAGCAGAGTCACATGCTGGAGCTGAGGTTCTAGTATTGAAAAGACCCAATGGGGAATCTAGGGCACCACCATGTAAGAGAAGGAACGATGCAGGACACGATGCTAAATGATGGAGTTGAATGACAGCCAGTCCTTCTTGACTCCCAGTCCAGTGCTCTACCCTACTTCCTCACTACTGGGCACCACTGAGCTCCCCCACGCTTCCTCACCAATGAAGGAAACCCTCAGATTTCTCCGCCACCCCTCAGCAGGAAGTGGTTTCTCCTCTCCATAGCTGCAATGGGCTCAGAAGACATGAAAAAGCAACGGGAAAAAAAGAACTTCAATAACTAATAAGCAGAACCCCTACATGTTGACATCGGCACTTGACTTTAATTCAATAAATGCAAGTTTTACTAGTCACATTTCAGATATGAATAGCATTGCCTGGTTTTTCATGAAGGGAATGAGAAAAAATGACATGTACTTTTTCTGCAGGGTAATTTGGTTTCACAAATGAGCAGTATTAAAAGATATTAATATGCATGGACCCAGACATGCTTCTAATAGGAGCTGATCCTAAAAAATACAAGAGATCCAAAAACAGAAAATTAGAACCTAGCATCCCATAATTCAAGATTTGTTAAATAATTTTACCTATATGCAGTGGATTACTGTAAAGTCCTAAAAATTCAAATTAGAAGAACATATTTGATAACATGAAAAATGCCCACAGCATACTTAGTACGAAGAAACATACATATGTTGGAATACAAACAAGTATATGTAACATAACCAGTTCACAGACAATAACAAGTGTCGGCAAGGATGTGAAGGAACTGGGATTCTCATGTGTTGCTAGTGGGAATGTAAAATGGTACAGCAGCTGTGGGAAAGAGTTTGGCGGTTCTTCAAAAAGTTAAATGTAAAGTTACCTACCATATGATTCAGCAATTCCACTTCTAGGCGTATACTCGAAAGAAATGACAATATATATCCACACAAAAACCTGTGCATGAATGTTCGCAGCAGCATGATTCATAATGGCCAAAAAGTACCAACAGCCGAGATGGCCATCAACTGACAGAGAACAACCAGGACTCGAGACCCGGTTGCTGGGTGGGCTATGCCCAGTGTCCAATACAGCAGCACATGAACAGCACCTAGGAAAGCTTTTTAAAATCCAAATGTCTACTGCACACCCCAGGAGAATGAAATCAGAATGGCTAGGGGTAGCGGTGATTTATACAATCTTCAGCTGATTCCAAGGCACAGACAAGTTGAGAACCATTGTTCCCCAGAAAAAGTATCTTCGGAGTTGGGAAATCTGACGTGGGAAATTGAGTCCTGTCCTTTTAGGCAGGACACATTCTGCCAAGATCCATTTCTCAAAGCTATACGGTTTGTGAACTTACCCATTACTTGTACTTCTGAGACAAACAGAAGCCTTTCTTCTTTCTGATTTTGGTTATCAATTATTGCATAATGTCAGCTCAAATATCTTTTTGATTATGAGTTGGTGACTGAACTTTAACAGCAGTGGAAGCTTAAAAGGCAAACCGAAGAACTTTGCCGCTAATTGAGAGGATCTGTTTCTATTTTTCTGAATGACATGGTATTGAGTTCTCTTATAAAATGAAGCAAAGAAAGGGATCATGATATTAAAAACACCGTGCAGTGACAAGCCATTCAACCAAAAATACAATATTCCTTGGGGATTTTCAGAAGGCTGCCACAGTGTAGCACCGTTGATTTATTTCAAACATATATTCAAGTTTTCAGGCTGACAAGAATTAGCTTCTTAACAATTTACTGGGGAAAAAAGATGGTTCCCATGTTATTAAAATGCGATTTCACTGTGGTTTAAGCACAAACTTCCCAACATGTCAATTATGTAAAAGTAGAATTCCGACGTGACAATGGGGGTGGTTAGATGGTACAAGGAGAAAAACCAAGCTGGATTCATGGGCCAACTTGGGAAATATAATTCTGAACCACAGACACTGAAATGCTTTTCCCAAGTCTTACATAAACTGAGAGTTCTCTCAGAGTAACCAAATATTAACCCTCACATCACAGACTTGCTGCGTCAATGGCTGTGTAGGTGGTCTCAGTGCAGGTCAAAGAACAGGCTTGGCAGGGCTCAGAGGTGTCAGTTCCTGTCCAAGCCAAACAATGCCAGGCTGACCTGGTCACACGGTCCGGTCCATGCCACACCAGGGAAGCCTAGACTCCTAACAGATAAGTGTGTTTTTAGATTCCTAGAAGGGAACGTTTATGTTATTTGCCTAAAATAATGATTTTATAAATGATTACTTTAAAATTTATTTCCCAAAATCTATAAATGTATAACCTCTATGCCACCCAAGGAGGTATTAATTCAAGAACTTTGAATGGCTGAGAATTGGTACCTCAAAAGCAAAATTTGTTCAAAGCAAATGGAACTATGTGTTTCTATTTTTGCCCTTTCCTCCTTCCTTTACTTCCTTTCTTTCTTCTTTTCCTCCCTCTTTTCCTCCTTTCCTTCCTCCCTTCTTTCCTTCCTCCCTCCCTCTCTCTCTCCTTCCCATCCATTATTCTATCCATCCATCCATCCATTCATCCATCCATCCATGCCCTTCCTTGAGCTTACTATAAGGCAGTAAATGTAATAATTGCAAAGCATGATTATAAGGAAAATAACAATGATACAAGCTAAAATTTATTAGGTGTTTATTAAGTATCAAGCACTATGTTATATAAACCTCATCTCATGCAATCCTCTCAACCCCCTCCACAATGCCATGACCATCATCTCCCTCTTTTACTGACGAAGACACTGAGGATCAGAGAGAGTAAGGTAATTTGCCAAGGTCACCATCTTAGTAAGCTGTGGAACAGAGATCCAAAGCTAAGACAAAGATGAATTAGCCAACGCTTCTGCTTCTCTGGGGCTCAGTCTAACAAAGAAAAATCAATATCGATAAAAGCATCCTCAAAGTATTCCAAGCAAAATGATTGGGTGTGTGGTCGATGCTCTGAGAAGTGACTTGTCAATTCAACCATGGAGTGGAGGTAAGAGGAAGGAACAAGGAAGATTCTGTAGAGGATGTGATAATGTCATTCACGGAGCGGGTGATGAACAGGTAGGAGGGGCATGGGCCCAAATCAAGAGCACAGGCCCAGAGTCAGGAGGCAGAACTTGTAAGCAGCCCTATGAGGGGCAGAATAGAGATGTACAGAGTTGGCAAGACACAGCCTCAAATGAAGGTAGAGGAGGGGCCAGACCTCAGAGACCTGGGAGTGCCACACCAGCAAGTACAGCCTTTGCGGTTCAGCCAGCAAGACATCACCAAAGGGTGTTTTGACAGGACCGTGTCAGGGATGGGTTTGCATTTGAGAGCAATCACTCTGGCAGTTCAGATGTGTCAACAGCAGAATGACCCTTTGGTCTTCTCCTGTCTACCTGATCAGCATCGTGATGAAGACAACTAGGAACTAAAGGGAAATGAACACTGACATTTGGAGTAAATGTATGAATACGACTGCAAACGAGAATAAACAGCTGCCATTTCTGCTTAAACTGTGGAGAGACACCTTCTAGAGATCTAGTGGAAAACAGTCAGAATACCTTCACTGAGGAGATGAGCCTCTCTTCTATTGGCTTTGTTTAATCTCTTTCCCACATATTTCAGGAAATAATTTCTTCTTGATGATAGAACATTGGCTGCCAGAAGCATGTCCTTCAACCTTGAAATGACCTTATTAATTGCCCCAGTTGGCAGGAGTTGTCATCCATTCTATTAATGGGACAAATCTCCTTCAGAGGTCATGTGTCCCACGTGATGCATTTCCCAAATGAGACACATCTTTCTGAATCCCCAAGCTACTGTCTAAGCTGAGCTCAGTGGGAGAGTGGATTTTGGACTAAGTTCTAGCCTTACTACCAACTAGCTAGCGGGACATTGGTCATGGTCCTTAATCTCTTTCAGCTTCGATTTCTTGATCTATGAAATGTAGCTGAACCATAAGACCCTGCCATTCTTCTAACATTTCTGACCTACCCTCTAAGTCCTCATGAGGTTAAAATGAGATGGCATATAAGAGCTTAGCTGTACATGACACATCAATAAATAGGTGATCGATTTTAGGAAATACTATCATCACCAACATTATAGCCTTACAAGCTTCAATTAGGGCTTCAGTGTCTTTAGTATTTAAACACTCAATTGTTGTAGTTCACCTGTTTTCCCATATGGGAGTAGTTCCAAAACTCACTGCAGAATGCTGTTCTCAAACTCTTATCTCTTTTATCATCCTCTAAATATCAGAGTACTTTCTGCAGAGAATTAAAGTTAACCCTGCGCACAACACACAACATTGGCTATATATATTTATTTATCTTGACCAGACCTAGCGTAAACCATTTTGTAAGAAAAATGGTGTGCATTTCTCATAGCGAGACAGGATGCTATTAAAATGTTACATTTCAAGGGACAGAGGGTTTTAGTCCAAGATGAGCAAACCACAACCACCAAATCCGAAACCCAACCCACCTCCTGATTTTATAAATAAAGTTTTATTGGAACACAGCTATGTCCAGTCATTTACACTGTATCAGAGGCTACTTTTGCATTGCAATGGTCTCTCTCAACACTCAAGGTGCACTCAATACTTATTGAAAGGCTGCAAAAGAACTTCTGGCTCACAAAGGCAAAATATTTACATAGATATTTGTAGAAATATTTACTTATCTGATTCTTTCAGAACAACTCTGCTGACTTGGGCTCTAGTCCTGTACTTTAAGAGATCATTGTTGAAGACCAGCAATAAAATTAAAATTATTTGCTAAAGTTGAAGACATAACATCGGTTTATGTATGCATTGGTGGGATGGTGAGTGTGGGAGGAAGCTACCACAAAGTAATTATGTTTACTGTCCAAAGCTGGGTTTTTATTCTTCCTGGAAGAGAACTTGTTTTGTGTCTTCAATTAACATTCATCACTTTGATTTTATGAAATGTGATAGTGATGGCTGAACGTAGAATTCTGTTGGAAAATCAAAACTCTATTTTGCAAACACCGTTGTGATGTATAGCTTAGCAGTGATGACTTTCAACAATGGTAAAAAGGATCACTGAAATTTTTTTTCTGACAAAGTTAATTGCAAAATGGCCCCTAATTAACTTAATAATTTTTCTTCTCTACCAAAGATATATTTTTTAAAGATTGTCATCATGCAACGTTATCAAAAAGTCCTTGAGCTTCATGACTATTGTAAAAGAGAGATAAGGCACAGAGAGAAGTCAATGGCAAATGGTTTAATCCCAATGTCTAGTCCAGTTCCTGGTGCTGTTGTAAGCACTAAATAAATAACGAGGTAAAGGAAAATATTTTTTAAATAAACAACAAGAAAAAAGAAGTAGTTTGGTATCCCAGAATACATAAGCTCATTGTGTACCGTACGTCCTGCTGTATTTCACTTATTCAAAACAGCTTGCTCTTAAGGCTACTCTGATCACCTGGAGAAGCTGCCCAAAGCTGAGAGAAACAGGTGTAGCAATGGCAAAGCCAACAGCCTGGCCATTTACTCTGAAAGAGAACTAACTGTGAAGTATCCCTCACATCCATGGCTTTGATAACAAAGAACAGAAGGAAAACTACTCAGCAGAGTAATAAGTGCTCTGGGACCCTCAATGGAGCGTCACTATAGTGACAACCATTTCTGCTTGGTTGTTGTCATGCTTATAGTATGTGGGCAACAGCAGTATGAAGCTGATGTCCCCTCTTCTCTTGATTGCCAGGAATCTCAAAGCTCATTCTTAGGCCCACTGTTTAATGATTGCAAAGGCCTTAGGAGATCTACTTTTTCTCTAAGGCCACATATTACTAGTCTACTTTTATCCCCTTTCCTTGTTTAAGTAAATATGTTATTTCTACTTTGTCACACTATACGTATTCTTAAAATTTTCTCACATTACTTTAGGGCCAAGATAAGACACAAATACATATTAATAACAGCCATAGGTACAGAGCACTGAGCTGTGTCTGGTTATTTCACGCATTATGGCTATTCTCCTCAACAACCCTGAAAGGTGTATGTGATAATCTACATTATATAGCTCCAGAAAGTGAGGCCCAGGGATGCTAAGAGTTTGTCCAAGGCCACAGAGCTAGGAAGCAGTAGAGCTGGGATTTAAATCGTCCATGTAGCTTTCATGCTACAGAAGAGCAGTGTTGAGTAGTTGCAACAGAGATCTTACGGCCTGAAAAGACTAAAATACTTCCTCTTTAGGCCTTTACCAAAAAAGTTTGCTGACCTCTGCACTACACTGCACTACTTCGAGTTAAAGACTTATATTAAAAAGAGTTGATGCCTAAAGAGTTAATTGTCAGAAGGCAAAAAATGTATTTGTGAGGGAAGAGCTCTTCCCTGACGTCTCTAGATGTAGTAAATGTTTCGCAATATGACTTTTCAATAACTTAAGATGGAAAAATGTATGGGATGAGAAAAAAATTAACTTGTAAACTTTAATGTTTTCCTGAAAAAGTCACAATTAAGATCCAGATTTAGAGACTTTACTATGGCTAAAATCTGCCTCTCTGTTTTTCTTTTCTTTTAGTTTTCATCCTTTGCTTTGTAGGCTCAAAGCAAAGCAACATGATCCTCTGTTTGGCAAACCAGAAATGGATTTCTCATGTTGAGCAAAGAGTAATGCAGATATGTTGGCTAAGACATGATTCTTAAAATTGAGTGGAGAAAAAAAAAAAAGATTAAGCTTTAATTTACACATTGGACTTCAGGGTAACTTATCCCTCAAAAATTGGAATTTATTTATAATTTATAACCTACTTCCATAGAAGGATTTGCAAAATTTGGAATAAGAATCCAAGAATATTATATCTGGGATTAAGTAGATTCAAGCTCTGAAAGTAATTTAGTAAAAAGTGAAAATAAATAACTTTGTTAAAGATTTCTTTCCCTTCAAATGTTTAAAAAGTAAAGAGAGGTTAGAACACTGTTCTTTTAATCTTTTATTTCAAACATCACTATCCTATATTATTTTTAAGCGAAATAAAGCCTAATTTCTTTAAATTATGCTGGAAACAGAAAGTTGAGAAGAGAAAGAAGAAATCCATGATCAACAAGGAAGTTCTAGAAACCTTTAGAATTGCATGTATTATGTTAATATGAACTTACTATCAATTTCAATTAACGTCCATGATGACTCAAGCCCTTGATCAGTATTATAAGAGCTGATTGGTAACTGAGATCCAAGTATGAATTTCCTACATTATGTGCCACCAACAACTTTTAAAATTCCAAGATTGGAATCCAAGTATCCATTATTCCAAGGATATATGGAATTCAAACTATAAAACGTTATCTGAAAAATAAAACATTATTTATACAGCTCCTAGTTCTAGGAGCTGCTGAACTCTGCCAGGCCAAATCAAAACGGGTGCATCTCACTAAACTAAGCAGATAAAACTACGGATGAAAATGTGCAAAAGCACCACAAACAATGTACTATTATTTCAGAGCCCACCACAGAAAACCCCAATATTGGGTCTGAACCATCAGTTAAGGGTCCCAGCGCTTCAAACTCGGATGATGCCTCCGCCTGCCAGGCAGTGTGGAGTCTGGCTGCTCTTCAGGACGGCAGTTTAAACAAAAATATCCTTCAAAACTCAGTTTGGTTGGGACTTACCACAGGCTTTGGTTTGGAACTTTCCAGTAATGCCCAAAATAATTCAACCTGAGACACACTGGCTGACCACCACCACCACTAACTCCTGGGAGAACCGTCTGGAAGCAGGCTGGGGCTTCCTGGGTTGACCACCCAGAAGAGTGCTCAGCGAGTAACACAATAAATGAATGAAAAGGGGGTGGGCAGACAAAGAGAGAAAGCAGGCAGAGGCATGGGCTGGTAAAGGTGTGCTGAGCCTTAAGAAAATTAGCTTTAGCAACTAGGCCTACGTGTCCTCTTGATGGAGGACTTCACCACCACCACCACCTACGAACTATTGTTGCCAAAAAATTAAACAGGAATTTGTTCAAGCCTCTAGAGTTAGCTACCCTTTCACAGGAAACTTAGAAGATGATAAAACGTGTTAAATGACACCCCAGGTAGCAGTCACTGAAGCACAGATTACAGAAAATCAGAGGAGAACCGGGGGCCCTTGGACAAATACGTGGCATTAATTATTTTTTCTTTTTTAAACAATGGGAAAAATTTGAGGGAAAAAATCTATTGATTAAAATGTATTGACCTTATCTGAATCCTAATTTAAACAAACTGAAGGAGCGGATAGAAATATTTACTGTTTTAAGTGGTTTTAAGCCACTAAACTTCGAAGTAACTTATTACTCAGCAATACATACCAATACAGAAATCTGTACGGAAAAGTAGGACTGAAGTGTGAGGTGTAACAAAAAGAAAAGTCGTTTGGATTCAAACAGACTTTGATTCAAATCCTGGATCCTCCTCCACTTGCTAAACTTTGGAAAGTCGTTTAGCCTCTCTGTTGAAAAGCTGGAGCCTTTCAATTTGTAAAATAGAGATAAAAATGACGAATGCCTAGGACCACTGTAAGAAACTAAGAGACAGAATATGGGCATAAGTGCTTAAGCACATGGCCTTGCACAGAATAAACAAGAAGTGGATGAGAAGCTATTATCTTGTATAACCACATTAGCAGTGCTCATTCAGAAATGGCCTACCTCCCACCCCTTACCTCCCAAAAGAAGAAAAAGAAGATATCCCAGAACAGGCTGAACCTGCATCCCCTCTGGGTAGAAAACGGATGGAGGGTGGTTGGCGCCTTAGTACAATGAGCTGCATGTCCACCACGGTTTGCATTTCGAATCTGTGTCTACTTTTTTCGGTCTCAGGCTGCCTATCCCAGAGTGGGGAAAACACACCTGAGCTGGAACATGAACCAAGGGAATGAACACAGGACAAAGGAGCCTGATAATACTTCCGGTGTGCTCATAGACAGGCTTTCAAATGAAATATGAAATGAGGGCATCCACATGGAATTTAAATGTCAGGGTTTTTCCTCTCCTCGGTCCACCAGCACAGAAAGAGAGTGGCTCTGCACTGGCAGGCTTTCTTTCATTTGTCATTATGTTTTACACACAAGGAAATTTTAATGTCTAAAGATGGTAGGTGATGATAAGACTAGAGCTACACGTGTTTTTTTTGGCAGCCTAGTCACCAGCACTTAAATTCACTTCTGACAGTTCTCAGAATCTAAAGACCTGTAAGTACTAAACTGTCATCTGCCTATCCAGGAGAGATTTCACTTTGGCAGCATTTCAAAAGTTGAAATCACTCGCTTTTTTGAATGCCTATTTTTGCCACCACAATATTTCTGTAAAACATGTAAAATACCGTACTCTCAAGAGACACATATGAAGAAGTTGGTGGTACAGGGTTTGCTAAAAGAAATATCACCCTTGTTTCCTAACCTAGAAGTACAAAAACGCAAAGCCATTAGCTAAAATCTAAGATTAGGGCAAAATGGGCGATAGCTTTCTGTAAGAGCTTGGGCTTGGTGATTACAAAAGGCAGTTGAATTTGACGATTTCTGAACTACTTAATGGTTAAAAACTAATGGTCCTGCTAAGACTTGGAAGGTAGTCCTATTATGCAACAGTTGGCTCTCTTCAGCAAAACGGCTCCCTTCCAATGCGGTCTGACAGAATCAGACGAAGTGGAAAGAGGCAGTACATCTAAAATCCTGCTAGAGCAGCATGGCATCAGGGAGAGAGAGCAAAGTAGTCAGAACTGCATAAAAATCCTGCATCTGCCACCAACCTGCCAGTGACCCTGTGAAAGTCACCCCTTTCTCTGATCTCAGTTTCCATCACATTTAAAATGAGAGACAGCACAGCATGGCGGTTAAGTAGGGCTCTGGAGTGACAAACCACTTAGGATCAGCCCCTCTGCTCCCCAGCCATGTGCCTTCACATAACTAACCTACACTTCCTAGTCTCACCTCCCTCCTCTGCATAATAGAGATAATAATAAATAGCACCGACCCTGAAGGGTTGTTTTGGGAACTACATCAGAAAATGTGCGCAGAGGGTTCTTGTGTGTGGCCCATAATAAGCACTCAATAAATGAGCTGCTCTTGCTGCTACTGTCACTGGTATTATCGCTCTCTCTAAAACAACCACCAAAATATCAGATTGAGGAGTCAGCCATTTGCAATAAAACACTGCTTGCTGACAACTTAGATTATGGCTTCCTCGAGGTTAACTGGGCTTCACCCCTCTCACCTCAGAGCCTAGAACGGTGCCTGGGGCTTTAGAGACACTCATTAAATGTGTGCTAAATGAATAAACCCAGGGGTAAATGAATGGTGAAGGTATAAGTGAATCACTGTCTTAAAAACGACTGCTGTACCCTGAGTTAAGGCTCTCTGAGAGCTCTGGCCAGGGCTAACAGCTAAAACTGCCAAATACTGGCAAGAGCACACACAGTAGGTCTGCTGGCTGGCTGGCTGGGGATGTAATATATTCCTAAGAGTGTACAGCCTGTACTTACGCGGACGGTACAACCCTCATTAAGGACTCTCAATATTTCAACCTCAAAGACTCAGGCCACTTGCTTGTTCAGGAAATGGCTTGAGAGAGCTGACTTCTTAACCATCTAAGAGAGCTCAGAAGCTAAGGGAGACACAAGAAGAACTGGATACTGGACAGCACGGAGGGGTCAGATCACCACAGTCCCATCTGAATCGTTGGTTGAAGATACTTCTCCTTCCAGCCATCGTCTGATTGGAGAGCCATAAAACCAAAGATGCTAACAGAGCCTAACTCAGAGACAGCTTGTCATTCATTTATCAGAGCTCTCCAAATTCCATCATTCTGGTGCCACCTTTGGAACTATCTTATCCTTGGCACCAACCGTTCTAGTATGAACTTAATCCTCATGCTTAAATCAACTCACTGAAGAAAAAAAAAGTGAAATGAAGTTATTTTTTAAGGAAATTTAAACCACTGTGTTAAATGAGAAACCAGTCATTCTTGCCCTAAAAAATATGAAGGAACTGTAAAAATAAACACTTGGAAAGAAAATACTGTAATTAAAACGGAGTTAACCACCGCTGCTTTCCTCAGTGCGGGTTTGAGGCCTGCCTGCTCTCTCGCTGTTAGAAAGGGAGGTTAGCATGTGATGGCATAAAAATTTGCCAACCCTTAGCGAAGGCTTCCTCCTTTGGGCATTTTGAAAGACTCAAAAAGAATGAAACAAAACGAGTTTCTCACGATGGGAGTCCATGTTTTTGGAGCCATGTTCATGCAGCACATAAAATCAATGCAGGTCTGCAAAACAGTGGAACCTTCTTTTCGCATGCTCTGACTCTCAGCCCCTTTGCAGTACCAGATAGTGGAGGTCCCTTGTTCCTGAATGCAATTAAAATATACTTTTCCTCGATTCTGAGGCTGCAAAAACGTCTATAATCAGGATGCATTTCACCGTCAGCTGACTTTTATTAACCACTGTTACTAGTGCCTTAATGGGGTCTTTTCCCTCTGATCGGGGAAGCGGCTATGAGATGGATGACACATCTCATAATGAGAGTCAAGCAAATACGATGTGCCTTAGCAGGGCCAACATAAATGAGCCTCCTGCTTGGACGCCAAGACAACACAACAGCCTTGCGTTCTCCCAATTGTGTTCATCTGATAAAGACATTACAATAGCAAGATACGATGATCTATAACCCTCCCCTGGAACACTCACACATTCTTGGCCTTGAACGCTTCAGCAAAATGCTGCACGCTCCGGAGCTGAGCGAGGTCCAGGGTCATTGCTTCTACCTTGGCTTTATGCTGGAATGAGAGAAAATAAAACGAAATGATAAATAACAGCAAGTTTAGTTCATGGTATCAAGTTACAGTAAATGTGTTATGGAACATGTCGGAATTCCCCTGTTTAATATTAGACGCCCAGAGAGAATATAAATCATCAGAATGAATAGAAGAACAGGGCTTTTACTGCCAAGTTTAGGGCGGACGTGAGGCTGGGGCTCTGCTAAAACTGCAGGCTGGGGGTTGTGCTGTTTCACTCATTGCACCGAGGAGATGCCTAAGGGTCTTTAGGCTCACGTATCTCCTCTCAATCTGGATCCTTAAAAAAAAAACTAGCATGATAGGGGACAACCAGGACAAAGCCCAGCTTGTGCAAGAATTCGGGAGACAACATTTTAATCTCAAAAGCTGTGTGCGCATCAAAAATTAAAGGCAATTCATTTATTCATGTATAGAAAGTACAAAAGCAGGGAAACCTCATTCCTACCGATAGATCCTGACCGACTTAGATCCCCTTGGTTTAGTAACCCAGAAAACTCTATAGACAGGTGGGGCACAGGTGGATATTCGTAATGATGCTTCTAACAGCCACTGCCCGCTCAGAGCCCACCACGGGCTGGGCACTTCCACGCGCGATCTCATTTCGTCCTCACAATACCTGAGAGATGGGCTATATGTTCCCTTTTTTATAAGGTGGGATCTTGTAAGAGATCACAGAGGTAAGACATGGAGATGGCAAGCGTTGACCTCAAGTCAATCTGACACTAAAGCCCAAGTTCCTGTAGAGAAAGTAGGAGGACTGGAGCAGTCAGGTTTTGAAGCAAGCCTGGTCCACTGGGCGGCCTCTTAGCCCAATTCTGGAAAGATCAGAGTGGCCTTTCAGACATCGCTTGGGTTTATGGGGCAGTCCCAATTTTTAAGACAAGCTGGACTTCAGGGTGTGAGAGGAAATACTATCACTTCTTAAACGTATCTCCTGCAAAGGACACACAGCCAAGAATGCCAGGACAGCTGCCTGTGCAGGTAAGAAGAGTCTCGTAGCACAAACGGTTAACTTGGGAATTCTTGTCTGGACTGTGTGCTGAAGTAAGACGAAGGCGAATAACATGATACCTCTAACACTATGAAGGGGGGTGCAAATGGCATTGCTGAGAACATCCTCCACCTGAACTGTCTTATTCAGGACTGGATACAAACTGTGCTGAGACACTTACTAGTAGATCTGGGGCAGTTTATCTTGGCTGTCTAGGTCCTGGGCTCTAACCCAAGTCCCAAGCTTTGAATAATAAACATCAGGCAGAGGCAGCTTACTGACTTTGGGCCATTTCACATTTCTGGGCCTCAGTTTCCTCATTGATAAAAGGTGAATATTCATGGTCTACTCACAGAATTGCGAGGCTAAGTGCAAAGAGCCTAACACCCTGTCTGGAAGAGACAAGGTATTTAGTAAATTTAACTAGAAAGAGATAAAATGTCGACTGTGCCAAATTCTTTCCCTGAGGCCACCCGCAGTAAAGGGTGGTTTGGGGAGACCACCATGCAGCGTGGAGGATGAAATGGTGTTAATAATATTCAAGGGTCCTCCCTGAAGAGCACAGCAGACCAGATCTGTTAGATCCTGGAAACCCAGTGCCAATGTACTAACAGAGCCCAGTTTTCGGGAAAGGGGGTCGAGAGGGGTTATATGACTTCCCCAAACCCAACAATGTATCAGTGGCAAAGGCAAGTTGGCCAACGTGGATTTACACTTCTCAGGTAACAGTGGCACAGCCCAAAACGCGCAGATCTTGAAAGGAGCTGGAAAAGCATTTAACTGGACCTAGGCAATGGGGAAAGTGGCAACGCCCAGGTTTTGTTAGCGCTTCCTCAGATCGGGGAACATCGGAGCTAGAGGAGCCACAGTGAGGCAAGGCCACGTCCCTCATCCTACAGAGCAGGAAATTGTCACCAGGAGAAGTGAATGTCCTTGAACGAGGTTGCACCCTGCTTCCAGATGAGGAGCAAATTCCCATACGCTTTCCGTCTGAACAACCGATACTTATCTGATGGTTAATATCTCTTTGGAGCGTGAAGTCAGACAAAGACTAACTTATTCCCCTAGAAGACTCTTAGGCCTCATAAAGGCTCAACTACCTGACCTGACATTCAGAGCTAGCAAACAAACTGGCCTTTCACCCTCCTCCTACGTCCTCCAGCCCCACCCTCACTGCACTCACAGCATGATCATCCTGGCCCTCCATAGAATCTTACAGAATTTTGAATGCACCCCAGGAAGAAAGTAAGATATCCATCTGTAGGGGAAGGTGTGGTAAAGACATTGTTTTCTCTCAGCCAAGCCCCCTATAAGAACCCCACAAGATATTATAAAAATGCACATACACATGTCCCCCATAAAACCGGGGGAACATTCCCAGATGGTGACCCCAATGCAATTTTCCAATGAAAATGATGGCATGGCCAAGTGGGCCTGTACATTCTTCTATGTGTGTAAGTTACAGTTGATAAGTTATCTTTTGGTCCTCCCCCTTCACTTTAAAATAAAGCACAGAGCTGCCACTACCAATAAGAACAAAATCAGAACATACACATCCAGGGGGAACAAGGGGTCACAAGCCATCAAGTAGTTCAACAGACTAATCCACAGGCTGCGGGTTACTAGGCTCCTGGGGGCAGTGATTCAAGTCCACACACTATTACTCAGGTAATTCTCCTGCCCTCTGTATCAGGTTTCTGCTTCCACTACTGACCCTGAGAAATGTAGGAAGGCTGTGCGATACAGTACATCCAGTGAGGGAAAAACACAGCTTTTAGAATTAGGGTGCGCGGGCGCGCGTGTGTGTGTGTGTGTGTGTGTGACTGTGTTGGGGGGGGTTGATCTTCTGATTATCTAAGAAACTTAGCAACATTGTAGAAATGTTTGTCATGAGACATGCTCTAAATGAGAACGCAGTGGCTGATGGATCACGTTTTAGAAGGATACACTGCTGATGGCTAAGTGACGGCAGGACACTCAATCTGCCAACGTGAGCTTTCCTGCCAAGTCTGGCTTTGAAGCTGGGACTGACCACATCTCCCTTTCTTGGCTTAACTCATGAACTCTTCACTGTTGAAGTTAACTTCCATTTGGAACTAACTACAGACTCACGAGAAGTGGTACCCGAGAGTGTCCATAGACGCATCTCCCGGCTGCCCCCAATGGTGACATCTTACCCATGTGTAGGACATTATCAAAACCATGACATTGACATGGCACGGGGCAATTTATTAGACCTCAGACATGACTTGGATCTCACCACTTTTTGGATGCACTTCTTTTCTTTATCTGTAATATCTTTGTGTATAATTCTATGACATTTTATCACGTGTTCAAATTCATATAACCTTCACCACACTCAAGATACAGAAAATTTCCATCACCACTAAGGAACCAGTGACTATTTTTATTAAGAGGTATCAAAATTAACACATGCTGTCTAGAACATGAAAAGCTCAGGCCTTTTTTGGCCAGAGTCTGCTGTCCGATTGGCAACTCACACACGTATACAAAGTCCCAGCTTAAAATCCTTTTGTAGCTTGGAATGGCCAACGAGATATGGTCCAAATTCCTCAGCATGGCTCACACATGAGCCTCTGTATCAATCGGGATATGCTTCAACTAAGGAACAGTCCCAAACTTCCGTATTAAAACAACCAAGGGTTATTACTCGCTTACGTTTCATATCCTTCCCAGGTCGGTGGAGTCATGTCCACCGTGGGTAGTCAGGGGTCCAGGCAGATGGAACCTCCATTTTCTATGACATCACCAGCCACTGCAGTGTGGTGAAAGGAATGTGGCAAATTGCACATGGGACCTCAAAGTCTTCTCCTCAGTAGTGACATACATTGCTCCTGCTCAGCTTTCAATGGCAGAGCAAGTCATGTGGCAATGCTTAGCTTCAAGAAGGCACAACCCTCCATGTGCCCAGAAAAAGGAAAAGTGGAAATACATAAGGAAGAACAATAACGACCAACACAAATTCCATGACTTGGCCCTGTCTACTTCTCCAGGATTATTTCAGGCCATTTCCTACTTCACCCTTTCACTAGTTACAGAAAAACGTTTAAAAAATGGATGAATATGGACCCGAAAAGAGCATTTACAATCCCATCGCCTGCAAATACACTGTCAGTTTTCCATGAGTCCCTCTTTCCCTCCTTTCCTATCGATCCACCCATCCACCCATCCATCCATCCATCCATCCATCCATCCATCCATCCATCCATCCATCCATCCATCCATCGGGCTTTGTTTAACAGAAAGAATTTCATACTAAGAATTTCGTATCTTCAAATGTTGTAAAATGCCTCTCTCAACCCTTCCCTAAATGCTCACTCTTTAATCACACCAGTACACAAGCTAATCATCTCAGGCAAAATAGGAATGTAAATTTATTTTAAATGATGTATACAGATGCTCGTACCCATCACTTTAAAACAGAACCGCACAGGTGGCACCCCACACATGAAACATCAGGCAACTTGTAAGAAGCTGAGTAGCCCACCTGCTCCCAACACCCCAGGCTCCGCCAGGAAAACAAGAGTAATTAAGCAACCCCCATACTCTTCTTCCGTTTCTTGGGATCCAGGGGCTCTCGCTGGTGGCACAGATCACTGACACCCTCAACAGACCAAGTGTTCTTGGCCTATTCTTTATTAAGTTCCAAAAGCTGTCTCAGTGATTCAAGAGCCTGTACATGCAGAATCAAAGGGGCTGCTTGCTGTTGTTATGCAAGAGTGATTTTTCTTACCATTTTATAACTATGAATTAGCCAAGTGTGACTCAGATGTGATACCGCCTGAAACCAAAGGAACCATATGGGGATTGTGCAGTATTGAAATGAAGTGGAAAGATGTTGTCATCTGCAGCAGAGGCTGCAGAGCCTGGCGGCCCTGGACCATGGCCCTGGCAGTGGGACCTCAGAGATGCTCGTTGAATGCTTGGGGCCTCCGCTGCCTTATTTGACAAATGTGCATGTGCCCTGCATGATGAGAGTAAAAGTTAGATATGATGAATATAAGGTATGGGGCACATAAATAATAACTATTATCATTATCATGTGGAAGGCCACTGCTAAAATATGATGACCATTGTTTTTCTATAATAACGCACATTAGTAATTGTGGTCTCCCTTCTTTATGTCATACAATTCACATAAGTAGCTCAGGGTAAGTCTGCACAGCGACACTGTGATGAAGGATGACACCTAACCCCTGGCAGGAGAAGCAGCCTCACTGAATCCCCTTGGGTACCCCAGGTCCCACACTCAATGAGTGTTTTGACCCTAAAAGGTGTTCGTGAAGGCCAGGGACGCAGGTGAGACCCTCTGGGTCTGACTCCCAGTTCCAGCACTTACAAGCTAGGCAAGTTACTTCACCTTCATGTGCAATCAGTTTTCTCTTCTGTGAAACACAAATAATTAACGGTACCTGCCTTATCAGGAAATGAGGATAGATATATATCTATATATCTCACTTGGAACAGTACCCAGTACCCGATAAGTAGTCTAAAACCGTTACCATATACCACCATCATTGTGTTTGTTTGTTGCTGCTGTTTTTATGCTTGATGTTTGATGGTCCTGTCATCATCCTACGCACCGAACTGCTTCACTCTTCACTGACAAGGCAGAGTGGAGCACGACTGGCCAACAGGAGCAATCTTGGAACCCTGACCACATGAATCCTTGCCCAGGTACCCTCTACCCCCACAGCAACCCTCTAGGGGGCAGTTATTATTGACCACCCATTTCCTAGACGGAGAAACAGATGGCCAGCAAGCGATTGCACAACTTTACCCGGACGATAGCTAACAGAGCCACGATCCTCACCAAACCATGATTCTAATCACAACAGCGTATTCCACAGTGCCCACACAACCCACCTATCCTCTCACCCACCTGAGGCCCCCTCCGAGCCCCTCACAGCGAGGCCAACGCCAGAGAATATCGCCAGATTTGGAACTTCCTCGCAGAGAGGCAGCTTTCTGTCCTTGCTCTGGTCAACAGTAGGAAAGACAGCATTGACAGCATTGATAAGAGTGAATTCATTCATTCATTCATTCATTCATTCATTCAGTAACACTGCCTCTACAGGTAAATGCATATTCCATGGATTCTAACTCCTTTCTCTCTTTGCTTTTTTCTCCCATCATTGCAACATGTAAGAGAGAATACCTCACACCCGTCATCTGTTCATCAGCCATGGAAGAGCAAAAAAAGGTTACTATCTCATGGTAGTAGGCCTTTAGAAAAGTGTATACAAAGAATTCGAGTGACCAACCCTACTTTAAATACTAATTGTGACTTTAAAATCATCGTTAATTGTAAACTGCCTGTGAATTAATTACCTGGGACTATGAAAACTATGAGTTTTCTCCCCTTTCCGAGTTCTCCCTGTAATGAGCCCCAAGTGTTTGGTCTGGGAATGAAGCTTTTGGGGGTCACGGGGCACACTAGGGGAAATCAGGTGGGTATCCTTCAAAATACTCTCATCTTATACACGAGATTTGCTCCCTCCACTCAGCTTGACCACTTTTGTCACAATCCTAGTCTAGCAGCGGGGAGAGCAGCTCTTCATTATGTTGTGTTGAAAGCACTCTCTCTGAGTTGGTCAAAAAGAGAAGCACTCAGTACACTTGTTGGAGGTAGAAAGACAGACAAATCTAGATGCACTAAAGGGCGCAGGGAGCCCAGCCTCCAGGACAAGCAGAGCAAATCCTTCTTAAGCCGTGGGGGGACGTACCCTACGCAACTGCAGATGCAGGATTTCGTGTTTAAGAGGAATTGGCTAGTGTGTGTCCTCACTTGAAAATGCCACTCTATGTGGATCGGGGTGGGTATATGCCTACCCCCTTCTTAATATTTACAAAGAGTTTATGTCCGGGTTTCCCAAAAACAAAAAAAAAAGCAAAACAATAAAATAAAATAAAGTTCTCACATGTATTTATTGATAATAAAAGCTTAAAAATAATGAGCATCTCTGATATGCATGGTGTTTATTTTTAGTTAATAGTACTATGAAAAATCTTTTAAAAGTATAATATATAGCATGTCCCCCATTTTACAGACTAGAAAACAGAGGCTGAGAGTTGAAAGTGGCACAGCCAGTAAGACAGAGATCCAGGTTTCCAATCGAGATGTGGTCGGTTCCAAAGTGCACGTCTTTGCTGAAATACCACACGGCACTGTCCCCTTGTCGTCATATTCTGCAACATGTGACACCAAGAAGCTATAAAGAAATTAACATCACCTATATATTCTTATTTGTGTCTATTTTTTATCATATTTATTTTATACCTTTAGAATTTACAAGAGAAGCCTATTGCTGAAAGAGAAAATGTAACCAAGGCAATAATCTACGTTCAGAGCTTATTGCTAATGGCATCTTGCAAATTCTAATCCAATGGGCCTTAATTGCATTATGCTGATGTCTCTCACCCTTCCACTTTACATACGCTCAGTCCTGATTTTATGTCCTGCATCCTTAAATAGGAGTTGTCACATTTACAACAGCTAGAGACAGTGGCGCTGAGCATAGTATTGACATGGCATTATTCACTGCACTACAATACAGACCTAACTAAACTGGTTTAATAATTCATCAATATCCTGTGTGGGACTTCATAACACTAATCTCTCCAGTACCATTTAAGTGATGCTAATGGTGGCAATGGATGGCTGCATCTTCCCTGGTAAATACAGGCATAAATAAATATTTGCATCTACTTTCAGCTCCTGCACCTCTCAGTTGAACAACCCAAACCACCATCGTGAGCACGTCTGATGGGAAGTTTGCCCAATTTTGGACAAGCCGACACACGAAAAGGATGCACTGATAAATGCTCTTGCCGACAAGCCACCCAAGAAAACAGGTGAATGTGAGAGGCTCTTTTAGGACTCTACACATTTGTACCAGTCTGCATGCCACCATGCATTTAACAAGTAAAAACCCTCTTAGAGAAGATTCCACATTTCGAAATAGCAAACCAAACCAAAAATGATCCTTGGCAAAGCCTTGGAGTTTTCCTAGAGCCTTCAAGGATAGGGCCTGTGTTGTCATTCCTGACCTTCAGATCAACCATCAAACATCAGCCTTCACTCCTCTGTCCTCCCCACCCCCGCAAAAATACACAAACATCTCTAATAAGAAAATCATGAGAACTCTTTTTTCATTATATACAAGTCACAATTTTTGCCTTGTGTTGCTGGAACTCAATTTATAAAATAACTGTATCAATATCTATAGGTAATTGTAAGGCTGATTCAAGGAGAAATTGTACCGGATAACAGCTTATTTAATTTGGTATATGAGCTATGTGCCACGTAAAGCAAAACTATTAAAAATGCTTAGACAGTAATTGGCAATATTTTGCACTCTGGATAAAAAATGCTTATCTTGCCAGAAACTAACAAGAGAGTGAAAATATTCTAAAACCGTCCAATTTCCCTCTATGCAATGTATTCACTTTGCAGCTTAAAAACAGTTTAAGAAAGGACAGCGAATGGCACAGGAGTTTGGCAGTCAACATGATTGTGCATTTACGCCTCGCTATTGAAGAAAGAGCCTTTTTTTCATAGTGAATTTTTCATTCTAATGTAAGTGATGATTTACGTTAACTATAGGTAAAGCATGGTTACATTTTCCTGAAGGATTGCAGGCAAGTAAAGAGTAGTACAATAAGTTGAAGCGTAAAAGCTTTCTCTGTCATAATATTTATTATAATGGCATATAAAATAGCTGAAATAAATAATAGATGACTAAAGGTAAATTCATATGATAAAGAGTCCTTCAGCAGACACCATTACTTTTGACTGCTCTAGTTTTATACATAGTTGAAGACTCTTAATAAACAGGCCCTATATCTTATGTAAGTACTGGAAACATCAAAGATGTGCTTAAAAGGCAACAACCTGGACATCAGCTAATTTACTGCATAATTATATTCTCAACAGGAACAGTCTATATATTTTGAATATTTAATAGCTGAGTTCTTAATGAAACTTGTTAAGCATTAGAACACCCTACTCCAGGGAAGTGCCCCCCTCCTAGATTTAGAAAGAGGTGTGCAGCTCCAAACACAGAGATCTGGAAGCCTGTTGATTATCTGGTGACAGGTCAATAATGGTTAAAGGGAATAGAGAGAGATTTGTCTGCTGGTTTAGAGGTTTCTTCATTGCACATGAAGGACTTCTGAAGTTTGAACGATCCTCAGATGGAGGGAGATATCTCCATTATAGCCCTCCCAGGGAGCACACCCCATGGAGAAAACCGCACAGGGATATGCCACTGCCCGGGGGTTCTCTCAGGGGTTGTCACCCAGGAGCATTCTAACACCCAGGGGACATCTGGCAATGTCTGGAGACATTTCTGGTCCCCACGACTTATTGCAGGGGTGTCCTGCCATCTAATGGGTAGAGGGGCTACTAAACATCTTGCACCGATAGCCCCCTACAACTGGCCTTAAGGGTCAACAGTGCCAAGGTTACCTGTGTGCGTTTGGGGAGACGTACTCTGATTAACCCTGAGCAGTCTTCAGCTATTTCTCTTTAGTTGTTAAAATAAAACTGGCTCATTGAAGAAAGTACAAATGATGCATAAGTGGATAAAGCATAAAGCAAATACAGCTCCCAAATCCCATTGTCCCAAGGCAAGCAGAGTGACAGCCTGATGCTCGTGTTCCAGAATATATGTCCTACACAGATGAAAACATGGGGCAACAATGTTTTCCTACGAACATAGTATCATAGCTCCTGTGCTGTTTTACAATCTGGTTTTTCCCAATTAACACATAACTGAATACGTCTACATACAGTCTTTCTTCCATTTGTTTCAACCTGTATGTTGAGCCCATTGCAGGGGTGTTTGATCACGTATTAAAACCTGTTCCTCTTTGGAGGGCTCACCTCTCCACAGCCTTCACTAGGCTTTGTGAACTTTTTACTTAAATTCTCGATGTCTGACCTTCCTTCTATTCAAAAATAGAAAAAAAAATCCTCCTAAGAATCACTGTGAGAATTCAGTGATATAATATCTATGGAAAGCACCTTAAACAGACATCCTGTAAGTGTTAACTGGTGTTCCTGTTGTAATTAATATTATTTTATATAGTTTCCATTTTTTTGTTACCAAATGCAATGCTGCAATACGTATACTTTGTAATATATATGATTTTTTTTCTATTGGACAAATTCCTGGGAGGAGGATTGCTAGGTCAAGAGATAGCCACATTTTAAATTTTGATAGATTTTTGCTGGGTGTCCTCCAAAAAGGTTAAAGCAATTTCCATACCCAAGAACACTGCAGGAGACAATGAAAGAAAACCAGAACCACCAATAATTCACACTGACACTTATAGTAAATTAAAATGCACAGTTTTATACAAGTATCACTATCTCTAATATCTGGTACACAGTGAATGGCACAGAGTAGGTTTTCAAGACAGGCTTTAATTTAGAAAATGAATGAGTGAATATGCAATGTACCACCGAACTTGGGACAAATCGTAAGTAAAATAAAAGTAGGCTAGTGATATGGGCAAAGATATTCCATAAGCCATTCGGAAAGCCAGGAATTTCTCCTGGTACTTCAGTCTGACCGGCTGAGCACCTGACTCTCCCAAGGTGGCCACACTGCGTGATGATGGATATGAGCTTGGTATGCAAAGCATGCAGTAAACATGTAATAGTACCATCATGCTTGAGGAGTGACCACAGCAGTTATTTTTAATTTATGGATGAATCCAAAGAGATAAATCTTTCCAAGGTTTTGCAGAAGCAAAGCAGGTTATTTAACAGATGAACTATAAAAGACATTTTGAAAATGCTTCAGACAGAAATGAGGTTTCCTGCTTAAGGTGGCAATTGCCTAAGCAGTCTCTTATAGGTTGCAACCAAAACACTCATAAAAGCAGAAAAAGAACTCAACACAATACACACACACACACACACACACACACACACACACACGAAGTTATAGTCGTTATCCCCAAATTCTGTACATTATTGACATTAGCACAGTGCCAATGAATGACACTTAGAAAGGAATTAGAGAAGCATTTGAAACAATAGAAAGGAAATTTCTTTATGGGAAGGGAGATTTCGTTGATCCATTAAATCACATATAGTTTAGTTTGTTGGGTAAATGATGGAGACATTAAATAACTTTATACTTTGTAAGAGAAATTTAGATATGGACATAAAAGTTTCAAGAGTAACAGAGGAGGGAAGGAGAGAAGGAAGGAAGGGAAATGTTTAGCTTCCAAAGCAGCAGCAGGAAAAAAGAAAAAAGATACATGGAGTGCATGGGATATAATGAAACTGTACCAAAAAGAATTCAAACTAATAATAAATAAAAACTCTTGGTAGAGAGGAAACACAAGATGAAATATAGAAACCAATACAAATATATCCATATTCATAAGAAATCAAAGTAGACTTAAATTCACACATTAAAAGGCAGAAACCAACAGACTCGAATTTAAAAATTACCTCTATGTTGTATAAAGATGCACTGTTGTATAAAGACACACTGTGGATAGAGAGAAATAGCATCTCTCAAATTAGTTCTCCCCTTTCCACATAGTACGGGGTTGTGCTGGGAAGAGACTGACCAAACAGGAAGTACATTTCCCCCCTTGCACTGAGGTGGGCACTTTGGTTTCCACCAATGGCCTCTGAGTGGAAGAATGTGTCCCTCCTGGTCTAGTCCTCATAGAAACAGGGTTCCCCAAATTCTATTTCTCCTTCCATAAGATGAATATAGATTATGAGTCCCTACCTAGAGAACAATGGGGCCACTAGACAAAAGAAGTTTAGATACGTTATTCACCAAAAGACTAACAGACACCTGTCAATCAGAGGTACTGATGAGGATCAGTGTTCTACACTAGAACTCATTTGGTAAAACTGCTCTGTCAGAATGTGAAAGGCAGACCTAGTACCTAGCAGGCCTGAAGCTTGAGAGATGAGCCAGAATGTCAGGGAATGGTGACCCGTGCTGCTTTTACCACAATATTAAAAGAAAGAGATGTGCGCAGGGAAGAATTGTCCCGTTCGCAAGCAGAAATAGGAGCTGGAACATTAGACAGTTGAAAAAGTCCAAACAGCATAAGTCTGGAAAAGTCTTTGAGAGACAATAGTACATTATGACTTCTAAATTAATTCAAATAATCCGGCCCAGTAGCATATTAGAACACTGATGCTGCTTTTCCACCCAAGCCTGTTATTCCAGATAGTCTTATGGCAGTAGCAGGGAGGGGAGAATCGGGGAGGGGAGAGGCAGCAGGGGGACGGGGAGAGGGGGAAATAAGAGTTGGGTGGCCCTGTGTGGTTTCCATGGCTTGACTGACAGCTTTAACCAGGGCTGCTTCAGGAAATGAAGTCCAAACAGGAGCTGAATAAAGGGGAGTCCGTGAGGAAGTGAAGAGCGGGTCCAATGTTTGCACACAGATTCAGTGCAGTGACCAGATATCCTGGCCCCTCAGTGCATGGAGCACGCTGGCTTGGCCATCAACACATGACCATATTCATGTCTGGCTTGCTCTGTGGTCTCCTGTCTTGTAGCCAAATGGGACAAATGAATCACATTCGGTAATTCTGTGTAAAGCCAGCTAAGTGACAGACTGCATGTGTTCAGGGCGGCATCTCAGACAGCTTTAGAATGGGAGGGGGTGTATGGGGGGGCACAGCACCTTATAAATGTCCATTAGAAGCCACTTTGAAATGGCATGCATGTTAAGGCAGCTTGGCCTTCGCGCACTCTCTCCCTGCCTCTTCAATATTTACGAAAGCAACAGCATCTTCCTTTCTCCCCTTGGCTTGATGATACAGATGTTCTCTATAGGCAGAGCTTCTGCTGCCTGCAGTGTGACGGGACGGCCCAGAGCTTTCATCTCTATGAAAGGAAGCCCTGGTACATTAGGTTCTTTATCCTAAAGCAGAGCACTGACTTCATCAGGCTGCACTCGTTTCTGGGTCTGCAATGCATGTCTGTCATGCAGGGACTCAGCTCCCGCTCCCCGCACAAGGACACAGGACATGGTGAGGCCAAAAAGGAACACCCACGGAGCCATAGATAGGGGAGTCATACCACTCTAGTCTCGCTGGCGGCTGGGTTGGAGACCCAGGAAGCAGGAGCCACACAATGCGCCATCCGCCGTCCACTTCTCTGCCAACCCCTTTGCCAGCACAGCCACGGAAGTTATATTAGTGGCTAATGGCTAACCGGTAACAGCTGATGGTCATCTAATAACCGAGCCAGCATTTTTCCACGTGAGGCCGAGAGCCTGGAAACTGCTCTCTGGGACTTTATCCCCACAATCCCCTAGAAGGATTTGGGGATATTCTGGCTGAGGGTCACATTTTCCAGTTAATCCAACTGTCACTCTCATCACAGATCTAGGACTGAAGACTTTCTTGCTCTGCATAAATTTACAAACTCCATTCCATGAAGCAAACATTTATTGTTAAGGAAACACCTTTGAGGACCGACTCTCTGGCAGATGCTATCCAAGGAAGGGACAATTACAGACTTGGTCACATTTTACCCTGCTGAGCCCTTCACGGTAAACCTAACCACCTGCATCTTATAAACAAGACAAAGGCTGAGAAAGCATGAAAAAAAATCTGCTCACAAATCATATAATTACTAGCTGGCAGAATTGGGATTGGTTCTCCCTTCACTTTGATAAGCCAGTTCTCCTTACCAGGTAGTGATATTATGTCTGTGCCAGAACTTTCTTCCCAACCCTGAAATTTCCTGAGTCCAAGAGATTACAGTGGGGCCAAACATACTTCTCTCTCAAGAACGTAGTTCCTTCCATGAACCCAAAGCCTTTTACACTTTTTTTTGGTTTTATTGTGACCATTACAATTTTAACTTTATGACGAAAAACACCCTAGCTAATTTCAACCTTTCCCCTACCGCCATCCACTAGGCTTTGGATTAACCAAGTTTGATAACTATGTCATGTGCAGTTTGAATTAATTCCAGGTGTGTGGAAATAAGACGCAAATCTAACCACCTGCTCGTTCTGGTTTAGTGGAACAGACTTTTCTCTCCAAATGGTCGTGAGTCCTCTAGTACAGGAGTCAACAAACTTTTTCTCTAACAGGCCAGATAGGAAGGAGTCTAGGTTTTGAAGGCCATTACCAACCATTCAACTTGTATAGCATGAAAGCAAAAGCCACCACGGATAATGCAAACGAGTGGGTGTGGCCACGTCCCAACAAAACTTTATTTACGAAAACAGGAGTTGGGCTGGATTTCCTCCCAATAGAGCAGTTTGCTGATTCCTGTTTTAGAATGAGAGTCAAGAAAGTTGGGTGTGCTTCCTGAAGTCTGACAGTCTTATAATTAATGTTATTCCGATTCCAATGGCTGTAGAAGAGAAAAGGAGACTATTACACCACGCCTTAGTGTGTGCTATTTTGTCACACAGGCCATTTGACAAACATGCAGGCAACGCATGGCATAAAGAGTCCCTAACAATGTGCAGAATTAAGAATATACAATGGACATAGCAGGGGGCCTCTGCTAACTGCAAAATGTTTCTCCTACTAAATAATCTAAATTTGAGGATTATTACACTTTGTAAGAATCAGCACTAAATGGTTCCTTCAATTCCACACCTCTTCTTGAACACATGCCTTTTTAAAACATATTTCGGCATTTCTAGAAGTTTATTAAAAAACTGTGAAAAAATTGAAATAGGGGCTTCTAGACATTTTCCTAATATGCCAATCCTTGGGGTGTGAAGAATAGATCTTTCTAAATTGGGCTAAAAGAGATATTCCAGATCTGCTAAAGAGAATCTCATTAATAAACAAAAAATCACAAGCCCCCAGCTTGGCCACTGGGCATGTGGGCATGATATTTCTGTCCTGTTCATATGCATTTATATTTCAGAAAAACAAAAACAAAACAAGAGCAGCAGCAAAACAATGCTTCTCTTAATGAAAAGAGAACTACGCATTTTCTTCTTTATTAGAGAGAAGAGAGTTTGTCACACAAACAAAGAGGTTGGGTGGGGGAAACCACTGGGGTAGGACAGGCAAAAGTACACACACAAAGAAACCAAAGAATGAAAACATGAAATAAAGAGACTGCTCACAAAAGAATTACTAATGAGGCAATTTCTTCCATTTCCTGGAATTTTTCTAATCCAAAGCAGAGCAGTATATTAAGGGTGATTGACAGACTAGTGCCATTTCATCAGGTAGTAAGAATTACAGGCCATATTACGACTTAGGAAATGCATGCTTTCAGCTGGGGAGAGTAAGGATGGCCCTTCCAGCAGGTATCTGAATCATTTTGCCATTGGTAAGGGGTTTAAATCCCTCAATCCAGGATTCAGTACGAAGAATTCAGTATCAAGCCTTGTTGAAAACCAGTTTCTTGCTGGCAAAATGCTTTCTGGGACAGGAATCCACAAAGCACCTGACTTGCAGGGATATAAATATTTCCAAACAAATACAGAACCCACTAACAAGAAAAGAGGAAAAACAAAGAGCATCGTAACCACCAGCTGCCTCATGGCCCTGGGATACTCCCATTGACACTTTGAGTTGCGTGGCCTGTGTCAAGAATAGCAATCCCACTGACAATGATGAAAGGTGACACAACCCCACCAGTTACTCTTGGCCGGGTTCTCCACTGGGCACTTTGCATGTTCACAGATTTCCCCCTCCATCCTCGGTACCTTTAAGAAGTAGGCATTTGCATCTTCATTTTGTAAGTGAGAAAACAGAAATTAGGTAACTCGAGGTCTAAATCAGAATTTTGAAGCCAAGCCTAAGTGATGTCAAAGGGTCTCCCAGTGTTTATCCACAGTCCATGCAAACTACTACTACTATGACCAGTCCCATAAAAGGGAGAATGAAGGTTAGGGACCACCAGAATCCCTGTGTATGAGGAAATTCCAAGTACCTAAGCAACACAGGGTAAGGGCAAGAAAAATCAAGTCAAGGCCAGCAAGACCACACGTGTAGGAAAAGGATAGAAAATGCCCTGTTCCCCTGCTCTCCCGTAATCATATGCTACACTGTTCCCTGCAAGTGCAGACATACACAGGGTAGCACATTAATCCTTCAAACACTAACAGATGCTGGCAGGGATTTAGACTGGAATGTATTTACAAAGTGACAAATTATGTTCTGTATTATATAGAGAGAGAAAGAGCACCCACAAACAGGCTGATAAATGTCAGCTGCAGTCACGACAAACGGTTTATTTTTATTATACTGTAACCACAAATGTTGGTGTGTTTTGTTTTTTTTTTCAGGGAGACCCAAAGATTTATTTGTTGCAGGGAAAAAACAAGATTATATATGACACAAAGTAATAACTATAAGATCAGTGATATGCCCAGCACCCTGCCCTCCTGGAAAACTACATCCAGGCTGAACCATGCGACTGCAAATGCTACCTTCTCCGAAGCACCGTAAATGGTTAATAAATCAGAACCGATACAATGCCTTGTAATTAGATACAGCCTTCGTTCACAGACTAAGTCAATTGATAGACAATATCCAATTCCCCCTTTAGTGGCTATCAGGAGGGTAGAGTGACTATTAAAATAAATTTAATGGCTGTGACAGGTAAGAAAATATACCAGAAGCTAAAATGTAATCAGTATATATCCAAACCCAAAATAAAATTAGTCTTTGCTGCAAACATGGTCCCTGGAAAGGAGGCTTATGGATGGATAGCGACATCAACAGGCCAGTAAGGGCAAGGTTACTACCTCTAAGGGAATGTTCCACCTACGATGGAGAAGAGGCATTTGGCCTGGGGCCAAAAGAAAATGTAAGCATTTATTCTTAAGAACTCTTTCTGAAGAAGTCCCTTTTATCCCCTTGGTCAGTCAGTGGTAGTGACAGGCATTCTTGAGAAAGATGGCAGAAAGACAGCCTAGAGTCCACACCCCTGGCTTCTCAGTCAGGCTTTACCCTTAATTCTGTACGTGACCTTGGCAAGTTCCTGCCCACCCCAGAGCCTCCATTGTCTGAACTGTGAGCTAGAGGGCTTATATCTCATATGGTGTTGCCCAGATCTCTTCCAGAGTATAGTTCTTTGTTCCTAATTGGTGGAGAGGCCACAAAGACAGAAGGGCTAGCAAAAGAAAGTGAATAGTGGTGGTCAAGTAGGAAGAGGAAGGAATGTTTTCTCTGCAGGGGCGCTCATATGCAGATTTCTGGTGAAATCGAACCATTACAAATTAAAACTTAACACACTTGCACACTCTAAAAGCAAGATTTTAGGAAGATAGGGAATAGACAGGAATGCATAAATATATTTAATTCTACAAATTACACAGAAGGGTAAAGAGTCTTTCTCTCTCTCTCTCTCTCTCTCTCTCTCTCTCTTTCTCTCTCTCTCTCCCCCCCCCCCACCCAGAAACTACTGCATGGAAAAGTATTTCTTTTTTCCTGATGAAGAATAGAAAAGATTTGTGTGGTGGAGAGTGGGTGGGGAGGGGGTGTGCCGTCATCACAGCAGGCAGGAAATTTCCTCTTCTCTCCCTGCCCTCTGCCGGGAATGGAGTTCTTTGTGAAAAGTGCACAGTGCCATTCCCAGGGGATTGGGCAACAAAATGCAATCCTGATTCCACCACATCCTTGATTGGTTTTGACCTCTTTGAACCTTAGCATCTCACTTTTCCCATCTGTGAAACCATAATAGGAAAACTTCCTTCATAGTAAGATCCTGGGAGGACTAGAGAAGATGCGTGTAGCCTGCATGGCCCAGCACCTGCTTGGCACATGGTTAAGTTCTGGTGAACTGTGTCTATTATTTTTAGGCTGAGAGGGCTCCCTGAACACATGCCATACCCCTTCCAATCCTAAAAGAAATAACTGCCTTTCCTGCAAGCACCGGGTCAGTTTATTCTTCCTTTATCCTAATTCACATCCCCATGAGCACTTTCCCATGTCTTCTTCGCTCATTATTTCTAAAGGGGAGGGGGCAAGACACAAATTCGGCACTGTGCAAGCGCCCACGAATTCTCTTCCATTCCCTGGGTCACTATGTCCCAAATATCAGGCCTTTGGCTATTGTCACTAGCCTACGGTGACATGAAATAAAAGATGGGACACAGACAAGAATGCAGGAAGGGAAAGTCACTCAATTAAAATGGCAGCCCATCACAGAAGCTAACCAGAAGAAGCTCCTAATGGCCCAAACTGGAACAATTTAGGCAACAAAATAAATAATGTCAGTATGGATTCTAATCCACAGGATGAAAACATGTACCCATGAATCCAAACCAATATAAATAAAATAATGGAATAAACAAACAGTGAAGAAGGGATCGCTCTTCCTTCAAAGAATTCCAATTAATAAATATAGAAAGCACGAGGGAAGTGCAAAATCATCATTAGGCAAACATCACAGTAATAACAGCTGCAGGCGAGACTGACTCATGGATGTCAAAAGTCAGTTGTGTGGATGTTTAAGGAGAAAAAGGATGTCAGCATGATCCCAAAGCATCTTCTCCCAAATATTTATGAATTACAAAGAAAAAATTAGAACTATAACTTTGGAGAAATTCAGCAGAACATCATCTTAAACAAATTATTCGCTAGTAACATCACCAGTGATGAGAAAGAGCAGCCTAACGCACTCCTTGATGTCATGCACTAAGAAGGACACGTCATTTCTATGATGGTCTTGCCAAAATATGCTTACACTCAATCTAATCATGAGAAAATATCAAACCCACCAAAGTCTCAAGGTCAAGAAGGACAAAGAAGGAATGAGGAACTGCCAAAGACTGAAGGCAACCAAGAAGACACAACAACGGAAGATAATGCAAGATCCTAAACCACAAAGAAGGTACTGGGGAAAAACTGGGGAAATCTGAATCAGGTAGTAGTTAATATTGTGTACCAATGTTCATTTCCTGGTTTTGATCATTGTAGTATGGTTAGGTAGATTATTAAAATTAGGGGAAGGTAAGTAAATATTCTGTACTATTTTTGCAACTTCTATGGAAGTCTAAATTACAGAGTCCCCCCTCATCCTTGTGGGACATGTTCCAAGAACCCTGGTTTCATGCCCCAAACCATGGATACTACCAAATCCTATATAAGCTATGTTTTTTCCTATACCTACGTGCTCGTGATAAAATTTAATTTATAAACTAGGCACATTGAAAGATTAACAACCAATAATAAAGTGGAACAATTATGACAATATACTGTAAGAAAAGTTATGTGAATGTGGTCTGTCTCTCTCTCTCTCACTCTCTCCCTCAAAATATCTGACTGAACTGCAATGACCTTTTCAGTTAAAAGAAGAACTTTATGGATTCTCGTTGGCATATCCAAACTGTCAGCTTCACTATTTTTGTGATTTGGGTAGATTATTAAGTAAAATAAGGGTGACTTGAACACACGCCCTGCCATCCCAGGCAGTGGATCTGATGAGCAAGATGGCCACCACGTGACGAATGGGCCAGAAGAGTCAATAGCGGGGAGACACCAAAAGGAGGGATGGTTTACTTCCCGCAAGAGATGGAAGTGGATCACGAGAGATTTCATTGTATTACTCAGAATGGCATGAGATTCCTTCACGCTACTCAGAAAAGTGCCCACGTTAAAACATATAAATTGCTTATTTCTGGAATTTTCCACTTAAGATTTTTGGACCACGGCTGACCGCGAACACCTACCTTTCAAAGCAAAACCTGGGAAAGCAAACCTGTGGGTAAGGAGGAACTGTAGTTCAAAACAATATGTTAACAAGATAAAATAAAATGGTTGTCCTTTAGAGTAGGTGTATATCCATCCTTACAATGGTTGGTGTGGAACAATATCCTTTATTTTATACTGTTGATATTCAATAGAGCCATGTTGTTACAGTTTGTTGATTTTTGTTGTTATTTTTAGTGTCCTTTCTCACAAAAATAAAGTAAAATAAAATAAAATAAATAACTATTTGGCAAGCCTAAATCATTATCCTCACATTTTCATTGTCTTTGGAAAAAGTTTATTGGGTCCTGAAATCCATAATTCGTAGACCCACTAATTAAGCTCATTTAAAAATTATTTACTAATGATTGAATACTGAAGAACCAAAGTTTGCAAAAGGAACACTGTCCCCTTCAGGCAATACTATCAATATTCCAATCCCAAAAGCAAGCTCCTAAGTTGGTGTCGTGTCAAACCAAAATTAAACTCAGGGTCACCTCTTTCAGGAAGAACTCCCTCATCACCCCTGGATTGGGTATGGCATCATGCCCCCAACTCCCACTGTACCCTGTGGGAAGGAGGGATTAGAGAATCTAGCAGAGTCTCTGCTTCATTGATGAACTGTGTTTCTTACGCCAAATCATGAGCTCCTTAAAACCAGGTTCTGTCTGCACATCTCTGTATCGCCTAAGAGATTTTTATCCATCCCACCCCCCTCCAGTGAAAATTCAAGTTATTAAAAAAAAAAATCTTATATGCATTTCTGTAGTTTTTGAGAAATTTAAGGCAAGTTAAATATATTTTTTAAATCTGTTTCATTATATAAGCTATGAAGTGCTGAGAGACTCACAATCTAACTCATTTTAGGTCTTTCTATCTTTCAGCTGCAACGTGGATTTAAAACAAACAAACAAAAGTTGTTTCATTTATTTCCTAGGTCCTAACTATTGATCCCTTATGTTTTCTAAGTGTTCTCCTTCTAGCAATTTGGGGTCTCTAATGATTAGTGCTTTAATAAGGATTAAGCACGCCAACAAACTTAATTTGCACACTCTACATTAGACATTAGCCTGAGAACTTTAAAGGCTTTTATGTGAAATGTTTAAATTTTTTGTTCCATGCATTTTTTTAAAGTTGAGAAGAATATTGGGACAAACTGCCAGGGAACCCCAGTTCCCTCCCTCTCCATTTTCTATGAAATCGAGATACATGCTCATTCAGCAAATAACACAGATCACTATAAAATAATAAATACATAATAATGATGAAGGTGTGAGAAAACAGTCCCTCTGATACTGCGGGGGAAAAAAAAAGACTATAAGTTGAAACAACCTTTCTGAAGAAGAATAATCAATTTGCATTAGGACCTCACTTAGCCAGGTAAATCAGCCGCATTGCTCATGACTCTGAAAAACTGAAAACAGCATCTCTGCCCAGCAATAAGGGATTCGTGTAATAAGTTAGGAAGGTATAATGTAGAGTCACTAAAACTGCCCTGCCAAACAATATTTATTAATATGAAAATATGACCAAAATACGTTGGGTTAATCAGACTACAACTTTAAGTGATTGCAACTTTAAGAAACATAGATACACCTATCTGAATTTTTAAAAAGACAAAAGACACACACAAGGTTAACAATGATGGCTTCTGAGACTCAGAAGTACTTCTTGCTCCTTATTTGTGTATGTGTAAATATAATTGCCAAATTTATAAAAATAACTACATTGTTTTTCAATCAGGAAAGAATTGATTAGCAAAGTTCTCATGTATTTAAATAGCTATACATTATATTTGAATATATAATATACATGAAAATAATTACAACTGGTGTAGGCATTGTTTCTTTCTGGAAGGACACTCACAAGAGGTTATCTTTCGGGAAAAGGACTGGTGTCGAACGGATGTTGGGAAGAGACTTGTCATTTAGATTTTTCTGTATTATTTAAAATTTTACCTTGTGCACAATTTTAAAAAAATAAAGAACTAGGTCTAACAATATCCAGAAAAATAAGATGAGAAAGTTATCTTGTATGGGGTGCATGCATGTGTATTCTGCCCAGCCCAAATGCATAACTCAATCCCTCAAGAAAGTAAATCCCCTGGTATTTGAGTGACCTTCTGGGTGTCAATGCTTCTGCCACCCTTAGGCGAGAAACCATAGGCAGGTCAGGTCTGACCAAGTTCAAATCCAATTTCTGCTGCTAGTTAGCTAGTATGTGATGCTGGGTAATTTACCAAGCTCCCAAGACTCAGTGAAATGGAGTAATTATATACACCCAGCAAGAGTGCTGTGATCATTAAATTAGATAACGAGTATAAAGCATCTAGCACTGTGCCTGGATGAGGAGTTGACCAGTAATCACAGTTAATAGTGATAATAGTAATACAACAAAAATAATTATACTACCTCCAGCTGCACAAAGCTGTGCTAAATATTAAGGATAAGATAGATGGAAATGTTTAGTATAGAATAAATATTCCATGAATGTATCCCAGCCCACGTGTTCTTTTGTTTTGTTTTGTTTTTTGTTTTTTTCCCCCCTGATTATGCCCAATCCTCTTCCCCAAATTTCTGATTATGAAAACATCACAAAGACAATGTTTGGGGGAAGTTACAGATTGAAGGGACCAAGTCATCCTCTTATACACACCTCTCATAATTAATTTTGGATTTAATTAGCCTAATTCAGCCACTAACGGGAAGAGAGGTAGACATGCATGCAGGGGGGGCAAGATGGCTCAGTACAGGTTCCCTTGCTTTCCAGAGTCATGTGCGCGTGTACGCACGTGTGTGCCTGTGTGTGTGTGTGTGTGTGTGTGTGTGTGTGTTTTGGGAAAGAGGGATTTCTGTGGTCTTCCCAAAGTAAGGTCTCAGCTAATGGTAGGCTAGCACTCTCTCTATACCAGTGGCGTCCACAGGGTCATTACAACACCATCCAGAGGACCCAACTGGCAACCCATGTGCTTTTTCCTGTCACTGGAAGTATGGGCAGACATCAGGCACTTTTGTGCTGATCCAAAGTAGGGGCCATCCAGGCTCTCTTCATCAAGGGAAAGAAAATAGAGTCTATGCCCAGCGTCCCCTGACCCGTACTCCTCCCTCAGCCTTCCAAAATCACAGTCCTATGTCTCTATCATCAGGTTTCAGAAAAGATATACATAGCCACAAATAGGCAGGCTTCATTTAGTAATCAGCCATGTAACCCCTCGTAGGGCAAAGTGCCCAGCTCATACCACAGGCCATGCATGGGAATTTCTGTTTCCATGGGATAGTTTTTCAAAGAACACTTCTTAGCCACACTGTCCTGCCCCTATTTCTGCCCCGTTCAGAGCACTGGAGACTAGGTTTAGAGTAGCAAGACTTGCAATGAACGAGAAATGTACAATGCCTCCTCCCTCCCTGCCCAGAGCCCAACATTTTCTCACATGCCCACAAGTCCACAGGAACATCAAGCATTTCATAAAGGGGCTTTGAATCCTCATTATTTAGATGGGTTTAACTCTTAGTTTAAACAAAATTTGATTTGGACATAAGAAATGTAAACCAATATACAACATACACTAGAAAAACATAGATGCATAGATGTGTGTGTATATATATATATATATATATATATATACACACACATATACACACATCTGTGTATATGTATATATGTGTATATGTGTATACACACATATACACATATCTGTGTATATGTATACACAGTGTATATATATGTATATATATATACACACATATACACACATCTGTGTATATGTATACACAGTGTATATATATGTACATATATATACACACATATACACACATCTGTGTATATGTATACACAGTGTATATATATGTATATATATATACACACATATACACACATCTGTGTATATGTATATGTATATGTGTATACACACATCTGTGTATATGTGTATACATATATGAGTATATATGTATACACATATTTATGTCCATACACACACACACACACAGAAAGGAACAATGACTGAACAGAGGAAAGCAGTTTCCTAATTGCTGAAGCAGAGTGTTTGGCACTGGGGGGCTCAGTATTATAATAGCCTGTTTACTTTTGAGTACAGAGTGCCAAAAAAATGTATACACATTTTGAGAAAGGAAAAAATGGTATTAAAATTGTAATACTCAATATATACCGATAACAAAAAATGAATACAAGTCATGTGTATACATTTTTGGCACCCTAGTATATTTGAAATATCCATTATCCAACGTTGTTTTTTAAAAACAAGCCATCTAGGAAAACAGAAAAATACGAAAAATAAAAAACATAAATTTAAGTGAAGTAAAGGAAACATATCAATAATCATGAAAACATTTCAATAACGTACATAGTTTAAATCAGAACATGCTTACAATAACTCAAAAATGAAATTGAAATATTTATTGTTAAAGATATAACAATAAATAATTCAGAAAGATTATAAATAAAATGTAAAAAAATAAAAAGTGAAAAACAAAAATAAAAACAAACCAGTGGCTTGCTGTGTATTTTTAAGCATATAAAAAGTAATGGTCTCTTCAAAAATGGAAATGTTTTTCAGTTGTAATTGCTGGTTTACCCAGTGTTTTTAATACATCATCAAATCAGCATCAAAATTAAACTGCAATAATGAGCAGATTACCAAGCTTCATAGCCATTAATGAAATAAGGTGCCTGATTCCCGCTCGATAGTCATTTGACAATATGGGCAAAGTCTATGAGTTTCAGTTAAATAGTCACATACCTATGAACATGACCAAACAGAAAACAAAACACACACACAAAAGTCAGCCTACACTCTGTCTTACCCCTATGCCAAGCAAAAAGACGAATCCCTTTATTTCTGCTGGGGGTGGGGGAGTGCGTGGGTGGGCACCAGCAAATGTTTCCAAACAGATGTTTACAAACAGAAGGTAACTGATAAAAACCCAAACACAATGCCGCATTGTCTTCCGTGATTCACAGATGAACCCATTGGAACTATTGCAAAGAGCCTTCCTGGAAAACATCCAGAAATTAAAAGGTGCAAACAAGCTGCCTAATACCCTTGCGTAAACTGAATTCTTAGGAAGAAAATAAAGTTTATTGTCTGGAAAGAGAGAAAGCATGAAGAAAGCACTAAAGCAATGGAGGTGAACAATTAGACAGATGTTCACTTAAGGAACTAAAGAGAACAGAAGAAGCCATCACCGAGGAGTTTTACGAGAATCCTGACAAGTCGGCACCACATCAAGGGCACGGGTACAGTGAAAGCCCCGGAAGAGGAGGCTGTGCAGCTTCTCTCTAACTGCTGACCTTGCGGAACTGGCCTGCAGGTAATGTGGCCCTGGGCAGAGGCAAACCATGCCGCCCCTTTTAATAAGTTCTTAAGTTCTTCTAAAACACAAGCTGCAGAGTGTAATTCATGAAGACAGAGAGCTGCATTTCTTACTCTTCACAACATCCCCCCGGCACAACAGAAGCAACAAAATCATTAAATATCCCCAAGTCTTTGCGTATTGCTAAATGCATTCTCTCTTCTCTCTCCCTTTTTTAAGATCTACATTGAATAAAGCACAGGCTCTTTCAGAAAGACACTGGGTTGCTATTTGTGCCCCAGCTGGCTCCAGCAGGAGAAGAAAGGACGTTAAATCTCATAGTGTCACCACTGCCAGGTGACATATCCTCACTGATGGATTCCAGGGACTGTGTCTCCCTCTTCTCCTGGGCCCCTAGGAGGCTCCCGGGTAACTCTTCAGCCCAGCTACAGCATCTCTTCACAAACTTATAGTCAAGATATTGGGACGTTGTGTTAACCCTCGATTTACCTGATTTTCTCTTAACCAGAATAGCCTCATCTGGATCCTTTTTCTCTTATATTATACATGGATCCTACAAAAACAATCTCAAATCCTCTTTGCAAAGAGGCTATGGAGGTTTGGTTAGAGAGATGACAAGACAAAAGGATGGCAAAAGGAATGGGTAGTTAGTTCACTGGTTGGCAGGCTGGCTGGCTAGATGGTTGACCACAGATGGTATAAAGAAGGTGAAGTGAAAACAGGCATTATTCTATTTATCCCTCATACAAAAATCTTAGTGATACTATTTTACAAAAGACGAAATGAAAATAAATTACCCGTTTCAGTTACTAAAACTGTTTTTCAATTACCATGTCCCCCCGAAAATAAGACCTAACCAGACCATCAGCTCTAATGCGTCTTTTGGAGCAAAAATTAATATGAGACCAGGTATTATATTATATTATATTATATTATACATGGTATAATTATATTATATTATATTATATTATATTATACCTGGCATTATATATTATATTATACCTGGTATTATGTTATGTTGTTATATTATAATATATTATATTATATTATATTATATTATATATTATAAAGACCTGATCTTATATTATATTAAAATAAGACCGAGTCTTATATTAATTTTTGCTTCAAAAGATGCCTTAGAGCTGATGGTCCGGCTAGGTCTTATTTTCAGGGAAACACGGTAAGTGACAGAAGTTAAAAAAATATTTTTTTAAATTAATTTTTAAAGAGTAAAATAAATTAAAAGCTACCATTATGATTGATCTCTTTTCTACACTCCAACCCAATTCTTTTGGGAAGTGGACACTCAATCATCAACCAATCTAGAAAGATCTATCTACTCTGCCTGGCACTGGAGACTGCAGAAGACATTTACGACTCAGGCTTCCTTTAAAGGGCACATATATTAGGGGGACTGTGGTAGGCAGAGTACCATGCCCCCCACCTCGATGTCCACATCCTAATCCCTGGAACCTGTGAATAGGTTAGGTTCCATGGCAAAGATTACCTAAGGTTGCAGATGGAATGAAGGTTGTGAATGAGTAGACCTCACAGTATGAAAATTATCAGGGTTGGCCCAATGTACTAAACAGGTAGCAATTTAGAAGGACTTGACCAGCCATTGCTGCCATTAGGGACAGATGAAGGGGCCATGATTGAAAGAATGGGCGACCTCTAGAAGCTGGAGAAGGCAAGGAAACTGATCCTCCCTTGAGCCTGCAGAAGAAATGCAGCCCTGCCCACACACTGGCTTTAGCCCTCTGAGACCCATTTCGGACATCTGACCTACAGAACTGTAAGGCAACAACTGTGTGCTGTGTTAACCCATGAAGCTTTTTTCGAAAATTTGGCATAGCAGAAATCGAAAAGTGGATAGTATTATGTCCCATTTTTTAATGGAAGATATCACATGGCAAATCCAAATTTCTGGCCCCTCTTGAAAAGTGGAGAGAGGGAAAGTGACCCCCAGGCCCTATGCTCACATTCTGACAATCCAGGGGACGGAGCTGCAGCTGGCCTTGAGGTGGCTCCTCCCTTCTGGCACAGTGTCCACGCCCTCTACTGTCTCCCTGACTCCAGTGCTGTGGCTGATGACGAACTAATGCTATCAGATGTTTCAGTGTTGGGACCTTGATGTAAGTTTTAAGAGATTTAAAACAAACCAACAAAGCATGCTCAGATAAGCAGGGCTAATATCCACCAGGTAGGGACAGTGGAGAGGCAGCAGCGGTTCTGGTCAATCAGGACCCTGCCATCAATGGCTGTTCAATGTTTCGAGTAGAAGCAGAGTCAGAATGCTTCTTGAAATAGTTCTGCTTCTTCATACTTGTTTAAAACAGACACACCTCTCAGCCTTACCTACTAGCTTATACGATATCCCCAGAGGCCAGACGCAGTTTTAAGGTGACAGTTGTGGCTAAATTGATGCAGTCAGGTAACCTGCAGCTTCTCACATTCCCACAGGGGCCTGACAACATGTACTTCTTTCTCCAAAATTACTCTGGCGCTTCCCAAATTTGGGTGGCAAAGGTTTATGGAGGCTATGATTTGGCCTCTCTGTATTGTGATGTGGGAGCAATCTTCATAGGAGACATGAATCATTCCTCACCCCTCCCCTTGGTGCAGGCACCCTACTAATGGTAATCTTGGGGCGATTAAAAGCTTGTCTCTAATACTTAGATGGTACATCCAAACACCTGAAGGCCCATTTCAGCTCATTTAAAACATAAAGCGAACACTTGTGAGTGGTGACCATCGGATCAACCGCTGTTTCAACCTACAGGCTTCGTGGGGAAAATGTCCGACTTTCCCCCCATGCAACCCAGTTAATTCAATAGAAATCACTCCAAAGGGCCTAAAAGTCCTCGGAATTGGAAACAAGGAATGAAGAAAAAATAAAAATAAAATGAGGATACTCATTGGCCTCAGTTTACAATTCTGTTTATAAAACAAAATGGGCCTAGACCATAACTTGCGACCGATGCACAACTTATGGAGACTGAGGGAACAACATCCATGAAGAGAGATGGAGACAAGTCCAGATGTTAGGGAGTTCTCACTAACTCATAATCCAGCAAGCACGTGGTATCTTTCCAGTGACAGAAATGAGCTCCTTTTCATTGAGCACCAAGTCTTCCAGCCCAGCCATTTCTAATCCATACACCACTGAACACTGGTCAGAAGGGGTTAGCAGGTGCCTCCCTGCAAAAAAAAGTGTGCTCTGTGAAACTGTGAACAATACACCCACTTTAAAGAGGCGTGTATTTTGACAAACCAGACGTTCCAAGAAGTCGTGCAGTAAAACAACCGCTTTAACTTTGCTCTAAGGTACTTTTGCCCAAACACGTCTAAGCTCACAACCCATGTTTCAAATAGCATCATGCTGTAAAATCCAACCTCTCCCCCACATCCTGTGTTAAAAGTTTAAAGTCCTTGTTCTTTAAATGTGTGAATTTAAACACTTCAAACATTTTCGTTTCAAAGTGTGAATTTGTGTGAATCCTCTACCCTAGTAGTTCATGGGTTTTTCTACCATGAACATTCTCAACATTTTTCCTGCAGCAGCAACACATGTATCAATAATAATAACGCTGATACTTCTGCTAATGGCAATATTACTACTACAGCTTTATTATTAGAATTAATAATTGTATCATCAAGGCTGAAGAACCTTAAAGCAAGAGGCAGTGCCTCTGCTGAGCCAAGCTTCTAACCAACATGTGAAACTGTCTGGTAAAGGCTGCCAGGCCAGTCTCAGGGAACACCCAAGCTCCTTGAACTATGGTTCCCCCACAAGACTGTACATCACAACAGATTTCTGGACTCCAAATACAAAGATTCTAATTCAGAAATGAAGGGGTGATGAGAATCTGTGATCTTCTTTTATTGAATGTCACAGGTAATAATTCTGAAGTAAGAGGATCTCTGAAAGCCCCTAGCATTTGCCTACAAGGTCACATTGTACTGTCCGGGAATGCGGTGGACATTATTATAGGAGTGATCTTATAACCACTTCAAAAAAAAAAAAAATCATTCATCCAATAACCCCAAGAAAAGGTGGTAAATAGGATTAGCCATCAGGGAAATCTAAATCAAAACCACAATGAGACACCATTGAACACCCAATAAAATTACAACAATCAAAAAGATAGACAATAACAAGTGTGGGTGAGGATGTGGAAAAATGGAAACATCCATCCATACACCAGTGGGGAACTGTAACATGGTGCAACTGCTTTGGGAAATAGTCTGGCAGTTTCTCAAACGGTCAAACATAGCATTACACATAATCCTGCAACTGTACTCTTAGGTATTCACCTAAAAGAAAGGAAAGCATATGTGTACACAAAAATCTGTATACAAATGTTCACAGCAGCATTATCCACACTAGCCAAAAAGTCATACACTAGAACCTTATTTGACAATAGAAAGAGACACTACGACATGGATAAACCCTGAAAGGCCACATATAGTATGAAATGAAAGGCCACATATAGTGTGATTTCATTTATATGAAAAGTCCAGATTAGGCAAATCTAAGGTAAGGCAAAAAGAGGGAGAGTGGGAAAAGTGCTAGCTCAGGGGATAGGAGGTTTCTTTGGGGGATAATGAAAATGTGAAACTGATGGTGGTGATGGTTGCAAAACTCTAAATATACTAAAAGCCACTGAACTGTGCACTTCAAATGGGTGAAGTGTACGGTGTGTGGAGGATAGGTCAACAACGTATTTTGAAAAGTAATGCTCAAACACCTGCACTTTAACAGTTCTTAGAAATAAATTGTTTGGGACAAACCTCACAGCTGATGGAAATGTATCAGGTGACTTGGGATTCTAATGAGATTGTTGAATGGGAAAGTTATGGTATATCCATAGGAGAGAATATTGCCTAGCCATTGAAGATTACGTTAAGAAAGAAAATTTACTGGCATGGGAAAATATTTCCAATTTATCATTAAGCTGAACAAAAAGCAGGCTACAAGAAAGAATACCCAGTATAATCTTATTTGGCTGAAGGGTGTACATAGCAGGCACATATATTATATGGGTAATTATATAATACCTAGAAGAGTAAAAAAACTCACTTCCATGATAACAGGCCAAAATGTTAACAGGGATTATTTCTGGGCAATGAGACTGAGCCCTGGGGTGGAAGAATCAATATAGCTCAGAACTGGGATTCATTGTTTTCCGATCACTGGGCTTACTAGAATTGTTTCTATACCTTATTCATCACCCCAAGGCATCACTATGTCATCCATGACACCTGCACACCAAGCGTATTTTCAATCATTAGAAACAACTGCAAATGTGGGTTGGCTGACGGAAAATCTGTGAAGGATGAAGAAACGTCAGAAGCAAACACCCCTAGGGCTCAGGCCACTCCAGGGCTAAATGGGGACAAGCCTGTGAAGGTGCCCTCCAGGGCACTGGGTGCTCTGTCAGGCATTGGTGCAGTCTGGTCACATGGTTTGCCGACTATAACCTGGAGAATGGGTAGAGAATAAGTGAGACAGGAATATAGATGCCTTCTGAAAATCACATCCCCATGTAGGTGTTCAACAGGGGTATGTGCTGTATCCTCATCCCCACCTCTTATGGGCTGAACTGTGTACCTCAAAATTCACAGGTTGAAATCCTAACCCCCAATAACTCAGAATGTGACTGTATTTGGAGATCATTAAGGAGGTGATTAAGGTAAAAAGAGGCCATTATGGTGGGCCCTAATGCAAAATGACGAGTGTCCTTCTACGAAGAGGAAATTTAGACACACAGAAACCTCAGGGGTGTGCACACACTGAGGGAAGACCCTGTGAAGACACAGAACTAGGGTGGCCGTGTGCAAGTCAATCAGAGTCCTCGGAAGAAATCAAACCTGCTGACACCTTGATCATGGACTTCTTATGAGAAAATACATTTCAGAACTGTGAGAAAATACATTTATGTTGTTTAAGAAGCCCCGTCTGTGGTGTTTTTTTATGGCAGCTCTAGCAAACTAAATACACCAACCTCAACCTGCAGTATGTCCCAGGTCCAGCCTTACTCTTTTCTCTTCTACTAGAGCATTTTCTGCTCATGGTTCCTCGAATTTCTGACTTTCTATCGCCCTATTCATGCAACACCACACACACACACACACACACACACACACACACACACACACACACACACACCCAGGCACAAACCTCTCTTACGCTCTTCTATTTGGTTTATAGATACCTGCCGCTCTTTCCTGATTTCCCAATCTAGACATCAACACATCTCTGGGTTAATTTATCTTTTCACCTCCATGACCCTTCTCCTGTTCCCTTGCTGTTGCCAACAGCCTGTCTTCCTACACCACCACCTGAGCTTGCTGGTAGGATGGCTCTTTGCTGTCATCCTTTCCTGGATATAAGTGACATTTCAGAGGCAGCTCCGGCTGCACTTAACCTCTTAGATTCCAGCTTCTCTACTTACTATCCTCGTGAGTACACTCATAGTACATGAGATCTCTTTGGGGCTTGTGCCTTGCTAAGAGGAAACACAGCCACGGCACCAAAGCAAAGATATTTTCACGTGGTCTTTCAGACTTAGGGCCTTCAGCTTTGTTCCCACTGGAGGGCAATAATAAAAGAAGTATCTCAGTCTGAGTTAAACTAGACTTGAGCTTTGTGGGTTAGGGGATAAAGGCAGAAAGTTGTATTTTTTTAAGAGAAAGTTTTATATTCCTTTAAAACCTGGACATGTTTTTAAGAGAGTCTTATTCTTGTCCTTTCGGGCAAGCTTTCATACTGTTAAACGAAATGAGACCATAACCCATATTGTTTTATGGGAAATCCACTTTTAAGATATGTACAACATTTAAGGGACATTAAGGAAAAGCAGACATTGAATTCCTTCCAGAAAAGCTTTAACTAGAGATAAGAAAAAAAGCCGTAGGTTAAAAATATTTCCAAATGATAATCAGAAATCACCAGGGCAACTGTTTAGTAGTCTCATGAATTGCACCATGAATTATTTTTCTTGACCTTTACTAAGGTAATAATGCAATTAATTTCAAAGGAAGATAAAAGTGAAGCTCATTTTCAGGCAATCTGGAGGCTACGAGTTCATTTATTCATTAGATGAATATTTACCGAGCATCTACGAAGGCTTGGTACTGGAAAGGACACAAACATGCATAACCCCAGGTGGCTTATGAACACGTAGGAAGTGGGAGGGGTGTGGGCAGGGATGACGTGATGATGGTGAGGGGGGGGTTGGAGGGTGAAGGGGGAGTATGACATGATGACTTCATGCTCTGTTGGGTGTGCAGGTATAAATAATCAGGTATAAATAATAATGCGGGTATAAATAATCTGGGACTAACAGGCTAGGGATAGATACTCAGAAATGAACATATAGATCATGGGAATCAGAATGATGGTTGAAATTTTGGGAATGGGTATGATCTGCCTGCGAAAGAGTAGTGGCAAGGAGAAAGGGTCAAAACAGAATTGTGGGGGACACTGAATACAAATGGTGGGAGAAAAGGAAGCCAGTGGGGTACAGCAGGTGGGAATGATGAAAAAAGTGACAGAAGATATGGTTTGATGGTGGTGAAGATTGCACAACTCTGTAAATATACTAAAAACTTTTAAATTGGTGCATTGTATGGTATGTGAATCATATCATATCTCAATCATATCTCAATAAAATCCCCCCCCCAAAAGGGAGGCAGGAAGAAGATATGGCCAGTGAGCATATTTTTGATGTTCAACATCATTAGCCATCAGTATTGTAAAATAAGACCACAATGAGACACCACTGCATACTCAAATAGGAAATTTAAAAACCATATCAAACATGATTGAGACTGTGGAGAAATTGCATTCTGCCATGAATGTAAAATGGCTCAACGGCTTTGGAGAAATGTGTAATCTGGAGAATACGAGCTCATTTACTCATTAGTTGAACATTTACTGAGCCTCCTGCCAGGCTCTAAAATGTTAAGCCCAGTGCAACTATTGGCCAAGTCCTTCTGTTCCAGGGTACTGTCCCAAACGAATCAAAGACATGTCCAGACAAAGACATGTGTATGAATACTCACATTCCCATCCATTTACAATAACCGAACACTGGAGACAACCCAAATGTCTATTAACATGTCATCAAATAGACAAACTATTATATATTTGCACAATGGAATACTACTCAGCAATGAAAAGGCAATGATAAATGCAACCACATGGGTGAATCACAATCATTATGTTGAGTGAAGGAAGCCAGATACAGCATATATACTGAATGACTTCATTTATATAAAATTCTAGATAATGTAAATTAATCACTAGTGACGGAAAACAGACCAGTGGTTTCCTAGGGCCAGGGCTATCTGAACAGCACTGTGTCATGGACTGCAAAGGAAGCATAAGAAATCTTTCCAGGTAAAGAAATGTTCTGTTTCTTGATTATAGTCGTGATTTCAAGGCTATGTGTATCCGTCCAAACTCATTGAATTGTATGTTTTAAATGGATGCAGTTTAGTCAACATAAATTATACCTCATCAGAGCTGATAAAACCACATGAAGCAAGCAAGCAAAAGACGCGTTTCAAATGCCTCAACTTTTTCCTTTAAAAATCACCCAAATGACATCCAAATAACCCATTCTGCTTTCATAATTAATTAAAACATTGTCAATGGTCCTATTTACTGAGCATCTACCCACATCATAAACTGCATAAGGTATTTCCCATACATGATCTGATTTAATTCTAGCAATCCCAGGAAACAGAGTTTAAAATTCCCCATCTACAGTTGAGGAATATAATACCCAGAGAGGCTGGCTTGCTTGGGATCGCACAGAAGCTCTGTGGTTCTGAGGTCAACACCCCCACTCCCTGCTTTTCAGCTAGTTGACTGATGTGACAGTCATACTAGTAGTAACAATGATCACAATGCACTTTTATGGGGTTAACCACACGCCAGACAATCTCCCGGGTACTTTAGGTGCATGACACCAAATCGTTTCCACAACTACTGAATGCGGTGGAGCTATTATTGATTCCCTTTTCCACCTGGGGAAACTGGAGCTCAGAGAAGTTAAGTGACTTTCCAGAGTTCCCACAGCTAGGAAGTGACAAGGACAGGACTGGAACACAGGCAATTTGATCCTGGAGCCCGTGTTCAAGAAATCAACTTCTTCAGACATCTTAAGATGTTTTCTTTGGGACATGGCATTAGATAGAGTTTGATGTGCTTTTATCCATTTTAAGTAAGAAGTCAGGGAAAGCAAAGATTTATCAGGTCAGAATACCAAGTGAGTCGGGAAGCTGGGAGGGAAATCCTTTTCACTCAGTGACTGTTTTTTAAGTGAGACATGCGTGTAAAGAGCAGGTAAGCACCCGGCACATAGGTACCCATTGAAAGTGTGGTCCCCTCCATGAAGCTGGCACCTTCGGACGCAGAGTGGTAGTAGCACATGTTCTGCGATTCACATGACAGAGTTGCAAGCAGTGACTCCTACTAATGGCAAAGCCAAGAGAAGGTCAGCTGGGGGGCATATTCTGTGTTCATTTCAACAGGGCCTGCTAAAGATTCAGTCATCTAAGCAGAAACACAGGAGAACTGGTTCGTTTCGGTAACCCAAATTTCCTTGCTGGAAATTACTTGAAAACAGATGTCATGAGCTAGATTCACATATTTCTTTCGGCAAGTACCTTTCAATAAAACAATGCAAAATTAATAAATGCAGATTCTAGATAAATGAAGCAATGAGTTCTATCACTTACCAACCACAAAGAAACGCCCTTCACCCAAAATCCTCGGAGCCCACTGTATGTATCCATCATCCTGTCAAAAGGCTGCCATTCATCCATAGGTACCAGCCAGTCCGCCCTGCACCAGGCCGAGGGTTCTGTTCAGTCTGATGCAACGTACTAATTACACACCTGCCCCCTCTGCCCTTAGGACGATACACTTGACCGTGGTGAAGATGGGTAATGATGGAGCTCGGGGAAAGTTTTTGATAGCGCAGGGTGGGGAAAGGTGGGGAGATATGAGAGGAACAGGTAGTGCAAGAAAAAGGGTAAGTGAAGGTGAAGAAAGAAAGTGATGCAACTAGATTTAGACTTTGCTCAAACCAGGGTTGTCTTTGTCAGTGTGGTTGTCCTTGTCACCATCACCATCATCATCACCGTCACCATCACTGTCATCACCATCATCACCGTCATCATCATCATCACCATCATCACCATCACTATCACCGTCACCATCACCGTCATCATCACCATCACCATCACCATCATCACCATCATCACCGTCATCACCATCACCATCACCGTCATCACCATCATCACTGTCACCATCATCACCATCATCATTCTTCAAAAAAGAGAAACTTTTCAAAGCGAAAAATAAGTGTCATGCCAATATCACAGCAGCTTAATGACAAATAATTTACAACAATTCACTCCTTTATCCATTAGTGTTATCTACCAAAGAGACACAGCTCTTTGGTTCCCCATTTCAAGAGCCAAAGGTCATATTCTTTTTTTTTTTAATTTATTTATTGGGGTGACAATTGTTAATGAAATTACATAATTTCAGGTGTACAATTCTGTATTACATCATCTATAAATCTCATTGTGTGTTCACCACCCAGAGTCAGTTCTCCTTCCATCACCACATATTTGACTAAAGGACCGTTCAGGAGGTCCTCAGCTGGGTACACATGCACGCACAGATATACTAACATCTGTCCATGAAGCCCTGCTCCCACGTCCTGTCCCTTTAAAGAGCCGCCTCCTTTCAGCACCCGTGCTAGATTTGACATTAGGAAAGCTCAAGGGGGCTGCACCCAAAAGCATTAAGACCCTGCTCAAAGCATTGCTTTACACGGTGAGATGCAAGGCATCTGAAAACCAGAGATATACATCATCAGGTCCCACCAAAAATGGGGCCTGTTGACAGCTGGCCGTCAGTGATTGATTGAGAATTAATATGGAAATGGAAGGATGAGAAAAATGAGGAGCTGAATGCCAACCGTTTAATGTGCCTAGAAGCAAGTATCCAAGGAAAGTGGCTGTGGATTATGAATTAATTTACTCAATCAGCACAGCATCAGGGGTGACAGGCAACTAAATGAAAGCTGAGGACGCACACAGACATTACGGAGATCCTCCACATCTAGCGTGCTCCTGAGGGCACACAGAGGACACCCAGATGGCACGCAGGGTCACGGAGCCATTCTCCAATCCTGGCATCCCTCTATTGTCACAGAAAGCTCACGCTAAAAAGGAAACAGCCAAACAAGGCAACAGGACAGTGGGTGCATTGCTTGGCCTACTGATGGCCATAATTTATGTCAACGGAAATATGGATCCTGGGCATGCTGAGAAGTTTTGCATATGTGCCAAAACACCTTTCTTACCATCTGCAAGCCCCTGCTCCAAGGTGAATTTAGAGCTCCAAGAAGGTGCTTCAGTTTCACGAAGTGAACTGAGATTCTGGGGCCCAAAAAGCCCCATGCTGGCTCCACACGAGGACAGTGTGGCCCCACTGCTGCTCTGACACCTGCGTGTTGGTAGCAGAGTGGCAGTGGATCAGAACCAACCTGGTGACTAGTTTTTAACTATCAACTCAAACCTCCAGGTTTAGATATTAATGGTATGATCCCTTGGGTGCAAAGATAATTAATATCAATAATATTCAATATTAAAACAAAAACCAAAAGAAAAACCTTGGATGCTGGAAAGCAGATGGACAACTAGTAAGTGACCTAACAAATTTAAGAAAGCTGAGTCTTAAGCTAAGAATGGGACAGCCAAGGAGCAATCCAGTTCAAAGCACAGAACCACCAAGGGCTCAGAAGCTGGTGAAACCGCGTACTTTTAAAGCGGGGGTGAGAGGGGACCTTTTGAAAACTCATTTACCAGGTGTCTGCACCCTCAGAACACCTTTCCCCTCAGCCCAGCAAGGGCTTTGTCATTTCCCAACATCGGAAAAAACAAGACAACTTTATTCTCTGGAGAGAAAGAATACAAACAGCTGAGAACAAGAGGAGTTTCTTTTAAAAAGGAGATTAAAGAAATGCTTGCCTACTGAATGCTGAGACTTAAGGCTCTTCCCTTATTTGGCTCCCAAAACTCTGGCAGTCAGACCCATACCCTCCCCAAGCGGAGTATTAGAATATCCTTCTCCAGACAATTTACCAGCTTAACAGGGAGAACCTAAACATTCAAACACAGTGATTTCCCCCAACAAACAAATCAGCCAGATCACCCTTCAGTGTAATCCATGGTTAAATTAGTCCTGCACATGTGCTAAGAGTTGGCAACAGCTTTTCTGAGTCGTCCTTTTAGGTACAAATAAAATTCCACAAATCAGAATATCAAGAAAAGACAGTGACCAAAACAAACAAACAAAAGTAATTTTGAAGCGACAGAAGCTCTACAGAGACAGGAAAATTTAAAGTAATTGTCATTAATACCAGAGAGAGAAGAGAGTAAATTTCATCCTTGAAACAAGAAAAGGTGACTATTAAACAAAATCAGAATGTTGGGAAAACCAACCAACCAAACAAATAAAAATGTTTACAATTTTAAATATTCCAGCAGAAAGGGAAAGCTCAATGGGAAAGTTAGAAGAAATCTCCCAGAAAATAGCACCAAAATATAGGAGGAAAATAATTTGGGAGGTCCAAGACCTGAATAATCAAAGGTCTTTTAAAATACAACAGAGAAAAGAGAAGGGAGAAATATCTGTTTAAAGAAAATTTCAAAGAGCTGAAGGGCATGTGTTTCAAGATTAAAAGGTCCCCCATTCAGTGTCTGGTACAAGGGATAAAAATAGACTCACACTTTACAGTATGTCATGTAAAATTTTAAAACATTGTGGACAAAGAGAGCATCCTTTCCAGGGCTTTCATTTCTAATTTGGAGAGTAGCAAGTGCTGGTAGATATGCCTCCTGAAGTACTTTTAAGAGAAAAACACAGAAATGAAAAAAAAAATCAGAGATAAAATGGCTCTGTTTCTCAAGAGAAACACTGAAAACTATAAAACACTAGAGTAATGTCACAAAACCCTGAAAAAAAAATGATTGCAAAACTATAATGCTATACCTAGCTAAACAGTCAATAAAATGAGGGCGGGAACAAAAATACTTTGAAATATGCAAGGTTCCAAAAATATATATGTACATCCCATCCTCCTTTTTCGGAAAGCTACTGGAGGATATGCTCCTACAAAACAATAAGCAAACCAACACAGAAGAGGTGAAATGGGTGCTCAAATTCAGGACAGGGTTATGGATTTAGCAGGTTATATGATGGGAAGGTAGCTCTAAGTACAATGCCAGTAGAACATTCTTGTGTACCAGGTGTCCAGAACAACCAGCTCAAATCCGAAGTAGAAGATCCAAAGACCCTAAGAGAGATTGATTTTTAACATGAAAATAATAGAATACTTGTTATGTCCTGAACATTTTGAAAACAGATTTATATAATGAATTGAGAGTCTGAGGTTGAATGAGAGCCAGAAAAATCAAAGACTAAGCAAACAAGATTGTAGAACAAGTATTAACTCCAGAGAAAATAAAAGATTGTGCAAGAAAGAAAAAGTAATGCTATTATGCTACATGGCTTGACTATGAATCTATTTATATATGCGTAACAATGTAAAAGCTAAATTGTTTTCTTTAAAAAATCATGGTAAAACTCTAATGAAAGTATGGAAAGAGACAAAAGAAAGATGCTCTTCAAGGTAGAGAGGTGTAAGAATGAAGGAAAGCTAAATTTTCTTAGTGGAAAACCCACCAATACCATGGAAAACTAGAAAACCAGTAAATAGTTATTTAAGTTTCTTTAGAGTTTAAAAGATTCTTTAAAGATGCGTACATAAAACTGAATGAATCTGCTAAAAGAGTAATAGATGAAGAAACAGAGTTAGTTGGTGTTGAGGTCTGCTTTAGTTTTTTCATATAAAAGATTAATAGCAAAACCTGGCTGTGACTCAAAATTATGTGCATATATAATTTTTACAAAAAGAACATGAAAATGAAAAACAAAAAATGAAGAGAATGAAAAAAATGGCAGAGCACACCAGGAAGGGAGGAAGGGAGGGAGGGAAGGAGAGAAGAAAGAAGGAGAGGGAAGTGAAGGAAGGAAAAGGAAGGAAGGGAGAAAGAAAAAAGTGAGAAAATTTAACTATGTACACAATCATGTATTGGGCTTAAATTATGACAGAACGCAATCTGAATTCCTAACCATTTCTGTTTTCCAAAATGAATTCATGATAGATTATGGTATAACTACCCTATGTCCAACTCTAGGAAAATACTTTGTGGGGAAAATGGGCATTTAAAAAAAATAAGGATACTCTGATTCTTTGTAGAAATTGCAAAAGATCTCTATATTAGGTGTCCTTTAAGGTAACAATAATAAAACAATTTTACATAAAGACATTTTATCCCTCAAAGGGCAAAAAAAAAAAAACAGGACAATCTTGCAGCGATAAAATTGCTCCCCATTTTCATGACTGGGGAAAGCACCAACTCTGTCTCTATGGAGTAAACAAATGATTCAAACTCGAGGTGTGCTGGAAATTCATAATGTACTGGTTCCTACCTCACTATCCGTTCACCGGGCAGTATTCGACATGTGATAAAAATCTACTTGACTCGTAAGATTCTAAATTTGAGTGCTGCTTCTTTGTTTTAATTCACAAAATTTAATTGTTTAATGTCTTCTTTGCATAGACATTATATCAATGTGAATACAAAACACAGGAATTAAAATTATTAGGCGTGTCTTCTTTCTAGAAAACTTTTGCTCTCTGTCATTTTTGATAAAAATAATTTTATATACATATCTAATTAGAAAAGAAAAGAAAAAGCCATCCTCATCACTTTGGTAGCTAGGTGACCTGATGTAGTTAGCATCTTTCAAGGTCTCTGAGGAAGAGCCTAGCAAGAGATAAGAGGGGAGAGAGAAAAATCACTGCCAGGTACAGAAGGGCACTTCTAAACCAATTCTATCTCTAAGGACTTTAGACTTGCCACATGGGCCTTAGCTCCATACCCACAAAATGAAGGAAGGGGAAAGATGATAGCCAACACACTCTAACTTCAGGATTCAATTATAACTGTTGGAGGCATCTTGGAATACATAAATGGTTCCTTCAGAGCACTGAGACCCTCCAGTCTGCAGAACCTTCTCAGGACTTAGTGGAGATGGCAACATAAATAGAGGGAGCTTTTAAAAACACTTTCTAGGGGGTTTTTAGGGTAATGAATCCATGCTGTACGATACGGTACTGATAGATAACATACTATTATGCATTTATTTGTCAAAGTCTAGAGAATGTACAACACCAAGAGTGAACCTTAATGTAAACGATGGGCTCTAGTTAAGAACTATTTACCAATATCAATATTGGTTTATTAATTGTAACTAATGTGCCACACCAATGCAAGATGTTAATAATAGGGGGACATAGTGCCTACGTCAGAGAGCGGGGGTCAGGTGGGTATATGGAAATCTATATACTATCTGCTCAATTATTTTGTAAATCTAAAATTGTACTGGAAAAAGAAAACCCTTCCACATATTCTGTCCAGGATTACTACACCGCCTTGACCTAGCTGAAACACTTAGTAGACTTGCTAAAAGATAACAAAGTCTTACACAGATTATAAAATGGCCACCAACCACATATTTTCAGAGAACTGCAGTTTAAAATTAAAAACAAAACAAACAAACAAACAAAAAAACAGTTGCCGATAATGTAAAATCGGAAAACACTTAAAAGAGCCAGATATGTTTCGCCTCTATTAAAAACAAATGAGAAGTCATGGCAGCATCTGCATTGGCCCAGAGCAACAGGCAGCTGGAGCTGAGGGGGCCTTCCCCTCCCAGAGGACAGCTGGGGACTGCGCCTCTAGTTGGACACCTGTCCTCACCCCTCCCTGCTGTCTTCCAGGAGTTCCCTTAGATCCCTAAGTTATCTGCTTGGCACCCGCTGGGCTTTGCATTTCACAGGACAGGGCGCACACACAGTATCGCCATCACCTAGGTTCCTTCTGAAAGCAAATGCTTGGGCTTGCACTCAGTCCTACAGAATCAGAATGCAGGTTCTCCAACAGGAGCCTGCACAGGGATACCCGGGAAGGCTCTCCTGCCCATGTCCCTGCTCGTCCTGCCCCTCTCACTATGTCTTCGAGGAGGCCTGGGAACTTCTATGTGTAAAAACGACTGGGAGATGCTGACAGTGTTTCTCTAGGGACGACTTGGAGCAACCTCTGGTTTTCATCTTTGGGGATCGCCTAACAAAGTCCCATCTCAACTTTTGCTTCTCCCCCACCCCCCAAAAAAAAGTTAGCATCTCCTCAATCAACTTAATTTTTTTCTTGATCTTGTTCTGATGATTTTTATTTCTGAAGGCTTTTCCATTTTCCTGGTGGGTCGTGTTTTAGTTCTTTGGAAATTTCTCCCATATGGATGAGCATTTTGTTTAGTTAGCTATTTAACAACAGCGTGGCTTTTTCTCTGTGGAAACTGGGTCATTTAAATTAATTCTTGGATTTATAATACATATAATTAGTTCCAAACAATATACAACTCTATGCTCTGTTTGGGAATATCTTGATTACATAAATGTGAAAATAATTGAACAGAATGACGGCGAGGAAAACGACATAGAAAACCCCCCATTTCGGATATGCTTTGCCATTAGGCTATGAATTGTATAACACCTAACCAAAAGTGCTTGCTGTATTTTTAATGGTCCACCCATAGCTCAGAGTAAAGTCTGAACTATTGGTTGTTTGCTGTTGTTATATTCTGTTCCAAGGTTCATAATTTGAAAATCGACTTTGGGGACTTTTTGCTCAGTCTATTAAAATGATTCATGTTGCATTCAACATAAATTGTGCATTCACAGAGGAGGGTGAGAGCCCGTATTCACAGCATAATAACTAAAGTGAATTTTGTACGAGCCGCAGTTTGTGGCAGCGATGTGGTATCATTTGTCTTAATTTTTCTTTGGCATTACATTAGGCGAGTGCATTTACATTTCCAGGTATGGCTAACCACTTTAAAAACTTTTGTTTTTACAGCATGAGTAAAGGGGGAATCAAATCTGCATGTTTATGTGATGTAACATCAAATAATGCCGTTTTACTGTCTGGAGTACGTGGGGATTTACATTCCATTTACTTGACTTCACAAAGGGAACTGGGGCTGATATGCAAAGTACATGAAATATTTACCATCAATGGATCATGTGAGGCTTCTAAGAGAAAAAGAAGAGGGGGTGGAGATAATACCCTTCTGCTCTTGCTGTGCTTTTTTGTGTGTTTTTCTTTAACCAGGACAGTAACTAATTTAAGTGGATTAGCCATTTAAAATTCAAATGCACCTTAAATAAAAAACAAACTCCCAATAACTTCAACCAAAACTTTAGGTCATGTTTACAGAAGAGAGTGACCATATGAAATCTCAATGCATGTATACGTATCCAGTACCTATAAATACATACATATACACATACGCAAACATGTATGCCTCCTGCTCATGAAATATTTATTCTGGAAAACCGAGATGAAGTATGACTACATTTCCATTAATGTCATTTAAGGTGCATATATGTTTCTCTATACATTCATCTATTTTTTACCAAAAGAATTCTATAAACATGATATACTAAATTCACTATTTCAGGTGGATGGAGAAAGTAAAAAAAAAAAAAATACATTTTAAATTATTTCTAGCAAAGTACTTCTGAAACAGTCAGGATCGGATCAGAAAAGATAACACTCACTAAATTCCATGATTATAATGCTTACTGATAAAGTGCTTATTTTTATTTAAACATGAAAGTGAAAATTTAAAAATACAACACCTAGACAAAATATGGTAGTTCTCCCGTGCTGCTTAGAATGTCTAAGTGAAGAATCTTTGTTGAATAGATTTTTTTGTACTATTTGCGCACAGGTTCTGAGCAAACCAACACGGTTTATATGACAATGAAACCAATTAAGAACATAAGCAATGGAGACAGATTCCCATTCACATTCAGACCTCACTGTTCACTAGCTGCGTGACACTGGGAAATTTCAATTCTCTGAGCCTCAGTCTCCTCATCTGTAAAAAGGAGAGAAGATTTCCCACGGAATCCATGAGAACAATGTATGACAAGTTCCAAATGCAGGGAGCACAAATAACTCAGTGAAATGTTAGTAATCTTCATCAATCACTACGATGGTCATTGTTACCGAAATCATAATGAAGGGAATAATTTGGGCAACCGTGGAATCATCAAATCTGATCCCACCAACATAGAGGAAAAGCAACAGCTCACTGACAACCAAAAATATTGGTTGATCAGACCACTTAATTGAAATATATAATACTTGGGCTGGATGAATGGATGTGCTTTTACTTAAGTGAAATAAGCTTTTTGGCTTATAGAGTGGACTCAAAAGCCTCGATGAAGTCTAAGCTCTTCTCTAATATCCATCTCTTACCTTGTTAGCACACTAATTCATTCAGCCCCTATGTAGCACAGGCTACTCTGCTTGAGACCCTGAGGCCGCAGAGATGAAAATATCTACCCTTGGCTTTAAGCACTCCTGGTCTCTGAGTATGTTTCTGCAACTTGAACTCCCCCAAAGAATTACCGGGAGAGGAGTATTTCAGAAATGCAGCATCAGAGATTCTTAAACAATACTCGGAGGTCCTCCTTGGACCTGGGAGTCTGTCTCTTTAATGAAGGGCCGTGGCCCTCTGGAAAAAGAGATGGCAGAGAAGGATGACGGTGGGGAAAAAAAGAAGCGGACAAAGTAGGGACCCAGGAGACTAAAACCTAACTTGGACTGGAGAGGCTCAAAGAGAGCTTGTCTAAGGAGGAGGGTTTGAGCTAAGCCTGGACAGGTAAGTAAAAGCCATACTCCCTTATACTGCAGCTGAAAGGCATTCCAGATTTTTATCTTCCTCCGCCCTGACATAATGCTTGAGAGCAGAGCTTTGGAGTCAGACCGCCTGCCCCAAATTCCAGCTCCACCCGCTCACTGTTGGCAAATTATATAACCTCTCTAAGTCTTATTTGCTGTGTCTGTAAAAAAGAGATAATTATAGTAGACATCTCAAAGGTTGTTGGAAGGATTCAATAAAGCAATGTATGCAAAAGCATCCAACACAAGACTAGCAGCACAAAGTAGGCACTTTATAAAATACCATTAGTACAGACAAATTGAACTCTATGCAATGAGGGGCATTTAAGGTATGTCAGAATAATAAAACTCTACCCAATTTCCATAGCCTGTGGTATATATGGTCATTTTATGCTCATATATGTCACTGGTCATGACTCTGGTGAAATAAGCAGAGGTGAGCAGTATCACTCCCATTTTACACAAGGGTGGTTACAGGGCTGTGTTTGCATGTGTCTGGCCTACTCTCATCATTTTGAGTACATGGAACTTGATGCAAAAAGAATGAATAATAACTGGTTATATCATGAAGATAGCCTCCTACGTATAAACTAGATATACGTATAAATCTCGCCTACGTATAAACTAGAAAATAAGACACTGTGACGAGACTTTGTATATTGATATATAACTGCTTTATTACCTGGTTACCTAATTGTTTTATTTGAAAGGAGAAGGGTTTTAAGTTTGCAAAAGGTACACAAATAAATAAATATATTGATATTACCTTCACCTTTAATTATTATTGTGGGAAGTGATCAAGCTTCCAGTTAAACATTTTGTTTAATAACAAATGCAAGAAACAAGTATAAATAAGAAAACACTCTCAGTGATGATTTCTGCAACTGAAAAATATTTTAGTTGCAATGAAAAGCCTTTCCAAATTATGGACACAAATCTAAATAAAACATATTCAGGGACTGTAGGTGTTCAAAATAAAACAGAGTGTAAAAAAATCTATATTTTAATCTTTTTGGGGCAGAAACAAATTATCTTATTTACTACATGAATGGTTTCCTCAATTTAACGCCAATCTTTAGTGTCAACTTCCACCTGTCTGAATAAACAGGCTGCACAAGAAAAGACTAGATTATTTATATTATGAAGCAGTGCTTAAAAATAAAGTGGAGAAATTACCTTACCGATATTGAAAATAAGAATAACATGCATATCATCCTGGCTTACAAAAAAACTAATTTTATTTTCGTCTGTTTCCAAGAGGAGGTTGAGGACTATATATGAAGTTGTAAGTGAAATTCCTCTTTGAGGGTAAGTGAAAAGAGAGAGGAGAATCTTTCAACTTTTCTGACATGTTCAGAAAAATGCCATATATAGCATAGCCATTCACTGTTCCAATTCCGTCTTCACACTTGATCACTAGAAAACAAATATTTTCCAGTAGTGAATTTTTCTTCCAAAACACTGTCATTGAGTCTACTTTATATAGTGCTTTGGCTGGTGTAGAATCAGGTTTTTTTGTTTTGTTTGGTTTTAGATTTGTGGTAAAATATACATAAACTAAAATGTACCAATTTATCCCTCATAAGTGTACAGTTCAGTGACATTCAGTATATTCATACAGTTATTGATTTTTATTAAGTTAAAACAATGACAAAAACAAACATTTGTAATTAAGCAACAGCGTCAATTTTTAAGGACTGTAGGCATTAGGGATAAAAGTCTACAGAGCAGGGAAAAAAAAAGAGGTTTCACTTTTTATGTCTTGGCTACGATGGCAAAACACAGTAGAGGCCCCTTCCCCCTACTTCCCATGAATGCATTCAGGAAACTGGGTATGCTTTACCTAGGCTGCATTTGGACACTGATAAACACCACAGAATTTACCCAAAGACCTTGCTACTAGGCCATGTGGGCCACAGTCACATGCTCCTGTGAGAACTGCATAGATGGGTCATACTTGCCACAAAGCCCCAAGAACTATTTTTGCTGCTATGACAGCCTTTTGGTCACAGGGTCAGCAAATGCTGAAACATCACTCTTTCCAGAACCTTCAAGCTGGGAGGCTGTTCTAAGAACCTAAGCATTTTTTTTTTCTCATCTTTTTATCACTTCCTATTTCATTCAGAGAGGCAGTGTCCAACAGCCCACAGAGGAGAGCTAGCTGGACACAATTGGCCAGAGATGGGAATTCCACCATCTCAGGAAACTAGAACCAAATGCTCACTCCACGGCTGGCCTAAGGTTGCAATTTCACTTTAACTCCTTCTTATAATAATGAAAACTACCTTGGGGAAGGTCAAATGCCCTGAGAAGAGAGGGAGGAAAACCAGTGGTGTTGTAGTGTGCAAATGGTTTTGCTCTCCGCCAAGGGTGCTTTTCACAGAAGGAATGGACTGGTTGTCCACGCTCCAGCCATCCCTGCAATATCAATAGTGCATTATTGTTCTTACTAGTAACTCTCATTGAAATAGCACTGAATTCACCTCACTTCCCTGTGTGACCTTATTTCTTATCTTGTTCTTCTTTGAATCTCAACACTGAGCACAGCAGGCCTCCAGTAAATATTTCCTGTATGAGAAGACTACATCTTTACAATGTTCTTATTCTATTATTATTTCTATTGTCATCACCATCATCTCATTCCACCAATTTGTAGAAAAGTGAAAATTAGACAACGTGTAAGGCACACAGATAAACATCTGTCTTTCTCAATCCCAAACCCATGTGTTGAAGGATGCTTATTTATTATTATTTTTTTTATTTCTTTTAAGAAGCCTAAAAGAGCTCACTGACCATGTACCATGAAACACCCCCAGCAGAGCCTGGACACACACCCAGACATCAAACACGTTAATATTTCTGCAATGAAATACATCAATAGCCTGTAAAATGGAAAACAGGGACAAATGAATATTATAAACAGAGCCATGATAGTTCCAATCAAGATTTGCTGCCACTTGGGCTTGCCACCAACTAAATGCGCATTTTTGTGTTTGTTTTTAAAGGTTTTAGATTTTTTGAATTGCAGATAAGGGAGTGAGGACCTAAAAAAATCAGGACCCATTCTGGTTGGCTGACTCTCCTAATCTCTTGCTCTTTTAAAGTTAGCTCTGGGTGCTGCTAAGAGCTTTGCTGGAGCCTGATAACCTTTACAAAGACCCATTTTAGATTAAATAATGTGGGCACAGTCAGGGATCTGCAGGAGAAGACTTTAGCTATTTGCTTGCTGCTCAGAAAAAAAGCATCCCCGCTGGACAGACTAGAGAACACTCTTTAAGTAAAAAATAGAACTCTGTGGGAGTTCCAGGTCAAGGCAAAGAGAGGTTTCCCAGGGGGAGCTGGAGTGGAGGGAGTAGGAAGACTCCGAATGGTGGAAAGGAATGGGTTGTGATTTCTATTTGCCTAGTGCTCCAAGTTCCACAAGTGTGTGGAGCTTCCTTCTCACTGAAGCCTCACGTCCTGCCCTGTGGCTGGAGGTTGTTCGGGATAGGAAAGCCCAGCGAAGATACCCCAGACCCACAGCGGCAGAGGTGGAGAAAGAGATTGGAAGGCCACCAGCCTTAAAAACCGGCACACTTCATACCCCCATCCCAACTGTTAGGCACACCAGCGCAAACAAATCAAGCCAGCCTGTCATATGATGACAGAGTGATTTCTTTCCCAATGTGGCATACTCATTTATCATCTTTCATAAGACAGACCTAGACTATAATTTAGTCCCATCGCCCCTGCTTAAATGGACTCTGGGTTTGGATGGGCTTTAACAGATTCTTCAACATGGGGTCACTTAGGGACTCGCATGTCAAAAGGGCAGGATTTGAACCCAGAGTGCAGGCTTCTGGGGGGAGGGCAGGCAGCGGGGGGGAGGGGTGCTGAGCTCAGTGCTGAGAATCCAGGATGCCAAGGATGACTCGCGATTGATGACGGCAATGAGCATCCAAGGGCTGCAAGGAAAAGCAGCAAGAGAAATTTACTTGGAAAAGTAGGATTTTTAGATATATCTGTCATCTGCATAGCGGAAAGTTACATTCAATACGCAAGTAGAATACAACCCAAAAAGCCTCCAAAATCGTATTTACTGGGGAAAGACATTTTTAAAATGAAATAAAATATGTTTTGGCAATGAAAGTTCCATCTACATTTTAAATAAATTATGCCTTTAAATGTCTAAATGAGATAATTTATATCGGTAGCAAGCACGAATGCAGAAATCTGCTGGTGTTAATGATACAACAGAAACACAAATCATGAATTAAACATGTGTTGTATGCCTGAAAGTGTGCTTTATGTTCTTTCTCAGTAATACAACAACCCTGGCAGAGATTTCCAGGTTACAAGGAAAACAAAACAAACGAGGTCAGAGGGGTTAAGTAACTTGTCCAATGACACACAGTAAGTAGCAGCAGAGCTGGGGTTTTCACATTTATATTCCTGCATGAAGCCAAGCTTCCTCTATGTGATGGAACATGCAACCGTCTATGTCTCCAAATGGATGATGACAACATGGCATTTTCCTAAGAAAGACGGTGATGGGGTGGCAGAGTAGGAAAAAAAGACTGAATGTGACATATTGGCATACTGTATCCAACCTTGCCATTTAAGTTTCTGCAACTGAGCACAGGTGCACTTAACAGAAAGCACAAAATGACACCATCACCTGTGTTTTGCTATTTGTTAGGACGCCATAGTTCAGATTCCCCGCGTCGTGACTGGGCTGTGTGATCTGGGTTTCCCTGCTCCTCAGCATAAGGCAAAGAAGAATGCAGAATCGCAATACAGTACGAGTAGGAGCCAGGGACTTCCGCAGGGAAGGCTGCAAGTGCAGAGGCAGATGGAGAATGGAATCCGACCTCTCCATTTCCTCACTGCCGGTCTCTGAGCATCACTGCAAGCCTTCATTTCTTCATCCACATAAGGAGGGCCACCACCTCATGGGAGTTGAGAGAACAGAATGATAGTGTGTGTGCCAAGCTCCAGGCACAGGGCCCACGATGGGTATTCAATGCAGGGAATTTGATTTGATTATTATTATTTTTTTTTTATCCTCATCATCCAAAGCTACTGACGAGAGTTCGAGTCAAGGCACAGAATCAAACAAACCTCTAACTCCCAAATCGTTCTACTCCAGGGCAACGGACTTGCTTCCTTGCCTGAAAGGCTAATATATCAGCAGTCACTCAGGTTACAGTCCCATGAAAAACACACGGTGACAAAAGCCCCTTGCAGCAATCTCCAAGAAGGAGAAATAAATTAATCAAGCTGCCAAACGGAGAAGGCCGGGTTGACCTCCTTCTGATCTCATTACTTCTCTATTACCCTTTTGAAAAACATCCTCTTACAGAGATCACTAATTGAAGATTATGTGGAGGGAAATCGCACCTCTCCATCACGGTGGTAACTTTGCCTCATTTGTCATTCTAATAATTCACTTCTTTTCTTTTCTGAAGAGACAGAGACACTAATGGACTATCATCAGTTAAAAAGGCAATTTTTCCATTTAATTGCACTCATTAAATACTGCAATAGAACAATTGGAAAAGCAATATTCTCAATATTTAATCATGGTATAGGAATAATGAAACATTGCTTCAAAAATAAATCCCAGAATATTTATAAAGTCGTAAAAGAGCTGTTTTAACAACACCTGTGATCAGAGGCAACATATTTAAAATTAGACATGTGATTTTTCATTTCGCCTGATTAGAGCCAGTAAACATTTGCATTGCAAAAAAGAGGATTCAAAGGGCCCGGTTACCCTGAACAGTTAGCTCTGGCTTTTGTGGGCACCATGATTATGTGACTAGCAAACCAGCCTTTCAGGCAAACTTGGCCAAGAAACATGAGAAATGGGCTACTGGGACCATGAGCAGCTCTTGCCCTGAGTAGGTTTTTCTGAGAGCAAAGACTAATCACTTTCACATTTTCAACAACTTTACTGAGATATAATTCACACACCATACAATTCACCCATTTAAAGTGTACAATTCAATGGTTTTCAGTACATGCAGAGTTCTGCAATAATCATGACAGTCAATTTTAAAACATTTCATCCCCTTTAGCTATTACTCTCCTCCCAACCCTACGCAATACTACTCTACATTCTATCTCTATATAGATTTCCCTGTTCTAGACATTTCTTATAAATTGAAATATATAATATGTGGCCTTTTGGATTAGCTTCTTTCATTTAACATAATGTTGTCCAGGTTTATCTACTTTGTATCACATATCAGTACCTTAATTTTTATGACTGTATAATATTCCATTGTATGGATATACCAAACCTATGTATTCATTTGTCCATTGATGGAGTTCGGTGTTGTTGCCACCTTTTGGCTATTATGAACAATGCATCTAGAAATGTTCATGGACAAGTTTTTGTCTATGTTTTCATTGCTCTTGGATAGAGATCTAGGAGTGTAATTGCTGGGTCAAATGGTGACTCTATGTCTAATCATTTGAGGAACTGCCGGACTGTCTTCCAAAGTGGCTGCATTCTTTTTACATTCCCAGCAACAATGTAGGAGGGTTCCTCACATTCTCCACATCTTCACCCATATTTGGTACTGTCTGACTTTTCACTTTCACATTTCAACACTGAGGTGAGCAATATCTAGGACCAGAGAAACACAGCAGCTCCTCGGATCATTTTGCAAAGAGAAAAACCTGGTTCCTTGGCTACCGGGAGGCTGCATGGCATGGATGGGAAAGGCCTGGGTTTTGGAGTCAGGCAGACAGAGGTTTCAATCCGAGCTCTGCCACTTCCAAGCTTAGTACAGCCTTGGGTGGGTCACTTAAACTAGCTGACCTTTGAGTCCTCTTGACCGTAATACAGAAGAACTAATCTTATGGGGTAAAGATGAATGTCGAAGGAGGAAAATGCATCCAAAAGTGCCTAGCGATATGCCCAGGATCCAGCCATATTTCCGTCCAGGGGTATCCATGATTATGAAAATTCTTGGTTGTAGCCTCCACACCCATACCTACCACCCAGCCACAGGTCACTCCTCTACAGCTGTCATGTATTCAGACCTCCCTGCATCGTAACTCTGGGCAGCCATCTGGCCCTTAGATGTACACACACCGGGGTCCTACCCAGCCACGGGCCCAGCAACCTCAATAATCAATAAAGCATTTAGGGCAGAAGAAAAGGAAACTATGCATTGAAATGACCAGGACAGTGCAAGCTTATTCATCACAGAACACTTGGAACAGAAACATGTTTTCCTGATTCCACACTGGCAGAGGAACTAGAGAACCTACTTGCCCTTGTCGGGCAAGTCCACAGGCCCATGGCCACGTGCTGGGCATGACCTGCTTTCAGGGCAGCTAGCCCTTTCTTAGTTATCCCCTCCCCTTGTTTTCACTGCCTGGTGTGTTCAAACTCAGTGAGACTATGTGTTCAAATCACAGTGATACTCTGAGTAAACCAAGCTCAAAAATGTAAACAGGAAAAAAACAAAACAACAAAAAACAGAAGCCGTTGTACCTTCTGACAATATTGTATATCATTAATTGAGCTTCAAGTACATAGTCTCTGTCTCCCTGCTATTAACAGAAGACTCTGGAAGTCCTGGGAAGCTTGGACAAGGGCTGTCTGTTTTATTTTCAAATGTACAAATATCATCCAGCACAGTATCTGGCACACAGTAGGTGTTTAGTGAGTACGGGTTGAATGAGTGAAGGCATGAGTGAATGAATGAATTTGTACCATGAATTACGCTATGGAACTGTCTGGATGCCCTCTCCCACCACTATAATTTCTATCAGGGCATAGGAAGCAACTGAAAATAAACAAACAAACCCAAGGAAAAAACCGATCATGTTCTAGGCTTCGAGACAAATCCCACAGCCTCTTCTGTCCATCAGATGGCCAAGCCCAAGATTCCCCTGAGCAGACGTTCTCAAGCCTCCCCTCCAATTCTTCACTTGGATTTTTAATGTGTTTTCTACTCTTTCTTTATAGTAGAGCTCATCAAACCACAGCCCCCCCACCCAAATCCAACCCACTGCCAATTTTTGTATGGCCTACATGCTAGGAACAGATTTTATACTTCTGAATTATTGGGGGAAGTGGGGGTACATCAAAGGAAGAATAATATTTACTGACACGTGAACATTATATGAAATTCAAATTTCAGTAACCATAAGTAATTTTTTTACTGGAACACCACCACACCCATTCATTTACGTATTACCTATGACGGCTTTTGCACTATAAAAGCAGAGTCAAATAGTTGCAACAGACTGTACTCAAAGGCTAAAATAGCTACTATCTATCTGATTACAGGAAAAGTTCGCCAACACCTGCACGCTATACTAACTTTATTTACATTTATAAAAATACAGATATCATTACAGGGCATCACCCATGGACGAGTTCATGCAGAGCTATCTGGGTTTGAGTTCTGCCTCCAACAGTCATTTGCCGCAGGCCACAGGCAAGTGACTGCCCCTGAATCCCCATGTTCCCCATTAAAAATGGGTCCAATAATATCTATGGCACTGTGCTGTAGTGAAGTTTAAAGAGAGAGAAATACATGGAAAAGCATCCGGTATAGACCTTGGCCAAAGGACTCAATAAATGCTAGACATCATTATTCTATACTGTTACTGTACAGAAGAAACTTAAGAAATATGTAGCCATGCATTGCATTACAAAGGGAGTCAAAGTCAAAATGTCATTTCCACCCCCACCCCCCACCCTCGCCGCCCAATGCTGTCTAACATACAGAAGGTTCAGGAGACATTAAAAACAACAAACAACAAACTATATAATCAGCCCATAACCAAATCCAGATGGATTTGGCTCATTTGCTATTTTGCATTGTTTGCCCTTGTCTTCCCCGCAAACCCCATCCCACTGGCAGCGCAAGTGAGAAGTAAATACACAATCATCCCATTTATATACGATGAAATTGAAACCGTTCGGCTTTTTTTGTAAAATGTGGAGCTAAAATGTTTAGGCAAGACATTGGGGGTAGTCCATTCCAGCTGCTGTTTTGATACACTAATTCGAATTTGCGTTCTATCCACAACCTGTCTTTGTGGGTCTGTCACTTGCAATATGTTTAACAGACACTCAAACGTGAAATACATCTGCATCGATTTGGTATGAAGAACTAACATCACCCAACATCATGGGGATCCTAGGCCTCCCCAGTCGCTGTGCCCCCAGCTCCAAACGCTTAGAGGACGACGTTTCAGAGCTGGAAGCACAAGCAGACCATAACGCTAAGCCTATGTATAGCACGAACTCCTAGTTCGGTGGTCTTCACGGCTCTACCACACGGCTTCCTATAATTTACTTTTCCATGCGCTCTGGTGGACCGCTCAAGGAAATGACAGAGCAATAAGACAACACATAAATTCAAGCCCCACGTCTCTATTCACTGTTGGGACATCTTTTTAAGGATTGCATACTCAGTGCTGTAGAGCCACAAACACCACACAGGGATTCTTGCGGCCAACTACGAATAGGTTTTATTCCAAGTTTCAATACCTTCCAATTATGTTATTTGACTCCAGCCTTAATTTAATTTGAAAAAATAACTGTGAGCCTTTGCTTAGGCTTAAACAATTGGGGTTGGGGTGCGGGAGGGAGGGTGCTACTCAGTCTCAGACATTCCTGCTCCAGACAAGATGCATTTTCAATCAAGGCTTATGAATTCCTATTTACACTAGAAATTTCAGTCACCAAACTTTCTCTCTACTTAAAAAACAAACAAACAAACAAACAAACAAAAAACCATAAAAATGTTCAGGCAATTATGCAGGTTTCAGCAGTGCCGGATATCAGCATTCTTGTATTCCCTTTGCAAAGTTATTGGTTAAGGTATGAATACATTATAAATAGAATAAAGCTACACACAATTTAGACTCTGACGGCAAATGAGACAATTAACCTCAAATCTTTGCCGTCTGGCACTCACAGCAAGACAACAGTTTCAGAAAACATAAAGCGGTTTTCACTTTCTGCAATCGCATCCTGGCTTCATTTAAAGACGTATACTCTGTGTTAGTACATATGGGAAGCCATCAAATTTTTCTAAGAATACTATTTCTCTCTTCTGTTAGACGAGGTATACTATCTTCTGCAAGACAGCTGGATCATTTGTCAATAATCAAGAGAAACAGATGGTTAGAAACATCCAGATACGTGAAAACATCTGGATATTTCATTCTTCACCCAGATGTTTGGCTTCCCCTAGGTGCAGCCTGCTATCTTTGGTTGAATAACCCCAAGAAGCGTTTGGCCAAGAGGTAAGTTTACTTCATCAATTCTTTCCCAGGATAATTATGTTTGGCAAAAGAAGCCTGCATTCTTTGGGGGAATAATGCTGTTGTTATTGGGATTTATTTCCGAGGTATGAAATGACCACACTCTTTCTGGAAAAAGGATAGGAAATAAAAAACAAATGCAAAATTGGCCCACTGTGCAACGCAGGTTCAGTCATGCTAAACTCTCTACTTGGAGTTCACAGAAGTACAAACTACGCCGGGACACCAAATCAGAACCAGAGTTTAGCATAACAGCTCACACAGAAGGTGATAAAAAAAAAAAAAAAAAGAATAAAAGTGTGTTGTTGAATTTCTTATAACGCTAGTGTACTCTTCCATGTAAAAATCCAGGTGCAATTTCACGTCTAAATCTTTTTTCTTTCTTTTTCTTTGTAATTGGGGAATATTGGGGAGCAGTGTGTTCTTCCAGGACCCATCAGCTCCATGTCAAGTCATTGTCCTTCAATCTAGTTGTGAAGGGCGCAGCTCTCTGGTCCATGCAGGAATCAAACCGGTGACGTGGGTGTTACGAGCACTGCACTCTGACCAACGGAGCCAACCAGCCGCCCCTTACTTCTACATCTTGAGTACTGTCATTCGCTCATTCATTTAACAAGGATTCACTGGGCTCCTGCTGTCTGCACAGTCACATAGAGGAGGCTGAGAAAGCAACACTGAGCGGAACAGATACAGGTCCTGCCCTTCTGGAGTTCCCAGACTCGCCGAGGAAACAGCGCTTACACAAACACTCTCACCCAAGTAAATATACTATTATCCGTATATCATGACATATGCTATGAAATAAAGAGTATAAGTAGAGAATATATTAGGAGGAAGTCAAATTGAGATCTGGAGGTCAGAGAGGGGTTATCTGAAGTCCTAAACTAAGAGGCGTTCTCCGGGAGGCCTGGGGGAAGCACATCCCCCTGGGGTCAGAGTGGACAGCATGAGAAGAGGCCTGACAAACCAAAGAGCTTTGCTTCCTTGTAGAACATAAGAAAGGCTACGGGTGGAGGGTGGTGGGGGGAACGCCAAAGGGAGATCTCCGCGGGGAGGGAGCAACCCTGTATTTTCATGGTGGCAGTAGTTACATGAACCTACTCGTGGAAATGAGGGAACTTAAATTAGTTTTCCATTGCAGGGCAACAAATCACCAAAAACCGTGTGGCTTAAAATAACACCAACTTATTATCTTACAGGTCTATATACCCGGGGGCCTATGTGGATCTCACTGGGCTAAGACCAAGGTATCGGCAGCATGCATTCCTTTCTGGTATCTTTAAGAGGAGAAGCTGCTCCATTTGTTTTGCCAACTTCAAGAGGCTACTCACTTCCCGAGGCTCATGGCACCCTCTCTCCATCTTCAAAGCTGGCGACCACTGGCTGATGCCTCCCACTGCCAGGTCTCTGTCTCATCTGACTCCCTCTCCCACATTCAATGCCCTTGGACCCACCCAGATAATCCTGGACAGCCTATTTTAAATTCAGCTGATGAGTAACCTTAATGTCATCTGTGACCTTACTTCCCCTTTGCCATGTAACCGAACATATTCACAGATTCCAGGAATTAGGACATGAAATTATTTGTGAGCCATAATTCTACCTACCACAGAACTATATACCTACGAGGGGTGATCAAACAATATGGTGGATGTTTAAATTAAAAAAAAAAATGTACTAAGTAAAAGATACATTGCCATTAATTCCTCTCAAAATACTCTCCCTTGCTTTGAACACACTTATCCCATTGTTTTTGACACTTTCTGAAGCAGTTCTGGAAGTCCTCTTTCAGGAGTGTCTTTAGCTGCACTGTCGTGGCTGCCTCGATGTCTTGCATGGATTCAAAATGTTTACCTTTCATGGTCATTTTGACTTTGGGGAAGAGCCAGAAGTTGCACGGTGCCAGATCCAGTGAATAAGGTGGATAAGGACACACTGTAATGTTGTCACTTGACATAAATTGCCGTACCAGAAGCCATATGTGACACAGAGTGTTGTCATGATGGAGGAGGAAGTAATGACACTCACGAAAGAGGACTTCCAGAACTGCTTCAGAAAGTGGCAAGAACGATGGGATAAATGTGTTTGAAGCGAGGGGGAGTATTTTAAGGGGTATTAATGACAATGTGTCTTTTACTGTAATAATTTTTTTTATATTTAAACATTTACCATATCGTTTGATCACACCTTGTACTCAGATTGTACCAATGTCAGTTTCTTGGTTTTGATACTTGACTATATAGCTCTATAAGAGGTAACCACTGTAGAAAACTGGGTGAAGAGTACATGGATCCTCTGTACTATGTTTTGTAGCTTCCTATGAATTTATAATTATATCAAAGTTTATAAACTTTTTTTTTCAAAAATAGTCAATACTTACAGGACATATAATACATATACGACACAGTTCAAAGCATTTTACATTTATTATCCCACTAATCCCCACGAAGAGTCTACAAGGTGCGTACTATTCCCATTCCACAGATGAGAAATCTGAAGCAATGACAGGTTTTATTAATTTACCCAAGGCCATTTGAGTCCAAATAGGGTGTCTCTACAGGATGTATCTTAACATTTGTTTATGTTTTGTGGACTCAAATTTTAATTAAGGGACTCAAATTTTAATTTAATTTTAATTAAGGACTCAAATTTTAATTGATATATTTAAAAAATATATTGACCATACATCAAAATGTAGGAGAGAGCAGATAGATGAGAATTATTGTGTGTTGTTTTAAAGCCTAGAAGACAGTGACCGTAGATGAGGCCAATTAGGGAGGGGTGAAATGAGGAGTATTCTCAGAACCTCCCAAATAGCTCTTTCCATCACCTAAAAAACACTGAGCTGTAGACAAAGTAAAGACTGAGAGTAGAAGGATGAGTCACTATGGGACCCATTGGTTACAAGTTAATTTATAGGGCAGTTACCTACTAAATGCTAGCTACCTTTCTCTTTATTCCTTTCTCCTAACCACATGGACCCAAGAACACATCAGGCTGTCTACTCTCATCCTTAGCTTTTGTAAAGCATCTTCATGGATGTGTGACACCAAGCACCTCTTGCTCATCCCAACCTTCCCTTTTCATGGTTTTTAGCTCAGGGGGGTGGACAGTTGACCAGGACCATGTCCAAAGGACAGGCAACCCAGATCCTCTCCTGAGAATCTAAACCTGGAGCTGAGTCTTACAAGGAAGGGGATTGGAGCTGAGCCACCCCAAGGGCAGTACCATGAAGCGACTACCTGGCAGGGGGACCCCGGGACCCATGCACAGGATGAAAGCTACATACCTAGGGCACTGATGCACCAAATCTGGGCTGCCTTCTTCTGGAAAATACACCCTCGTGTGGCAGCCTTTCTGTTACATGCAACCAAAGGCATATCAGATCCAATATTATGTTTTCCTTCTCCTTAAATTATCCAGTCTTTTCTGCTGCTTGCAACCAAAGAACCCTAAAGTAGACAACTCCTCAAGCCATGATAGAAAACTGGAAATTCGCTGGTACTTTATGCACTCTCCCACCTACCCCTCCACTTCCAGTCTCATCAAAACAAAAACTTTTCTAGAAATGTAAACCCATACATACCAAAAAAAAAAAAAAAGAAAAAAAAAAAAAAAGAAAGAAAGAAAGAAAGAAAGAAAAGAAATCCTCCCAGGCCCAGGGCTCCTTGAGGTTCTGTAAACGACTTCTTCTGGGTTGCCACGGCGACTCAGTTATTAGCCCTTCTAGGAAGTAGGGATCAAACACACGTCATCCTCTAACTCTGAATTTGAGGGACATAATGCCTTTAACACAAAGGGAAAGTGACTCACATCCCCTCCATGTTTTCTAAAGGGATATTGTTAGAACCAATTTCTACTCCTGGATCTTTTGTGCTCCAGGGTAAGAAGCAGGCAGCGGTCCAAACCCCGCGTCACCTTTTCAGCAGCCATAAGGAAAAAGTCACTACCACTTTGCTTTTTATACCGAGGCTGAAGAAAGAACACGCAGAGCCTGTGCACGAGGGGATTAGCAATGTCTTCCAAAAAAGAAAGAGAAAATGTTTATGGGGAGTGAAAATGAATGATAATAGTCTCACTGTCCACTCTCATTTCCTAGTGGTTCAACCAAGTCCCTGGATGTCATAAACACTGAAGGGAGAATAAAATGCTCTAATAAATCAAAGTAAGGGCATAGGGAAGGGAGCCGACGGTGAGGCACACCTGCTGAGACAGTAACTCTCAGGACAGAGAGTCAACAAGCCGAGAGCGGGCTTCCAGAACCTACACACGGGCCTCCTGTTCCAAGCAGAGGGGACGTGGAGTCCTCCTACACACAAGTGTGAATGCATACGGACACACACACACATACACACACACACACACCACCTTCTACTTCCCTTTACTTCAGCCTAGCGTTTCCCCGCTGAGCACTGCTGACTTTGGGGTCAGATAATTCTTTGTGTGAGGGCTGTCCTGCTCATGGCAGGATGTTTAGCAGCATCCCTGGCCTCTGCCCACGAGATGCCAGGGGCTCCCTCCATCAGGCAAAATCACTCCCAGAGAAGAACTGCTTAGCCTGAAGTGTGTGTGTGAGTGTGTGTGCACATGCGTGCGTGTGTACATCCGTGTGTGCATGTGTATGTGTGCGCTTGTATGCCTGTGTTTACCCAAAACCCCATCAGTGCTCAAGTCTCTATAGCTGTTTACCCCATTCATCACTTGGCTAACTCCTACTCATCCTTCCAGATTCAGCCTCAATAAAACTTTCTTCCCAAAGCCTTTCCTGACTCCTCCGTTCCTTGGAGAAGTTAGATGTCCCTTCTCTGGATGCCCCCAGTTTCCTGGACTACGAGAGCCCTTATCCCACTCTGGGTCCACATCCTTGCCAGGCTTCACCTCTAGATTCTAAAGCAGGAAGCAAGTTTATTTCATCTTTGTATCTCCAGCGCTGAGTAGAGGGGTGGGTCATATTAGATGTTCAATAAAGGCTTGTTGGAAAAATAAATGAGTGAACAAAGAGACAAAAGGAAGTTCCAGCAAGAGGCGTGTCAGAGTACAGGGCTGGTTTTGTGTAGCATCATTGTATAACTTGAAACACAACATGGAAAAGTACTATAGCTAGGGGTCTGCTCCCTGGGATGGAATGCAGCAAGAAAGAAGTCACATCATCATCACCATCTCCCAGAACAGAATTCCATAGGTTGCACAGCTGGAGAAAGCAGCGGAGGAGGCAGTCCTATTTTCCAGATAACGAAACTGAGGCTCAGAAAGCTTAGTTCTTGCCTCAGGACACGTAATGGAGATGTGAAGGAGCTGGGGCTTAAAGCTGAGCCTCCAAGTTCAACTCCGAAGCTGTCTTCCCTGTACCGCCAGTCAGGAAAACAATACTGCGCTCTGGGTGAAAGCTGTCCATACTAATAACACGGCCAAAGGAAACGGTTTTAGCGGAAGTCTACATGGATCTCTTCCCAGGTCACTGAAAAGTATGTGGCAAGAGAGGTACTTTCATTCACTGCCGGTGGAAGTAAAAAATGGGCACAGCTGTCTTGGAAAGGAACTCGACAGTACATACCCGCAATCTGTGATGGTTGAAAGTTTGAACTAGCTATACCATTTCAGGGAATTTAACCTCACAAAACCGTGTGAGATACACAAATGCTCAGCGCACAGATGCAGACACTGGTACTGCAGTGCCACTGACAACCGCAACAAAAGAAAACAAAACAAAAACAAAACTAGAAACCTAACTAGTCTACTACGGAAGACTGGTTTAACTAAACACAATTCTACTCCATGACTACTTTTCTACTATTTAAAATAGTGTTCATAAGGAGGGTGTGAAAGCAGGGGGAAACTCTAACACGGTGAGAATGTTACATGAAAAAGACAGAATTCAAATTTTTATCAATGCAACGGCCACTTAAATAGACTGTAGCATATTCACACAGTGGAATATTCTACAGCCAAGAGAATGAATGATCTGCAACTTTATGCAACATTAAGCATAAATCTCATAAGCACGATGTTGAAAGAAAGAAGCCAGACACGGAATACCTACAGTAAGATTCCATTCACAGAAAGTGATTCCATTTATTGAAGGTACAAAGACAGACAAAACTGATCCATGCCGTCCGAAGTTGGAATAGCGGTCACCCTTGGTGGGGGCTGAGGGGTAATGATTGAAAGACAGCAGAAGGGGGGTTCATGTTTTCAATCTTGACCCAGACACTGATTACTTGAGTGTGCTCACTTTATTTAAATTTACTCAGCAGCAAGTATATATTATGTGCACTTCCATGCGTTTGTGTTGTATTTCTACAAAGCTTTAAAACCACAGTCAGAGTTTCATAAAAACAAGAAGCTGACTCTGAGAGTTAGGAAAAAGTAAATCACAGCATTCGTGGAGGTTATCTTTAGGTGCTGAGACCATGGCAACTGTCTTGTCGTCTTTCAACTTCTGTGTATTTTCCAAATAATTCAATAATAATGACATTTATGGGGGTGAGGGGTGGAGAAGTAAGCAATACTTAAACAAAACACTTGGCAGGATTCCATGAGCACAGCAACAGTGTTAGAAGACTTGTGTGTGAGTGTGTGTGAGGGAGTGAATGTGTGACCATGCATGTGTGTGTGTGTGTATGTGTGTGTGTGTGTGCGCGCGCGTATGTTTTACCAAAAGAAGCATTACTAGCCAGGAGGAAGGGAGTCCTAAACCCACAAGAGCAAAGAAAGTATTCTCTCATTCTCCAGCGCTGAGTAGAGGGGTGGGTCATATTAGATGTTCAATAAAGGCTTGTTGGAAAAATGAATGAGTGAACAAAGAGACAAAAGGAAGTTCCAGCAAGAGGCATGTCAGAGTACAGGGCTGGTTTTGTGTAGCATAATTGTATAACTTGAAACACAACATGGAAAAGTACTATAGCTAGGAGTCTGCTCCCTGTAGCTGTACCTCACTACAGAGAGACAGAGTTTAAAATTGTGTGGGAATCGATAAAGAAACACTAAAGATATATTCACAGTAAAAAGTCTGAAATCACATACATTAAAATATTGTGGGTAGGTAGTTTTGGTGATTTTGATTTTCTTCTTATCTGCATTTCTCTTTTTTAAGTAATGGAAATATGTATTATCTGTACCTGAATTACTCATCTGAAAATGGGGATAATAACAGAATACTGAGTAACTGCAAGGATTAACAAACCCTAAATAATGTAAGCACACACTGATATAAACATACGTAAGAGGTGATATTTTTCTTCATCGTGTAATTATTTTATTTTTATATGAAATCTGCAAAGGTATCTTGAAGAGTACAAGGAGAAAGCTTTTTCTTCTAAAAACAACAGTTCCACTTCTCATGTCAACATTTCTATTTCTACTTTCCTAGTGATTTTAAATACTAAACAATGTCAAAGACAGGTAGTTATTTTAGGGGAAAAAGTCTATTTTTACCTGATATTTAATGTTCTCTTACATAAGAAAACTTGCTTTTTCTATAGGAGACAGAAGAAAAACAGATGCAATTAAAGGCCAAATATATATATACATGGAAAAGTAGAGGAGGAGAGGGAGAGAAAGAGAGGAAGAGGGGAAAGGAGAGAGGCAGGAGGAAGGGAGAGGGAGAAGGGAAAAGGGGGGAGAGGGAAAAAGAGAGGAAGGCAGGGGAATGAAGGGATGGAGGGAAGGATGGATGGCTGGGTAGGTAGATAGACGAATAGATAAAGACTGGAATGAAATGCCCAGAAAGGGTCAAAATCCAAATGAAGGAAAAGGTCTCTCTATGATGGATGCCAACAAGAGCTTCCATCCCCTGCAAAGACTAACTTCTCAGAGGACCTCCAGCTGATCATGATAGTAGGAGGAAGTGGACAGAGGAAACTGAGATGACTCCTTAAAGAAGAAGAATAGCATTAACAGTGGAGGTGGCCACGGTGGTTGCAGTCAGGGGCTGGCAGCTCCAGGAGTAAAGGATTTAAGGAGACCTACCTACGTCCAGCACTTTGATCCAAGGGCTTTCCCTCCTTTACCTGGTAAAGAGGAATTAATGTCGCAGACGCAATTAGGATGTCTAATCAGCTGACTTTAAGATAGGGAGATCTTCCTTCAGAACTGGGTGGACCCCGTATAATCCCAAGGTCCTTAAAATAGGAGAAGGCGAGAGAGAGAGAACCTGAGAGATGGCCATTTGAGAAGGATTCAGCTCAGTGCTGCTGGCTTGTGGGTGAAGGAAGGGGCCAAGAGATAAGGAGCACGGGCTGTCTCCTTAAGAAAAGGCAGATAAATGGATCCTTCCCTAGAGCCTGCAGAAGGAACAGTGCCCACCAACACCCTGACATCCTTCCAGCAAGACCTGTGGCAGGCTTCTGACCTCTGGAAATACAAGGTAGTCAGTTTGTGCTGTTTTACATCTCTAAGTTCCGGGTAATTGGTTACAGCAGTCATAGAAAACTAATACCACCACCACCGCTGCCCGGCCCCCCATCCCAGCTTACATTTTAAAAATAATTTTATTACATAAGCAACACATGAACACATTTCCCATTTTTAAAAAATGCAAGCATGCGGAACCAAGCTAAAGGCTACCTTGGCTCTCAGCCCTGGCCTTTCCCCGCCCCCCAGCCCTCCTACAGAGGCAACCCCTATAATAAGCTGGATGCATTGTGTCTAGGCCTCCTGGTCTGCGTTTTCTTACATAACATATATATGGGCCCAGGTCACATTGCATCCTGATTCTTTCAGAAATTCCAGTCAGGAAACAGTTAACACCCATCTCCCCACTAAGGAAAAATAGCTCACAAACCCAACTACTGCAGAGGGATCACAGCGTCAGACTGTGCTCCTGGGGTGAAGGAAGTGACAGTTTGAGTACCTTTCACATACCTTCTGTCTCCCTTCCAGTTATAAATTCTCATTCTGGAGTTTGTGGTAGGAACTGAGTTCTCTAAGCCTGAATCTGTTAAGTATTTGTAGCTTAGAAGATCAAGAAAGGAATTTGTTTATACATGTTGGGCCTGTGTTACCCAAAAAATTAGCCTCAGAAATACAGGGAACATGATCAATAGCCAAACAGCCAGTCCAACCATGCTTTGCTACCAAGAGATAATGAATGCCTACAGAGCTGCCAGAAATTGCTCACACCACACTTTCCCCTCCCTTTTTTGCAACTCTCAGGATGTCTGGTATTTTTCACAAGTCTCCTATCTGCTCCCCAAGTCTTCTGGGAGACTGCTTACTAATCACAAATTAGGTCAGAATTTTGGAGCCCATGGGTCTTTGCAATCTTCCCCCAAACCACATGCAGGCCGCTGGTGCTTCCTCACCCTCACTGGCCATTTCTCGGGAGCTCCCTGAGTGTCCACTCTGATGCCTGGCTCTTCTCTATAGTGCCAGCAAGGGTGGTCCTGCCCTCAGAGTTGGCTCTGGTGTCCACCAGTGAAGTTCCCTCCTCTCCAGAAACATAACTGGGTTCTCACAGGGGCTAAAACATTCGAAAGGGGAGGAGACGGGCTGAGAGAGATGTGAGAGCGTGCCAGGGTGAGAAAACCTCCTTTCTCACCAGGCCCTCCCCCCGCTGGTGCAAGGCAGAGTCCCAAAGCAGGGTTAAGGCAGTAAATCTCCCACCCACAGAGACACCAAACACATGGAGATGAAGAACATCTTCTCCATGAGGATGAGGTTGCAGCACCATGATGACCGCTAGTCTGATTGCAGATTTGGGTCCACTTCTCAGCTGTGATAGAAAGTCCTTTTGATATACAGCCAAAGCCATCAATCTGATGATTTGGTCTTGCTCTCAGACAGGAGAACAAATTCGCTCCATAAGGAGTATGATTAGCATGTATTTTTTATTTAGTGAAAAACTTAATTCATTCCATCAACAAATATTGTGTGTGCTAGTGTACATGCGTGCATGTGTGTACATGTGCCAAATATGCGTCATGTCTTGGGACACATGTGAACTCAGGACACTTTACTAGAAAGGCCACAAACAATTTTAGTGGGTTCTATGTGTAGCTTAAGGAAATTCATGCGTAGAAGAAAACATGTTAAATGAATGCTCTTATAGAAAATGCGGCATCACTTTTGGATAGGTGATCACCACAACAAATCACCACACATGGGTTTATCATGGTGGGATGAAAGGGTAGTTATAGATATGATGCTGAGGGTGATGATGGAGAAAAAGGAGGAAGACAGAGGGAGTGGGAGGAAGGGAAAGCAATGACAATACCATCACGCTCACAGGTATGAGAGTTACTGAAAGCTTAATAATGCCTGGCATTGTCCTAAGCATTACACACATATGACCTAACTTAATCCAATAATCCTACCTTAAGTCCAATTATTATACCCATTTTACAGAGAACACCGGGACTGAGGAGGGTTAAGCAATATGCCATAGTCCATATAGTAGAGTCGGAATTCAAACCTAGGGAACCTGACTCTAGAGACAGAGTTCATAACCACTGAGGCAGACACTGTTTTGTGCCCCCCTCTTATCGTTCTCTCCATCCTCTTTGTTCACAGCACCCCAGCTTAGTTTGGGGTTGCCATATACCCACTAAAAAACAATCCCCTCTCCAGACGCCCTTGCAGCTATGGATGGCCATGTGACATGGTTCTGGCCATTGCCATGCCGGAGGAATTCGTGGAGTGAGCTGGCTTATGCTCCTTGCCCTTCACGGTCCCATTTTCTTGCTTGGAAAACAGATGTGATATCTGGAGGCTCAGCAGCTATGCTAAGAACAGCTCTGTGGAAAGACGCAGGCATCCGCAGCCCCTGATGGCATCATGGACCTGGGCCCCCAAAGTGGACTGCCTACTTCCTAGTCTCTTGTAATGAGATAAACATTAAGGCCTGACTGGGAAAGGTAGAGTCCGAGTCAATCCTTGCTGATGCGGGCACCACAGAAAGGTGAACCCAGTCAGTGCAGGTTCCCCTTAATCTCCCTTTCTTCCATCGGCTGCCATGGCCTGAGACATCACACATGGGGAATGGGTCTTGGTTCTGAAGCCTTATGTTCATGGTGGTTAACCAGAGTCTAAATGTTGCTAACTCATACGGAGATTATTTTAAAGGTGCAACCTGTAACGCTACAGATATCCAGTAAGTATCTGTGTAGATAAAGGAGAACGGGAAGGAGAGAGAGAAAGACAGCCGTCAGAAAGATTTCTCTTGAAAAGGAATGGTGAGGGCCCCACTGTTGGGAATCCTGCCTGCCTTAGCATTTGTCCTTGTCACCGTTTTCTATTAGGGCTGTAGCAACCACAAACTTGGGGCTTAAAAACAACACAAATGGGTGCCCAGCTATCTGGTGCCACAGTAGGTAGGTCGGTAGGACGGAAAAAAACAAAACAAAACAAAACAAAAACCACATACATACAAATGTATTCTCTCACACTTCTGAAGGTCAGAAGTCAAAAATCAGTCTCACGAGACTCAAAACAAGGTGTCAACAAGACAGTTCCTTCTGGAGGCTCCAGGGGAGAACCCATTCCCTTGCCTTTTCCAGCTCCTAACGGCACCTGTGTTCCTTGGCTCCTCGCTTCATTGCCTTTTCTCCTCTGTTTCCCTTGCCTTTTCCAGCTCCTAACGGCACCTGTGTTCCTTGGCTCCTCGCTTCATTGCCTTTTCTCCTCTGTTTCCATTATTGCCTGGCTTTCTCCTCTTCTGTAGTCCCGATTCACGCTGCTTCCCTCTGATGAAAACACTTACGGCTGCACTTAGGGCTCCCTTGGATAACCCAGGATAATCACCCTTCCTCAAGATCCTTAACTTGATCACATCTGCAAAGACCCTGTGGCCCGACGAGGTACCACTTACAGGTTCCAGAAAGTAGGACCTGGGTATCGTTGGTACCCAGGTCCCATTTCTTCATTCATTTATCCAGCACATGTTCACTGAACACCAGGCATCGTGCTAGCAATGAAGGGGCAGCAGTGAACCAGTATTCAGACCCTTCCCTTGGAAAACATACCCTTCCTAACAGACACTCTGTTGAAGCTCTTCGTGAGTCAGGCCCTCTACAGCAGCCATAGCATATAAATCCCAAGGAAATAAAGATAATGGCATGGGATCAAAAAGGTACAGTTATTAATGGGTTCTTACCATTATCTGACAAATGCCTGATAGAGAACTGCACGGGAAACTCTGAAGGGAAAAAAAAAAAGAAACAACACAAGAAGGTTGGAAATGGGTCACGAAAGAGATAACACCTGGAAGCCTAACATGAAGAAGAGAGTAGACTACTCAAAGACTTACCATACAAGTGGGGGTCACTGCAAATTGAGGGAAGAAACGAGGTTCACTGGGAATTGTGGGAAGACATGAGGTTCACTGGGAATTGTAAGAAAAAGTGGGGCTCACAGGGAATTGTGGGAAGAAGTGAGGTTCACCGAGAATTGTGAGAAAAAGGGGGGCTCAACAGGAATTGTGAGCAAAAGTAGGGTTCACTGGGAAATGTGGGAAGAAGTGGGGTTCCAATTTCTTGCCTCTTTGATCTGGAGTAAGAAATGCATGCACCCTTCTGGCCAAAACTGGAAGCAAGCCCAACACACCGAAATAACGTTATAAATAGGGTGAATAGTTAAGGCTGCAGGGAGCCTGTCTTTGGGAAGGGTGCCCAGATGAACTCTAATGTAACTCTGGGGACTTCTGTGGGTGCTGCAAGGCAGGCTTCTGAAATAGCTATTGCCACAGGGAAAAGCAAATCTTCAACAGGACCCTGACTGCCTGGCTAGCCAACGTATAACCAACAGAGCCACATCTGAAAAAGAGCTCAACTCTCTCTTGCAGAATATTCTACCATAAAATGTCCAGGGACATAATGCATATTATCATCCTATAATGTGTTCCCCAAAATCCTTCCTACCTCACGTTTCTTTTTGTCATTTGTTCCATTTTGGGATTTAGGAAGAAGAAAGAAGCCTTTCATTCATTCATTTGTTCATGCATTCTAAATGTACTTAAGCTACAAAACCACAAATTACTAAAAAGCGATTCCTTTGGAAGACTTAGGTGGTGACACACAGATGATTCTCCACAGTCTCTGCGGGTGGGTGTCTATATATAAACACAGCTCAAACCAATTGTGGGGTGTACCAGCAAGAGTAGGTTAGCCATGGGAAGGACATCTGTATTAGGACCTGTTCCCAATCAAAGGAAAGTAATTCTTCTTGGTGGTCCGACCACTTAACTTAAACAAAAAGAACTGAGCCAAACGTTCATCAATGAGCCTTTCTTCCAACCGAAAAAAAAATAAAATAAAAAATTGAGCGTTGGCTACTGGTTATAGCGATGTGGTGCCTCAAGGTTAGTAATGATAGGTTTTGGGTCACTGGCAATTTCTCATTTTAAACTAACGTGAACCATCGACCCTCAAGGGCTGACTGTTTAATGTGGTCTGTGTGGCACCCCCAGTCCTTCTCGGACGCCCAAGTGGTGGGTGAGTGACATTCTGCCATGATATCATTACGGAAAACAAGAGAGGGGCTTTGCATCCTTAAAATATAAAAGTGCTGCTCTGTTCAAATCCTGTGGAAGACCCACAGACTTGTTCAGTTTCGCAAGGACTGGAACTTGAATGGGCTAGTAGTGACTTGTAATCAATTCATGGGCTCTGGGCCCTTTCTTCTTGCGGGAACGTGGGAAGAAACCATTCTATATATCCCTGTGATCATTCAGAAGACTCCATTGCTTTGTCCTCCATGCTGTCAGTCACTTTTTCTCAGATGCTCATGTCACTGCTAAACGGCCCAAGGACATACCTGGAGATTACGCGGCTTTTTCCTCCAGAAGAATGAATTGGTAAAGCTACTTAAATCAGGAAGGAGAACCACAGCAAGTGGTGGAGACCATGGAACACTAGAAACCGTTTGCCCTTCAGATGCCTTTACTCAGCTCCAGTCAATTGTTGCCTCTACTTCCACTTTTCAAATCTAATGAGAAAGACATTTTTATGTGAAATCTCTCAATTTGTATACGTAGTTCAGCAACTTTTAAAAGTCCCCTGGGTGGACAAGACAAAACATGTCTGCCAAGGGGCAATATCTATTGACACAGAAGAACACCTCACTGTACTTTCTCCTCCAGAAGTCACACCCAAAGCTATGGCTAGTTCCTTTGGCCAAGAAAAGGGTCAAAGGGGGAAGGAAGCAAAGAGGCAGGAGGAAAGTCTGGGAGTAGAAAGCTAATCCAACCGCTTTCATAAGTGATATATTCGCCTGTCAAATTTCATGACTCTGGGAGGATGATAAACATACTCAAAAACCTCATCTAATTTTAGAGCAAGTTACTCTGACACACGAACCAACTTGTGCTCATAGCAGCCCCCTCTCTGTGACCTAAGCTATGCCAAACACCACCCCTCTAAAAGAAGGAAGAAGAAGGGCTCAGTTCTACTACTCTGCCCAGCATTGGTGAAGTGGAGAGGTGTGTGTGTCACCCAGGGTTCTGTGTTCCCCAAAAGAGCTGTCACTGACAGGAGCCAATGCTGATCTACGCTGCTCCGTCTTTTGCACTCACATCGTGGGCAAATAGCCCTGGGGCCTTTGGTGTGTTTGGTTTCTTAACTGGAGACTTGAATCTTCCTTCCCACAACTTTTTTGGCTTGCTGGCTAGGGCACAGAGCCCATGGAAGCCGTATTCCACCTGAGATAAACACAGTGCACTCCCACAGTCATAATTAACAGATATTTTTTTTTCTTTCCTCACAAGTTTCACCAAAGGAAATTGTTCTCACACTCAGGCTTAGCTGGGTTGGAAGTTGAAACCAGATTCACAAAGGTACAATAAAATATACAAAAAAAACCTAAGTTTCCTTGATGACACAAAACTACAGGAAAATGAAGACTTGCACCTGAAAAAGGAAATGGGCAGTATGCACAATATCCAGACAGGAACCGTCCCTTTGACCCCAACCCCCCAAAACAAACTCTATTTAAAACAGATTAAAACGATACCAGATGTTATGTGTGAAAGTTCACTAACAGCAGCCTCTCTGTAAACAAAAAGCTATGAATGACATTTTGAGGATAACTGGGTACATCTGGGTATGGACTATGTATTATTTTATGTTAGCCAATTATTGTCAAGCCGATAGACTTGGTAACAGTAATAAATGTGAGGATGCAGAACAATGTCTTTAGTTTTAGGAGATACCTGCACAAGTAGCTAAGGGAAAAGTGTGTGTTTGCAACTTACATATATGGCTGGCTGGCTGGCTGGCTGGCTGGCTGGCTGGCTGGCTGGCTGGATGGATGGATGGATGGATGGATGGATGGATGGATGGATATGTAAGTTGATGGATATATGGAAGCATGAATGGGTGGGTAGGTGGATGGATTAATTGGTGGGTGGGTGAATGGATGGGTGAGTGGATGGATGGACAAATGAATGGATGGACTAACAAAAAGTGGCAAAACATTAGCATTTGTTGAATCTAGGTGGTATGCTTATGGTTGTTCAATGTAAAATTATAGTATTGTTTAAATTTTTATATGCTTGATAATTCTTGTAACAAAAAAGTTTAATAACTTGTTTTTTCAGACTTTCAGTGTCTTAATTAACTTTTCTGAAGATATACAGATGGCCAAGAGGCATAGAAAAGATGTTCAATATCACTGATTATTAGGGAAATGCAAATCAAAAGCACAAGGTATCACCTCATACCTATTAGAATGGCTATTATCAAAAAGAGAGGATGTGGAGAAAAGGGAACCCTCAAATACTCTTGGTGGGACTGTAAATTGGTATAAATCCTATGGAAAATAGTATGGAGGTTCCTCAAAAAATTAATAATAGACCTAGCAATTCTTCTTCTGGGTTATCCATCTGAAAAATATGAAAACACTAATTCAAATAGATGTATGTATGCCTATGTCCATTGCAGCATTATTTACAATAGCCTAGATATGGAAGCAACCTACATTCCATCAATGGATGAATGGATAAAGAAGATGTGGTATGTATATAATGAAATACCACAGAGCCATAAAAAAAAAACAAAACACTTTTTAAAGCATGTCTTAGAAAGAAGTCTTACTGGAAAGTGGAGAAAAAGTGCGAGTGCCTCCAGTTAATATTGTAAACAAGAGAGTCTGACTACTGAAATCACCAGGCTTAAGAGTCTTTTTCAAGACATCCCTAGAACACTAGACTGACCTTTTTATCTGACTGGTAAGGAAATTGAGGTTCAGAGAAGTTCAGTGATTCCCCTACAATCACACAGCAAGTAGGTGGCAGATGAAGGGACCTCATGGAGCCTAGGGTTCCTCTCTGCAATATACTGCACCACTGAGCTGACGCCTTGCCTGGTTCATAGCTGATTTTAAGGAAGGGGAAGGATGCCTTAGCGTCTGACTTTATCCTGTATCCTCTGGTCTTTGGAAGTGACTTTTCTCGCAGCCACATTCTTCAAATAAACATTCTCCTCTTTCCCATTCACCAATACACTTTTTTATCACACTTATCATAAAGGGCATTATTCTGGGCACTTAGAAGAATAGATCTGTACCTTGGGGCCCCTGCCCTGAAAACACACACCCTGCCAGTTAGGTGCAGGTGTAAAGGGCAAATTCCTAAGAACTGTCCCCAAAAGAGTCAACTTCTAAAAATGGTTTCCAATTTATTGTATCTCAGTGACAGGAGAAAAAATGTTATCTTGATAGTAAAGGATTTAAATTTATTGCAAGGCTGAAAATGGTTAGTGAATTGAAATTATGAAGTAATGAATCATTTCCTGAAAAAGTCAAGATGTTAGCAATGTCATCACATGAAGAACTATTATTTAGAAATGTAAAAGTAAAAGGGAGGGAGGAAGTTATGAAGACTCCCAGGAAATTATTCCTAAATGTATATATATACTCTCTTGAAGATTCAATTACTTTCTCAAAAGAAAAGCACATTGAACAGACTTCAGGATTACTGCTGGACAGCTGAAAGCTGTCTCTCAACTTGTACTCACTTCCGTCTGTCTGAAGCACTGTCCCTTATAAGTAATGGGACGCTATGTAGTTCACAAAGTTTCCCTTGCACATGAAGCAATACTGTAGCCAGGCCTTGCAGACTTCACTGTCTCCTGGACTCTGTGAGATGCTTCCTGTCACACCTCCCCACACAGCAGTGGAGACACCTTGACCCAAATCTTAGCCCAAGTTTTTCTATTGCGACACCGATGACCTGCCTGATAAGAAACCGATTTCCAGCCACAGCTCAACAGACATGGAAGAAACTAGGGCAACACTGAAAACTGATCCTGTGCGTTAGTCTGTACTTTCAGGCCTAATTATTCATTCTCCTCCATTGTTTTCACTGATAAATGTGGTCAATCAGAGTACACTAGAGTCAAGTAATCAAGCACATGTGTGTATCTAAGACTCTGAGGATGAGAAGGTACCAGGCACCCAGGAAGGAAGAGCTCACACACCTGGGATACAGCACAGGAAGGCAGCTTTTACTTTCAATCAACTGTGTCACATAACATGGCCACTTTGTGTCACTCACTGAGTTTCACCCTGGCATTCAAAATCCTCCAGGCAAGAGCCTGTCTTCTGGGAGTCACTATTCTGGGTTCTGGGGACACTGATAAGGATATGGCTCCACCCCAGAGAATAGAGACTCACATTTAAACCTAATCTCAGACATTCTCCCACATAACTCCCAGGCTCCTGTCAAACCAGAATGCTGGCTCCAACACAGCTCATCTTTTCCAGTGTAGAACGTTTATTAAAAGGAGGAGGCGAGAGAGTGGAGGGGGTGGGGGAAGGATAGGAAGGATAAGAACAGTTGCAGTGTAGCAGTAACAGAAGCTAACACTGATTGACTGCTATGTCACAGAGACAGTGTTACACAATTTGCAGGCATTGTCATGTTTCATTCTCACAATCTAGGAGGAAGACACTATTATTAATCCCATTTTACAGGTAAACAAACTGAAATTCATAAAGGTCAAGCAAATTGCCCCAGATCACACAGACAGTAAGGGGCAGAGCCAGGATTCAAAGCCAAGTCCATCTGAATCTGGAACCCTAAAGTCTCATCTGCTCTGCCATATGTGGCCGCCCATGGCATTCTTACTGCATGGAAAGACCTCTTCTCATCTCTTAGCTCAACACCCTGCCCAGGCATTATGGCCCAGCTCTGTGAGCCATTTATGATCCCTCCATATGGAAGGGATGGTTCCTTCTCCAGAACGCTCACAGAGATTCCTTATACCTTGTTTGAGGCCTTTAAGGCAAAGATCGCACCCTCCCACTAGACTGTAAGGATAGGCGCCATGACTTTCATATTCTGCCATGCATAGGTACCCAGTTTATTGATAATAATGAACAAAAATAATGCCATCCTGTGTCGGTCCAATAGCTCATCTCTGACAGAGGTACCAAGCCATGGTTTGTGGGAGGAATGAACTTTTCAGGATTTAAACACACACACACACACACACACACACACACACACACACAGACATGCACACACACGAACACGCAGACATACACATACGCATTGCCTTTGTTCCATAGACATTTATTTAGTCAACAGTATGTTTAAGTTCCAGCAGTCCACTTGAGATGATCAGATTGCCTCTTAGAAAGACACTAAATGGCAGACCTTTTTGGCATCAAATAGAAATCACTTCCTCATAGGATTCTACCAGCGACAGCCTTCAGGGGCTCCTTCCAAATTCTCCACCCAAAGTCATGGGGAATGCTGCTGGAAGGCTCCCTACACAATGTCATAATTACCAGCAAATGGAAAACTCCAAGAAATACAGGGGCCACGGAACAGGGTTCAGGGAGTGAGGGCAACTGCTGATCTACACGAAGATCAAAGCTATGCAGAAACCATAACTGGGTTTACACAGCTGCGTGCTCCATGCGAGAGCAGTAAAACAAACACAATCTGCATGGGAGGGAAAGTTCTTGTGATGGGGAGTGTGTGGGTGTCAACGATTCCCCAGGACATCAAATGAACCAGGAGTTCCAGAGAGCCACCTCACTCCAGGGCTAGAGTAAAGCAGCCTGTCCTCTCTTTCCAACCCAGGATATATTTTTATTGGGCAGAGAAATTCCACCCATTCAGCCCTCTCACACGGAATAAGAAAAAGGGAAGAGAATCATTAGCACATATGCAAAAAAGTTCTTGAGTGTCATCAACACCACTGACAAAAAAGTGAATTGGTCAAATCTTAATAACCTGGGGATAAGGAACTCCCTGCCCCAGCTTATCTTGTTTAGCTGCTGAGCACAACATCTGAACGAGACCCAGAGCTCTCAAAACTCCTTTAGGTGCATAAATTCCTCAACAAAATAATAACAAAGCCATATGTTACCATATTTTTAGATATGAATTGCTGCACAATGCACAAACACAACAGCAGCTCTCTGCTATCATTTGGATTCATTAAAAATAAAATCATCTCATAAGCCTGCAAATGTAGATTTTTACTTTTTTATTTTTTTGCCTTACAAAACTTTCATATTTCCCCTGTGTACAGAGAAGTATAATTTCTTTATGTGGTTGTTTTCAATGTCCTGAACTTGATATACATGTAATATTAGGAAATGAAAATAATATATATATATATATGAATTCCTCGTTTCGTGTATTAGAAAACAATATGTTTTCCTCATTAAAGGCGCCAATATAAATGCTATAAACCATGAAATTACCTTTGAGCCCTTCCTGAAATAACCAGTTCACAAACAAATGATCCATGCAAAAAAGGCAAGTGGAGATTACAATAATAAGACTAAGTTACCTTTTCATTTCAGGATTTTTTTTTTTTAATGTAGAAAAGTATTATTACCGCAAAACCAACATCAGTGGCAGGTACATCCAATTTATATAGGAAACACTGAACAATACAGGTAGATTGAACCAAATAAGTTCAGAGGGAGGCTTTGTGTATTTTCCAAACATGACACAGAACTCATGTTTACAACAAATTATCTCAATAAGAGAATCTTACTTTCCGTTTTTTCTCTTCCGAGGACTGCTTTCAAAGCAATGATGGCAAAAGTGTACTAAAATAACATGGGTGTTTTTCACAGTCCAAAAGGAAGATTCTAGCCTACCGACGACTGAAAGACGTTGTGGAGAGCAGGAATTTGAGCCCATGAGTCGATCAACTCACAAACTGCAAGTAGCAAAGCCCTTACTTAGTCCAGTGTGATCTCTAACCGTCCCACCATCACCAACATCATCTGGGAAATTGCTAGAAAGGCAGATCCTTGGGCCCACTCCAGACATTCTGATTCAGAAACCCTGGTGGTGAAGCCCTATGACACGTGTGCCAATAAACCCTCTAGGGGTTCCGGTGCCTACTCAAGTTTGAGAACCAGTGCCGTAATCTGATAACGTAAATGACTAATGTTGGAGATGCGAGTATGTGGTCATCACCTCTAAGATCATGCACAAAATCCCCAGTGGTCCCTCCATACTGCTCATAAACTCTCCTACAGCCTGTTCCTCCTCATCCAAAAATTAAATCCAAGCCAGCTGATTTGCACATTTCTGTCAGTTTAATTCTGGCCACTCGTTTTGCTCTAGCTTTATCTCATCTGTCAAGTTGTAGATGATACCACGTTAGCCAGGACAATATGAGACTCCTGAATTTCCTCCAGGTTCTCACCAACCCTGCAGTGACCCCCAACAATGCTATGAAACAGGCCAGGATAAGTGCATCCTGGGCAGGGAATGGTCCACATCTCTGAGCATGTCCTACCAGGGGATCTCAGAGCCATCCTCTGTGAACCCCTACTAGAAAGCCACATGTCTCTTTTGGGCCAGATCTTGTTCTTGATTCATTCATGCATTCATTCATTTGTTTATGTGATGAGTGAGTCATTCACACAGACAAGAATCACTGACCAAGCTCTTATTCTTACTGTCTTTGTTTCAAGCTGGGGACACAAAGCTGTCTCAGACCACGTCAACCTTCTTGGAGCTCAATCTATTGGGAGACACACATATGCAAACCAATAATTATAACACAGTGAGGTAAGCACAAAATGGAAATCCACAGTGGGAACATAAAGAATGGATGACTGGGGGACTACATTTTTTTGCTGGGAGGGAATCAGTCACACACGCGTGCACACACACACACACACAACACACACCAGCACTAAATCTTAAAGAACAAGGAGGACCCATCAAAGTTGGAGAAGGGAACAGGGGTGGGTTCCAGGCAGTGGCAGACCATGAAGGACCCTGATGAGCAGATGGGGCTTCCTAACTACAAGCTCTTTAGGGCAAGAGGTCGGCCTCAATGTCTTTGTGTCCCCAACCCCAGCACCTGGCTTGGCACAGAGATGCTCAGTAATGTCCAGAGAAGACTGAAAACTGGACAAGCAGTAAGCCAACTACTGAGGCAGGAAGGACGCTTACGTCTCTGTCTGAGTGATTCAGACAAGGAGAAAGGGGAGCTGGTTTACCCCGGGATCGGCAGCCAAGGGATGGACGAGTAGAAGGCAGAACAAGAAGACTGAGTGGTGAGCCAAGTTGTCCAATGTGAAAGGATCCTGAAGAAGTTTGTGAATCACCTTAGAGGAGGGAACACTGAACACGGGGGCTCTTTTATGCTTGGATGAGGTCCTGCCGGAAGGTATCAGACCTGGCTAGAGCAGAGAGTGCCCAGGGAAAGGCTTCTACACTATGACAGACTTAATTATTTTCCCACCAGTCTGGAAGGGGGAAGAATGTGAAACTGCCCCAGTCCTGCTTGGAGAAGACAACCGATCACAGAACCACTGTAAGGAAGAGGAAAGAGAGAAAGGAGGAAGGGGAGGGCACACAACCCAGAAAGATGGGGCTGAGCTGTCACATGGAATACACAAGAGGTCCAGGGGACCATTTCTCTAGGCTTCTGTTTCTAAAGAAGCCTGCACTCAGTTACAAAAAGTGACAGGAGAGAGAGCAAAAATAACAAATCTTTCTTGCCTGCTTATTATACACCAGACAGCTCCCTGGGTGATTTCCCAATACCCTCCTTCTGAATCTTGTAGCAACATGAAGAGGTAGGTGTGAGATCCCCATTTTGCTGCTGAGTTAAGTAGGGACTCAAAGAGGAAAGGTTATCTTCTTTCCTGGAGCCCCACAGCTAGAAAGTGGGGGAAGCAAGGTTTGCTTTGGTCTCACGCCAAAGTTCAGATTGGACCTGGCCTCAGTCAGACAGGAGAAAGGTTCAGATACCTTGGAGGGTTGAACTAGCTGGTAAACAAGGCCAGGAACAGGGACCAGCAAGAAATGGTGACTTTAATGGAGTGTGCCCATGGGGTGGTGGGGGGTGAGGGATGGGGGGTGAGTAAGAAGGGTGTCTTCATGAGGCTCTAGAATTTTCTAAGATTTTGGCAGAAAACCTCTGGCCTACATCACTGACCTGAAGATTGTGAATTAGAATCCTCACCATTCTAGCCCATCCTTGAAAACCTTACAAAGTATTTTGATGAAGTGCACATTCCACCCTACAACTGAGATCTGTCTCCATCCATTTGGCTCTTCTATGAATCCCTCTAAATACTTCAGGGTAAGGGCAGAACATTTAAACTTAATGGAATTTCCTGCTGTATTCTGCAGTGCCAGAATTGCTCCATCACGTAAATAAATTTGGGAACCTTTTTCCCCCTCCTTTTCTGAATGATATAGAACATATTCTTTTAAGTAAATCCTAATTGTAAGTATTCTAAGTCCAATAAGTTGGACCATATAAAGGCTGCATGTGGGTGTAATATGAATTGCATGCCTAGCTATAAAATAAAATAAAATAAAAAAATACTTGGCTCTGTTATTTTGTTAAAATTGCTGTGTTGTTGCCATTTTTTATTGGGCTAATTAAGAGACCGTAAAAATCAAGTCAAACATGTTTGGAAACAGATTTTCAAATTTTATAAACTGTTTAGTTGCTAGGCCAAAAGTAAGAAAATGACAGACATCTCTGTACTCACATCTTTGGAGTGGTCGGCCGTTCGTTCGTTCGTTCATTCATTCATTCATTCATTCATTCATTCATTCCTTTATCCAAACAAAATCCCCTGCTATGAGCCAAGCACTGAAACAGGACTGTCCTCATTGCACTGTCCTCATAGCACTCTCAGTCTGGTGGGAGAGAGAAACTAAAGGACATCATTCTGATCGGGGGTGGCAAACCTTTTCTGGAAAGTATCAGATAGTAAATATTGTCAGCTTTGTGGGCCCCATTGCCTCTACCACTGCAACTACAGAACTGCTATTACAACGTGAAAGCAGCCACAGACAATGGCTCACTGAAACAGATGAGTGTGCGTGTTCCAATAAAACTTTATTTATGGGCATTATAATTTGAATTTCACATATGTTCATGTGTCACGTAATATTCTTTTGATTCTTCTTTTGACCATTAAAACATGTTCAAACCAGCCTCAACTCACCAGCCGTATGAAAACAGGGGGTTCGTGGACCCTGCTTATACTGTTACACACGGGGAGATTCCATGGTGTGGTTGACCCAGCATCCAGAAAGACGATGCTGGCATTCGTGGCTGAGGAGTCCAGAAGGCCACGAGACTACGAAGTCAATCCAGAAGGCATGGCTGAAGGGTGAAAGAGAGGAATTCCCTCCTTCAGCTGTTGGTCATCAGACCTCTCTGCTCATTTCAAAGAGGGCTTCTTGCCATGTTCCAAGCAGTGGTCTCTGGTGACTCTCCCGGCTCCCTGGTGGCCTTGGCAATTGGCTCCAAACTTGATCAAGTGCTAATTTTGCTTTTTACAGTCGTTGTGTAACTTGGATAAAAAGCCAAGCCAATCCTTTTTGAAAATCTAAAGAAACGTTAACCCACAGATTGAAACCCGGAGATCCAAGTTACAACCAGAGGCAATTTTCATGGTCAACTTCTAAAACTATACAAACAGCGGTCTCAGGCGGAAATAATGAGAAGCCTCTGTGTTCGTCCCGGGTTCCCGGTCCTGCCTCCATTGCGAAATGTCAGCCCCCAGACCTCGCAGTTATAACGACAGAAACATAACGTAGTTCATGCGAGTGGCCTTCGGTGGGCAAATGTTCAAGCACATTAAGGTTTTAATATAATTATAATTATAGAACATGCTCAACCAATTAACCACAAATATGCTGTTTATCTGAAAGGCTGCCAACACTGTGAACTGCAGTCAAAATAACATTAAGCTGTGGTCCTTAAGCAAAGAATACACACTGAATCAAAAGAGAGATCAGAAGGGAAAGGCCAAAATAAATATTTTATCTGATATTTTATGAATATTTCCTCAAATGCCAGATTAAAATATGTCATCTCAACTTCCCATATATTTACTTGATGAAATCAGATTAAGTCAGTTCATGACACTGTTGAAAAACATCATAAACCAGAAAGAGAGAGAGAGAAAGAGAAGTGTATTTTGTAAATCTTGGCAGTCAAACTTTCCTAATGCTGGCCTTAGGATAATATAAATAAGAAATGGCAATTAGAGCAAGTTATATTTTTAAGGCATTTAAAAACTTCTCATTACTCCTTATATCTTTCTTACTTACAGCCTATAGGAGTTTAAGCAAAATTAAATTTTGCCTTAGCAACTAAATAATATAAGCCTTCCCCAGAACTTTCCTCTAAGAAAGGATTTTTTTTAAAAAAAAAATGAACCTAGTTATACAATTTGTATATACACAATTTGTACTGCTGTAAAAGCATATTCTGAAAAGTGCTCCCTAAATAATTAAGCTATTCCTTTTACCATACTTCCTATATTACAGAAGTCATTTTCCCACCAAGAATCAATAAGTCATTCCTCACGTCAGTCATTTTTCTCCATTTAACGGAATGGACGAAAGTCCGACACTGCAAGTTACATTACCTTTGAATTATGTGTGTAATTTAAAATTCAAAGTACTACACTAAGGAGCTTTTTAGACTGACCACTCTACACTCTCTTCATAAATATGGTCCCTTGCAGACCCTTCTGACAGATTTACCGAACAACAGGAGTTTGAAACAGTTAAGACTGTGAGCTGGACAGGAAAGCTGTGCTCCGTAACAATACCCCGAACAACAAACTCTCTTTCCAGAGAAAGCACAAAGCTCACTGCCATACATCATTTACCAGGAAGCGACTCGAGGTTTTCAGATTCCTGGGCAAGCTGTTTAAAAGCATCTGAACTTTAATTACAAATAAACACAGGGGCCAATATTGACATGTCAGTTCGGAGAGTACTCCCTAAGTGAAAGCTGCTGGTGTGATCTTTGTGTGAAAAAACCCAAGGTCTCCAGTAAAATTTCAAATGTAGAACCCAAAACAAGTGTGTCCTATAGAGACTCTTTTCATCAGTTAAAACCATCACGGGGCGAGAAAAAAAAAAAAGAAATACAGGGGGATATAAAAATAAAAACGTGTTTAAGTATATATGTGCAACAGTCACATTTTAAAGAATTACTGTAATAAAAGTGAGTTTAGGTACCCATAACGGAATTCATGGGTTGATACGCTTCTGATTATAAATGAAATACAATTACCCCATTCTGCAGGAAAATAAAAATAAAGTGACTATTAAAAATGTCAGTGAATAATCTTAAATTTGTGATGTATTGACTATGCTCTCAGGCTGGTAAAACTTTAAAACAACACCTGGCAAGTAAACAGCCTTTCTCCTGACAGCCCATATTATTTTATTTATTCAGTATCTCCTCAAAAGAACCAGGCCCTCCTAGCTAGTACAAAGAAAATGAAACTTTGAAACATTGTGTTTTCAAATATTGGTTATTTAGAAAAAACAATAATAGGTCTAATTTTAGACTTGGGATATATGTACAAACTTTGGTCTCTTATGCAGTCCCTTTGTTCATGAGGTTACTCCTTTACCTATAAGGGAATTGGGGGGTTTTCCTGTCATTTGTCACACCGGGACATCAAATCCATTCTTTTAGGAAAGAATTACCTTGGATCCCCAAGGTAGAAGGTTTCTTGGACGCATGCATTGTAAGAGCTGGTGCCCTGTTCATTCCCACTCTCCCGTAGTCTAATAATCTTTTGTTTTTCCCCTTTTATGTTCATTAGTAAGTAATTCTGGTACCTGTAACACTCTTAGGCCACTGGAGCCTTACTACATCACTCTAGGACGTGCCTTCTTTGAGTCATCAAAAATCAACTCTCCTTACCTAGGTTGTATTCTTGCCAACTTGGCATTCCCAAGGCGAATCACTTAAAAACGCCTTAAAAATCATTATAGCTCTCAGTTATTTGACTTGAACATCAGCCTGGCCTGAAGCGTGGAAAGACACAGACCTGCAAAGTGACACTGTAAGCAGAAGGTAAAGCTTTCCCTGCCAGCACTCTGGGTTCCCAGCAAGCCTTCGGCCAGAGGCGCCCTACACTCCATTTCATCCCGGCACCCTCACTCTCCCTCCACCAGCTGCCCAGGTGCCTGTTACCTGAGAATTTGTGAGGAAAGCAAAACCTTCCCACTGGGTGTTCATTTTGCATGGCAACAACTCAAGGATCTCAAATTGTGAGACCCCGGGGATAATTTTTTTTTTCCTTCCTACCCCCAGGATGATTTTTTTTTTTTTAATTCCAAAAACTTGTTTGGATTTCTTCCCACTTGAAAAGTACAGCAACTCCCACCCAACTGATGGATACTTGCCGGTAAATTATTCTATCTAAGCAACGGTAAACTGATCTGCTCATAAATTACAATCCAATGTGGTTAGTTCAAATAAAAGGAAATTTCATCTGAGGGAACTGATATTCTGGGAATTTTCTCTCTCCAAAAGGATCACATCTAGAGAAGTAACACTTGGAAATATAAAGGGAGACGTTGCAAATGTACTGGCTTCCTCTGGGATGTAAAGGGTTAGTATAATTGATCTGGCAATATCATCATGTGGTAGTATGCGTCATTAATAAAAGATGGACAAGAAATATATTATTCTCCTTTGGAAAAAAAAAAAAAAAAAAAAAAAAAAAAAAAACCACTGCACTGTGAATAGGCTTGTTCTTTCCAAATGCGTTTTATTAAAATGACAACCACAACAATACCACCACAACAAAAATCAGCCCAACTTAAATCAAATTGCTATGAATAGAGCTAATGTTACTTTATTGCCATAAGGCGCTGGCCCTCATCGGGGCCTCTCAAACATTTCCCCGACTCATCGGCCCTATCACCCTGTAATGAATTTCATATATGTATGTGCAGGTAAAAAAAAAAAAAAAAAAAAGGTAAACTCATAAATAATTCAACACACTGTCTCCTGCCAACTGACCATATATTGTTCATGTTTCACCTGCCATATTAAATAAAAATTAAAAAGTATTTCCTTTTTTTTCATTTAAAAACCCAGGTTGTTTTTAAATGGTCACTCTATGGTCACTTAGAGGTGACCATAGAAAGTGTCTTGAATGTAGTAGGCAATCAAGAAATGATTGCTTAAATTGTACAGGTTAAAAAACATTCACTGGAAATGGCTAAATTACTGGGGAGTAGGGGATGTTAAATCTTAGAGAAACGTTTTCTTAAATGTTGTCTCTAAAACTGCTTCACTATAAAAATCTCTATTGGATGACATAATGAAAATGAAAGAAACACAGCTTCAGCTCTTTGGAAAGATACGCTACCCTAGCTTCTTTGCATTCTTTAAAAATATTCCACCACTGTAATACTTCTTTTCATGCCTTTGTGGATAATTACTTAATCATCATTTAAAAGAAAAAAAGGAAAAAAAATAGAAATCTAGTCCAATGAAATTATCAAATACAACCTAACCTTTTGGCTCAAAGATTTTACTTGGTAAGTCAAAAATCAGAGGAGATGGCCCCCTTGATCTGGTCACTGCCTATCTCCTGTATTGTCATTAAAACGGGCCCTAGTTAAGCCCCTGGGAAATAGAGCACACTCAGAATCCTTAACTTGCTTTAGACACAAAACCCAAAAAGAGTGCAACAATCACATGACATCTAAGAGATGCACACACTGGTGTTTTGTTGGATGGTGGTAACACAGTTCATGTTGAACTAAGTATCTCTCTAGACCAGGGGTGGTGGGTCAAAGTTACAGATATTGTTTATGCCCTAAAAGAAACATTTTTCTATTGGCCAAGACTCAAAGGATACAAAACTTGGTTGATACCTGGTTACAGATCATGCTCTAAATAGTTGAGCTAATAGTTCATGTCAACAGACATTAAGATGTCAAGAGAGTCATATATTGCTTAGGCAATTAAAAATGAATGTTTCAAAAGGAAAGAAAAACAGAAAAGAAGCATCAAGCATCATTTACCAAAGTGGTGAAATTCATTTTATTTTATTTTCCTGATGGAGTCCCTCACCAGTTCCTACATGTTTTCAAGTTTTCATGTTGTTTTGTTTGAACGCCACGTCAGACCTACCCTGTCTATCCTGTTACATTCCCAAATGGCTGACTCCATCCCAGTGATTAGAGAGAAAAGTTGGAGCATGACCTCAGCAGGGTAGTGGCATAGAGGAAGGGTGTCCCGCATGACAAAGAGCCACAAGATAAAACAAACTGTCTAAGAAAAAGAAAAAAAAACTATAAAATTTATTCAAAACTCTGGGGATTTTTTTTTAAATAAAGGGGAAATTAAGTATGAACATCTCGAGTGGTTATGAAACTAATATACCTTAGGTTATAAAGTAGAGACAGCTTAAACTTTTCTGTGACACTCACATAGTTATAAATATAATGGTCTAATTGCTAAGCTGTTCACTGACTCTGTTTTGCTTTGTTTTGTTTTGCTGTTTCCTTTTAGTTTTAAAAGTCTGACCAAATATATTGCTTATAAATCATAACCAAAATGCATCAATTAAAAACCACAGTCATGTTTTGTTTTAAGGGGGAAAAAGAATCAAGTTCTAGAATCCAACTTTCACATTTTACTTAATTACAAACAAAGACATACTGCATTATTTTTCTGTATCCACAAGAGACAGGCAGACTGTAATTTTTATTGCATGTTAAGTTTTCACTGGATCGCAATATTAAGCTTTAAATCAGAGGGATTGGTTCCTTCAGCTAAGTCTAACAATACTAGAAAGTAAAAGAAAGAAAAAAACACCTCATCTGGGGCTGTAATATTTGCTGAAAAAAATCTACTTCAAAACATTAATCAAATTTTTCGCCTACTGGGCAACCATATGGTATAGCAGCATGTGAATCTCACAAACTTGCTGATCTCCTGTAACTGGGTGCAATTAATTACGCTGGCTGCATCCATCTCTTGGATTTTCGCCTTGTGAAAAAAGTATTTATTGCAACAGCTTTTACAAAACAAGGGAATGAAAATCACAATTGATTAATGAGCTGAATGGAAATATTTCCGTTAGCAGATTTTTAAAATGAATAAGGATTAATACCATGGATGGAAATGAACACACGTCGAGATCTCCTTGTACTTTTTGTACCCCCAAAAAGGTGGAGGGAGAGTGGGAAGTGGGAAGGTGCTCAGAGCTCTAACATGCATAATTCACTAGCAGGCTTTAGATCGCCGAGTAATAAAGTCTTAAACGGGTGAAGTAATAAAGAGGTTGGCTTTACAAGATACTATCCTGGGAGACAAAAAAGCTTGTTCTTTGATTTGAAAACACAGATATTAAAGACTCAGTGGGTGAGGAACATTACAGGCCTGACAAAGAAGGGAAAGGAAAGTGGCTCTTAGAAGGAAGCAATCTACTTTGTCCTGAGCTACTTAGGCCCAAAGATTGCTGCACATATGGTCTGATTATTGTTTTAAGACCCCTCCATAAAAGCAAGCATCTGAGAGTGAATCAGAATGGTAACACTGTCCTTACCTGCTGGCTAACAGTCCAAACAATGCATAATTGCAACATTTTTCCCCACCAATGTTTGGCCCTCATGCATTTGACTTATCCTGACACACTAAGAGCCCTTTCTGATGCTAATCCACTACTTCTATATTCCAGGAGCTGGCTTCTTCATATGTGTGTGTGTGTGGGGGGGGGGGTGTGTGTCACACTCCTTAAAGGGCTAGAGGTCTTACAGACAAGCAAAAGAAGTTACACTTTGGCCCTTTTCAGAATGGCCCTTGGGGCTAAGACCACCTAAGCCAAGCAAGCATTAATGACATCCTTATTTCAGGAAGATCTGTTCCATTTTTCTCTAAATAGACAGCAGAGGAGACTGGTCCCAACATTAGTCATTTCTTAAATAGTTACCTCGAGAAAACAGACCAAAAACGAAACATGTGGAAGAAATATGTAAGTTAGAGAGAGAAAATATTGCATCACTTTCACAATTGATAAAGGAAACAGATCTAAACACCAAAGTTTGTAATTCAACTCTTATACCAACCTTTTTCTTTACTGTGTCTAGTTACTGTTCTTAAACTTTTACCATGAAGGGCTTTGCAAAGCGCTTTTTAACAAAGTAAAGAATTTACTATCATTTTATTAATGTTCGCACAGTACATGCGCCCAATACGGTTATATCTCTGCTAGTCTTTTTGTTTGTTTGTTTTGTGAAAATGTCCAGAGGAGATAAAATCTTCTACAACCATCTGAAAAATGAGAGCACCCAGGAAAAGGGGAATGAATTTTTACAAAGTGAAGGGTTAGTAAGTGATATTTTAAATGATGTTTCGTCTCAAACAACTTATTCCAAAAGTAGTCTATGTGATGTGAACACATCACCATACAAGTTTAGAAATTTTAATGTAATGGTGGAAAAACACAAATGCACAAGTCAAAGTAGCAAGCAGGTCTAGATGGGTAAGAGGCCAAAGGCCACCATGTACGTTTTTGAAAGGACACCTTTAATAAATCTTATTAAAATCATTCCACTGAGAATCAGAGCCCCTGTACAATCCAAGCCATGGTTTGATGAAACCATCATCCAGTGAAAAGTAGTGGGAGGTTACCAAGAAAGCGCACTTGGCTTCTGGAAGAAAAAATAAAATCTAATGGGAACTGGCTAGTCCAACTCCTTAAATCAGTGACCCTAAAATGTACACTACTCCCCACTATCACCTCTCAGATGATCTCTAAACCCCTCCTACCTGCAATGGTTGTTGGCTTAAAAGTTTAAAGAGCTAACAAAATGTTTTAACGAGATACAAATCTCAGAGATCATTAATCAATATGTTCAATGTTATTTGTGATAATTCATCATGACATGATATTAATGGGTTACTGTACCCTTCAGAGGTGAGATTAATGCAAATGAGCCGCCACAATTAACTTTACTGCTCCCAACTCACAGGAATGGACAGATGATTATAAATGACAACTATATGTCAATTACAATATCCAATAAAGTGAAGCTTAGAGAACAATCCATCTCCTTTTATTGCTCTTCCTTGATGCAGCTGAATTTAGCTCAACCCACTGTTGTCACAATGTAACCATTGTTTGGGGGTGGGGAAAAGGTTTTTCTTTTCTTTCTTTTTTAAAAAAATGTTTCCAATATCTTAAAAAGTGCTTCAAAAATGTCCATGTAAATACATTTTCTAAAGGAGGAGAGCCACAGGAAACCAGGAATGAATATGCCATATTTATTCTATGTGAGTTAAAGAAAATTGTATCCATTTTCAAATTGTAGCAGCAAGGCCAGCAAGGAAACAACCTACCCAGCTGTGTATAATATATTTAGTCAATTAAGAAAAGGAAGACATTAGCTCAGCATCCTGAAAAGCCTTGAGTTTCACTAAACAAAAGTTATTGGAGGATCAGTGTGTTGAAGTAAATAGGTCGGAAAGTGGAAAGGCAGGTATGAGGCCAAGGGCAGGAAGGAAAGTCAGTGTGTTGACCTGCACAAGGGGTGTCAGTGGATACCCAGGGACAGGCCCTGCCTGCAGAGTATTCCAATACCTGTTTCCTTGTTCCTCCCATGGGTGGAGCGCTTTTTGAGAGAAATCTCTCCGGTGCAGACTGATGTATTGTAGTGGGGCCGCCTAACCCCAGATCCCTTTACTGGGCAGGTGTACCCGGCTGACACCGCCCTTTCTTAGCAGATCACTAACTGCCAATCAGCCAGCCTTGTCGCAAGCAGGATGGACTCGGTGGGACAAGTTATACTTCAGAGCTCCCGAGGGGATTAGTCTGAAGCTGATCACATCCTTGCTGAACGTTTTCCCTGCCCCATGCCACTCTTCTCATTCCCCTTCTCCTGAAAACGCAACCCCCACAAATCACTTAAACAAGAAGCCTGCCTCAGGCTCTGCTTCTGGGGAACAGAACTTAAGGCAGGTGTCAATGAGATAGAAACAGGAGAGGGCTCTTCCTGCGATGCAATTCACAAAGAGACCCATTCTTTGCCAGTCATCGATAACAGCCCATCCACCATGCTTTGTGTGTCTGCCCAAGATCTTTTCTCATGTCCCTTCTACTGCCAATATGGAGCTCGTTGTTCCATCAGGGAAGTGGGCCTCCCTGACTCCATGTAGGACCATGGTATGTCATTGGAGCCTAGACTAAGGAACCCCACCCCCCAAGCCATAACTTGTTCAAGGGTAGACATGTGCCTAAACCCAGGCCAAGTACGTTCTCCCTGTGGCTTCTGTGCCCGAGACAGTGGGGGAAACAGCTTCTTGGTGTCTGGGTTGCTAAGGTTTGGGGAAATGCTAATTTGTCAGTGGCCATCTTGCTCCCCATTCAGAGAGAATATTCTCTTTGAAACATATAACAAACAAAAGATCATCAAAGGCAGAAGATTAGATAAAGACAGAGGCCTGATGACATATTGGAGCTCTGGAAAAAAAATAGACCCTAAACAGGTTGGCAGACTATGACCCCTGGGCCAACTCTGGACCGCTGCCATCTTTCTGTGTAGCCCGGGATCTAATAATGCTTTACATCGTTGAATGGTTGAAGAGGAAAAAAAGAAGAAGAATATTTTGTGATACATGAAAAATTATATGACATTCAAATTCCAGTATCCATAAATAAAGTTTTATTGGCACACAGCCCTGCTCACTGATTTACCAACTGTCTAGGCTGCTTTTCCACAACAAGGGAAGAGGTGAGTAGTTGTGACAGAGACCTCACGGCCCACAGAGCCAGAAATATTTATGACCTGGCCTATTACAGAGAAAATTTGCTGACCCCTGCATAAAACTTTGCATTTCGCGAGCCAATCGTGACACTTCCCACTTAAGCTCGTTTGAAATGGGACTCTTGGGTGTGCAAGGGGACCCATCCTGACTAACTGAGGAGTCTATTCTTAGCCCTTCACACCTCCACTCACAATATCTGAATAGAGATATAATAAAGATATAATATAGATATAGATATAATAAAGATATAAAGATATAATAAAGATATAAATCAAGATATGAATAAAGAATCAAGATCCAGACCAAATTATTGGTTGTTTCTCTTATCTAATCTTTAGGAGTTATTGCATTTTTTGCTGAATGTCACAAAGTGTTGAAATGTTCATCTTAAAACATGCAAAACATATACTATCAGTCGTCCCAAATGATACGAGATTCTAAGCCAAGCACTGAAAGTAGATGAAAGATAGGAAAAGAAACTTTTTTTTTTTTTTTAATGTACCTGAAGAACATACTTAATATAAGGGGAAATCCCACCACTGCCCACGTTCTCCCAGTTGGGGACAGCCAGCTCTGCTTAGTTCTAACGGGCCAGAACATTCTAGTCTCGGCTCAGGAAACTCAGGTGCCTGGTGAGAACAGTGTGTGACTGAAGAGTTTTACAGAAGATTGGAAAGAGGGGAAATGGATTCATTCCCTTCGTTTTGGGTTGCCTGTTTCCCATCAGGAGAGATAGTCCCAGGTTTAAATTTCACTTCCCTTTTCCCTCTACACTCACCTTTGTCTCGGGACAAGAGTAGCAGTCATCAGGAATATAGATTCATGCAGTCTCCCCAGGTCCCCTGGTCCCCTGAAACATTAGCTCAGGCTGGTGGGGAAGGTTGGCAAAAAAAAAGGCCAAGTTATGTTCTTTTGTGGAGACTCAAGGGTGTCTCATTTTTATTTTAACGATATGAAGACAACTTTTGTTTCTTACTGTAACCAATCTCCTAAGCTAGATTCTAATAGCTCTATTACACTTTCCATACATTCTTCTGGCATGGGGTATAAACGGGCAAGACAGCAGTGGATAAATCACGGCAGCAGCAAAGGCATTTTCTGGAGGGAATGAAGGCTCCCATTTAGCATTTTAACTCCACTCTCTTTTTTGGAAACACCAAGTCACAAGTGCGTCTCTCAAACTGCAGAAATTGAAATTGATTTCTTAGGGTAATAATTAACCTCAGAAAATAACTATGAAAGGTTGCTGATTAATTATTTTTTTGTAGGATACTTTGGGAATATTTCTTTCATTTCATGAAAGATGGAGACAAAAGTAGACACATTTTATGATCATATAAAATGTTATTGGATTCATATTTTATAGGAGAATGAAACTCACTTAATTTGCAAAATGCTCAATAGGAGAGGGAAGCCCCCTCCCTCCATACACACACACACACACACACACACACACACACACACACACACACACACACTGCTTTTTCAAGACTCCTAAATAATACCTTTTTAAAACAACACAGTCTTTCTGTTCTTTATTTCTTCTCACATAAGTGCCTTAGTTTTTAATATATTATGCCAATTTCAGCCTTCCAAGGTTTTCCTACTTATTCAAAAAAGAAGGTATTTTTTTCATCTGAATAGCAGCTTACAGTGCACTCTGGTGACACCCTCATTCTTTCTTGAGAATGCAAGGAGTTGTCACCAAGAAACCTGTTACTATCCCAACAAATGAAAAGACAGGGGAACGGGGGTACTAGTATCCTTCAGATAATGCAACAGAGATAAACTAGTATTTTGCAAGCAATTTAACACACACACACACACACGCACGCACGCACACACACACACACACACACACACACACAAACACTACAAGACAACTTTTGTTCCTTTAGTCACCTGAAAAGTCCTCCCATATAAACACACACTACGAGGTACAAGTTAAATCATATAACAGACATTTCTCCAAATACTACATGTCTGTCAGGTCACCAACCAACGTCCCCCCCAAAAAAGATGTAAAAGATAAGATGCTTTAAGGTGTTTTCTTTTTCCCTTCCTTTGTGGGTTGAAAACATTTTAGTCTGTGCGATGTTGGTGGAGGGGAGCTATTTTGTGTGAAGAGACAAGCAAAAAGAAAAACAAACAAAAAAAGCAGTTGTGTGAAATCAAGTTAGGGGAACAAATGGAATGGTTTCCTGGAGCATTCCAAATATAAGTTTTTGCTAATTAATTAACAAATTCAAGCTGGTTACATAAAACCTTCCTCCAACACCTCCTACTTAATTGCAGTTTGGCACCAACAAATATATATCAAAATTATAGTATTTCCCCTGACAGGAAGCTCCTTCCTTCCACGCACGATTATGACTCTCTGCAGACTCAGCTAAGGTTGCTGACAGTCTGGAACACTGCTACAACAATATTACTCTACTTGGCAAAGAAGTACCCTTGCGGCAAGAGAAAAGCTGTAATTTTGACTGTCACTTCACATTACACTAGATATTATTTCACTGTATACACATGCACACACTCACAAACCCTTAATAGACTACAGTTTTCGCACTGCCTGCCTTTCCAATATAAATGGCAATATAAAACCGGCGAACCACCAATGGGATCCCGGCGAGAAACGAATGTTTTGCATTATGGAAACATCTTCAGAGGATGCCTTTTAAGGCATTATTTCAATTCCTTTGTCCCCTACTCACACCGTGTACACCCCGGCATCAAACTTCATAAGCTAACTAACTGCTCTGATGATCCAAAGAATTTCACTTTTTTTTTAACCCCCCTGGAGGGCACAAGGTTATCATTAACCAATTCTAGGATGGAAAAGGTCCATGATATGTGGCAAAGGGGGATTCCACACGATTCTTAATATTCTGGATATAGTCTTCAAGTCTGATACCTGGTATGTAGAATTTCCAGATTTTAAAAATGGATCTTTTTCGTCTATTGACTTAGTTTTTCTTCTCACATGGAGACGTCTATTACACGGCAGTGCCCACTAGTCATGTGACAGCTAAACCAAACTGGCAAACACATACCCGCCCCACAAATCCCACAGAATCGACATGCTGCCCCTACCAGAGCACAGCGGCTGTCTTCGCAGAGAACGGAGTGCAACATATGCTCCCCTCTTGCTCAGCTCACCCTGAAGCAGACTGGGCCAGGTTCCCTACTGGGCCCTCTCTCCCACCCCTCTGCTTTGATTTACAAGATGGTATGTGCATATTCCCTCTATTTGTCCCAGGCAAGAAATTCTGCGATGTCAGTGGGAGCTCAGAATGGAGAACTCCCCTGAATCCAGAGCAGAGGTCAGGAGGGTGAATGCATAGATGGAGAAATTTGCAACTTGCCCCAAGGAGAGAATGCTAGACATGGCAGTGGGAAATGGAGCAAGGCTCTTTTTATCCTCTTTCAGTAAGCAGTCCATCCCTTACACAAACATGGTAGGAAATCCACAGAATGCTTGAGGAATGAGGCTGTTCAACAAGAAGACAGGAGCTTCTTTTTCTGCCTAATCTCTGCCATCCCTCCCAACCCCCTTTTGACTTTTTCCTTTCAAATTACGACTTTGAAAGATGTAAATAAGATTTAAACTTGTTTCACTGAATCAAGGGAAAGGAACCGCAAACTCTTTGCCCTCCATTAAGAGAGCGTATCTACAACTTCACCATGTCTGCTGACCACACCAAATTTAACAAGGTTCGCAAATGAACTCGAGTAAGTTTCCCACAGTGACACATTAATAATAAGTTCCTTATCCCACCTATCCCAAGCCATGAATATGTAATGTTATAAAATGAGTCCTTTTCACACAACAGAACCTCAGACGTGAATAAATAAAAACTATCCATCACAAGCCTGTGAAAAATTAATGAGAGTTCCGAGACGTGAGGAAAAACGGGGACCAAGGAGAGATGGCCCAGTTCATAAAAGCCTCCCTAACTTCTGGATAGTAAATATCCTGCCCACCCCCCCACCCCCCGCCACCCCTCACCACACTTCCAGGTGAGGGCATGGAATAAACGTTTTTATGGTTCATCTGTGAAAATCTCCTCGCAGTCTTAAAGCGGCAATTCAAGCACAGGACTGAAAGGTCATGGCCACACAAACTCAGCTTCCAGTATTTTAACTGTGATCCCAACTTCGACAGCAGAGACCCACTTTACTTATATTTGGTTATTTATAATTCATACTCAACCTCCTTCCGGAAGGATTTGAGGTGGCTCACAGCAGTTAGGAGCACACTGAGAATTGTCAGGGCTGCTACAGAGAGAGCTAAAGCACCGGGAGTCTGGAAAAGCCCTGTCCTGTCCATTTTTCTTTCAGGTCGCCTTGGACACATGGTACACCTGATTAATCTGTGATTGTCATTTCTGTTATAATTCGTGACGTTATCAACACCACCAGCTGTGTATGTGCCCTATGCCAGGCACAATGACTGTGCTATGCACAAATGAGCTCTAATTCTCACCCACTGACTCCATTGGACTAATGGGGAAACTGAGGCTGGGGTGAGCTAGATAACTGCCCCAAAGCCTAATGGCTGGTGGGAAGCAGAGACAAACGATGGAGTTCTGTAGCTCCAAACCCCCTGCCCTTCCCACCTGTGGTTATTGGTTACCATTCCTGGGTTAGGGTGTGCTGAAATTGCTTTGATAACCTCCCAGGGCCATTAAAGGGCCTTTAATGGACAAACGACTTAGGGTGAATGCCTTCTGCACTGGATTCTGCTGGGGCTAAAAGTGTTGTCTTGAGGGACAATCACCAGGAGGAAGATTCCAAGATTCGATTGAGCCCATGGGGGCAATCCCATTGATCTCTCTGAGCCCTATTCTTCCATCTTCCACTCCAGAGAGGAGAGAGCCAGGTAGGTGATTACCACCAGGGTTACTCGGAGCATGCTGTGTTGATTTGAACTCTGCTTTTGCCTTGGCTCTTCCCTCACCCATGCTGCTGTCCCCATCTCTCTCTGCCTACCTAAATCGCTCATCTTTTGAGATGTGGTTTGGCCTCTATGACCGCCCCGCCTCCCTCTGCCCAGTTTGGCCCTCCTCTGGGCCTCAGCACCCAGCTACAGAGAAGCCAAAAGCTGCAGGTGATGGATATAGGCCAGCCAGGTAATGTCAACAAAGAGAGGGGACCAGGTGTGAAATAACAAGGACTGATGGGAATGAGCTGACCTGGTGTATACACGCCCCATCCATCCATCCAACTCTATAGTCACTGTACAGGGTGAGCCTTGGACTACTTCTAGGAAATGTGGGACCCAGGTTCCGGATTTTTGAAAGAAACCAAGAATCAAAGTTGTAAACAAACTTTTTCCACCACTAAAAAGGAAGTGCGTGTGCCAAGGGAGACATGTCAACAGGCTGAATTCCACGTTATTTTTCCATCTATTAGGTTGGTGCAAAAGCAATTGTGGTTTTTGCAATTATTTTTAACCTGGTAAACCGCAATTACTTTTGCACCTGCCTCATGTACACATATTTTGTTTTACTGTGCTAGGCTCCTGAGAGAACTCTGCACCACCCACACCTGGGGAAGAGCCTGGCACACGGCAGGCCCTCGCTGCTCGCTGAACTGCACAGATTCACGTCATGACTTGCAACCGATGAATCAGAAGCACAGAAAATTAATAAAACCAAAAATGAACCAGTATTGAGAGTTTTACTTTGAAACACTGCAGCCAGTAGGGACTGGATGTACTTCCATGAAGTGCGGCTTGGGTGGCCACCAGGCTTTAAGGGATTTTTCATTTCTTTGTCTATCCAAAAGGGAATGCCCAAGGTGGGGCCAGGTCCACAGAAGAGGTGGGGCTATGGCCCCAGCCCAGAGAGGGAAAGCAGCAGTGAGCAGGTGAAACAAGAATGAGGGAGGTGACCAGGCCGAGTCTGATCAGCAGTTACAACCCAGAGTTGGATATATCACAGCCATCACACCAGGTAGAACAAGGAGCTGATGCCAAAACAGAAGGCTGAGCTGGAAAGAAATCAACCCCTTGTGTCTGAGACTCACGGACTCAAAACTCTTACTCTGACCACCAATGCTGAGTATCAGAGGAGTCCCCCTGAACAGAAGGAGACCCACTCCTGTCAAAGTCTTGCAGAGCAAACTGACGCAGAAAAGGGGCAGTTCCCGGGACATGGGAGCTGTGCATAGCTCTGGCTTTCCTAAGCTCAGGCCCCGTATCCTTGATGTGCAAAAAGAGGAAAAGCCATCATGAATTCCGACTTCGAGAGAGTTTACAAACCGGAAGGGGAATCGAGGTGATTTCAGAAAATACTACACTGTTTAAAGTGAGAAATGCATCAACAACAGAGAAAGTGTTTGGAGAGTTGGAAGGGGCAGCAGCTGGAATCTTGAAATGCAGTGGGTTTCAAAGCATGGGTAGGAGTTAGACATGAAGGTATGGGAGGACGGCAGTGGAAATGGGGAGTATATTCCAAGCAGAAGGGGCAGAAGCATGAAGCATTCCTTGCCTGGGTGACTGGAATTGTCTCCTAGCAGGCCTCCCCAGCCTCGTTTCTCTTGCAGCTGCTAAAATGGTCTCCTGAAAGGCAAATCTGATAATTTAACAACTCTGCTCTAAATTCCTTCTATGGCTCCCCATGGCTTGGATGTAATAAATGTTCATTGAATGAATGAGCTCTCTGAATACATGCTGTTCTCTGCCTGGCACAGTGGAGGTCAGGCTTATGTTGAAACATACTTCTGAGCAGAGTTGAACAATGAACAAAGTGATTTATTCTGAAGTCCACACCACCCCCAAACACGGATCACTTTGAAGAAACTTGGGAGGTGCAACTACAGGGGAAATAAGGTTGGAAAAGTAGGCTGAGAGCAATTCAAGGAAGAGTTAGAGACCAGGAAGATTGGACTTGGCTATGCGATGGGACTGCATTAATGGTTTTCTTAGGATGGATGCAATCAGAGCTACACTATGGAAAGGCAAGGGACGAGTCGATGTGGGAAGAGTGCATGTGAGAAGGCATGTTGGGAGGTGGAGAAATAGCTCCAAGGTTCTGTCACGGACAAAGGTAAAACGCAACGCCCAGCATTAGAGTGGAAATGAAGGAGGGATGAAGGAAGGAGATTACCAAGAAAAAAAAAATGCCTGCAATCAATGACCATTTATTGTGATGCCTCAGATTTTGAGATGGGACCCTAATGACAAGCACTCCTAAATCGTCAACAGACCCGCTGTTGAGAACTGTCTTGTGGAGGTGGAGGGCAAAAGTAAGCGATACCACCCTATGACTCTCCAAAAGGTCCTTTCTGATCGAAAACGGGCCTATAGTGCAGTGAAGTAAAACGGCATTATCCTTATTGCATTATTAGTATTATTACTGTTGGAGTCATTATGAACAACTGCAATGTTCCAGACATTTCCCATTGCCTATCTAAGGTTGCTTGGAACTTTACATGATTATCTCATTGCATCTTCAGAATGTTCAGATTTATTCTGCAGACAATGAGGCTGCCTAAGTGACTGATCGTCTTCTGGTCTCCTGGCTGGAAAGCTGTGCAAAGCCTGGATTAGAACTTTACTCTGCCTCACCCAGAGGCACACAATGCTTATTAAGTCATCCCTGAAAAAAAAGAAAGCCAGCCAGGTATGGGGGTGGGGGGGGGGGGCTAATGAAATTCCCCATGCTCTTCGCATTGCCTGAGAAGTGCCAAAATGCCTCACCTCTCCTTGCGTACTTCACTTGTTAGGGATAATTAAGGCAGGATGATCCTAAGCGGCTTCCCCACTCCCTCCCCTCTCCTTCGTCCTCTCCAGGTAGAGTCTCATGGGAATATTTTCATTGCTAGAAAGACTAAGTTCCACAATGATGAAGAGGCGGAGATAAATCCAACTACAAGAGATAACTTCTCACCCTAAAGCCTCCTCCTTGTTGGGGGGAACAAACACTGAGCTCTTATCACTCTACAAGGAAAGCAAGAAAAAAGGACACTTAAATTGAATTACTTACAACATGAGCTCCCTGCCTAAAAATCTAGACTTTGTAAAATTCTGACAATTGGTTTCCAGGATCTTGAGAGACTTCCAATAATACTCAAATGTTAAAACAAGCCAGGAAGGTGATGGATACAAGCATGCTCACAGGATAAAACAATGTGAAAATTCAGCATATTGTGGCTTATGTTTCAACGAACGAAATGCTGGAAGCAAAAGTGAGTTTACATGGGCTTGTGATTTCCTCTGACACGATCCACGCACCCATTCCTTCGACCTCAGCAAAATTCCCCGTTTGAAAACAGATTAGAAAGTCAGGTGGACGAGGAGACCATCTGTGGATGGGATAATGTATGAAGTCATCAAAAGTGATTTTTGACTCGAAATGACACAGAAAAGCATCTATAGACCTAGTCTCGGCTACCTGAGCATAGGATTTAAAGTAATTAGCTTCATCTTGATATACTTTTAGAGCTCTCCAAAAATAAATCCAAAAGTCTTCACTGGATACTGGATTACTCCAAAGTAAACAAAAAATTTTGCAGCCACGAAAGATTGACAGAAGTGTGAGACGGTGAGGCCTTTCAGAGCAACTGTTTTACCTGAACAAACACCAGGAATTTGAAAGTGAACCTGTTTAAGTTTCCAAGGGAAAGGTGTTCTAGCAGGTTCGTTCCTGCCCTTTTGAGATGGATCGAGGAGTATGAAGCAATTTAAGACTCTTCCTCAGTTGGCTTTTATGCCACATTTCAGCAGATACATCATCTTTAGAGCAGCCAAAGTATCTAAAGACCAGACAAATACTCCCAAAATACACAGGTCCATCAATGTAAAGAAAATGATTGACAACCAACATCAAGTATTAATTTAAGAAAGCTGTAAAATATTTACAGCTAGTCACTTTGAAAATGGGCCAAAATAATGGCTGCATTTGCCATAGAATAAGCTCTGGAAAAAAATATCAGCTTTAGGGCCATATGGACATGGATTTGAATTCCAGAACCAAGGCTTATGGTCACAAAACTTTGGGTAAAGCTTCAAAAGAGTCTGTTTCTTCATCTGCAAAATGTAGAGCTCACCTCAGAGGCTGGTGTCTAAATTAGTCCTAAAGTGCATAGGAAGACGCCTAACAGGTGCACAGCAAGAACTCGATATTTTGAGTATCATAGGAAGGCAGCAGAAGGTTGGAATATGGGCTTCAGAGCCTAGTCACCTGGGTTTTAATCCTACCCCCACCATTTACCAGCTGTGTGACCTTGGGTCAGTTAATCAGTCTCTCTGTGCTTCATTCTCTGTGTGATGGTAATGATGGTTAATGGTTGTATTCACCACAAAGGGCAGCTATGAGGGTGAACAGCACTAATACGTGTGAAGTATATATAATTAATGGTATTTCAGTGCTAGTGTTAATAACGTTGTACCCACTATTTACCAGGACTGTACTAATAGTTTTTTCTATATCAAGGGTCAGCAAAGTTTTTCTGTAAAGGGCCAGAGATTAATTACTTTAGACTTTGAGGCCCCATTATGGTCTCTGTCACACAGTCTTCTTTGTTTTTGATTGTTTGTGGGTCGTAAAAAAACAAACAAACAAAAAAAAAACACACCGTGGGCTGGAGTTAGCTTGGGGTCGACAGTTTGTTCATGCCTCACTCTCTAAAATCGCCATGATCGGTTGGATCATTTTCAAACTGTGAAAGGTCTAAGATCTCACCCTATTTGTAAAGCTAAGGAGTTATTAGCTGCCAAGTTTCATGGAAGCCAGTAGAAGGCATGAGACTCCAGGGTCAGATACAAGGTACTTTATCGCTTATAGCATTGCAAACAACGTGAAATTCATTTTTGCATCCTTTCCGGTCGCCCCGGTCCCTTGTCCCACAGGAGTGATGAGGACCCGCCGAGGTGGATGCTGTGTCCTCAGCTGGTTTGAGTCACAGCTGGGAAACACTGAGTTTAGAAATCCAAATCTCTGATCAAGCAAATCTGCGTCAACTTTGTCCTGAAGGGAAACATTATCTTTTTCCTACTGGACAGAAAACAACCGTGCCCTCTGCTCCTGGGAGACACTATCTTCCAATGTTCTTTGCTTTACAAAGCTCCTTGAAAAGATAGTCTGAAAGAAAAGCTGTTCGTCAGGACTTCTGTTCCCAAAACCTGCAAAACCAGAAGATACCCGGGAAACCTGTCTCCCAACAATGACAAGGCCAAAGCTGGCATTACCTGAATCTGAAGATTATTTCCACGAACTAATCGAGCAGAGGTTGTTTTTTGTTTGTTTGTTTTTGTTTTCATTTTTTAAGTGTCATAGAAAAGGAAGGTAGCATTTTCAAGGCTTCAAATGGAATGCCATTGAGATTACAAGTTAGATCTGTGACATCATACAAGTCATTTCTGCTGAAAAAGTGCCTTTAGTTAAAAACAGAAACCAATTTGTAAATGTGAATTAAATGCATACTCCACACACACACACAATAACTGGTGAAAGGAGAAAAAAAAATCCTTACATGTAGATATAAATGTTTCCTGACAGATGTAAATGAAAACTAATACAGTGACATTTTTCAAATTAGCCATTTGGAAAACATTGAGCGTGTGCGTTTGTTTTTGGTGGTGGTGTTTTTTTTTAAACAGCCTAAGCATTTTTCAGTTATGTTGGCCTAGGAAAGTATTTATGAAAAGGATAATAAATAATTAATCCTACTGGCTAGGAGCTGCAACTCCTTTCTGCTTCGACAATATACATTGAAATGCTGTTTAAATTATAGGAACAAATTGATGCAAAAGGCTTCCATTAGTGAGCTGGCAAACAGGTTTGAAGCTGGCTAATAAATTTTAGATACAGATATAGACTTTGATGAGCATGGCAACTTTGGAGTGCGGCTCTCCAAGTCACCCGTTTGTTAAATCGGTGGCTAAAGTCTAGAATTCTCCCTGCCTCATAACTCACTGTGTTAAGCATGGGCAGAGTCAAACCAGAGTGCTTGCCTTGTGTGCGGTGGCTGCCTTCGGGGCTGGGATAACATATGCTCCAGGTCCTCTTTCGTGTCCCTTTCTTCGTCTTGATTCTATCAGGTTTTACAGTACATTAATCAAGGATAATTAGGCCCACCTGTGACATAAAAATGTCCACCGATGATCTGCCTTGCCGCACAAAGTCATATCTGAAATATCCGCTCAGAAAAATTCTTAATCGAAATTAAGAAATGATGCGCGACACTCTTAGTTCCGTTTGGACACACGTCCTTTAGCTGGCTGCAACCTGCTATTTGAGGTTGTGGAATATTATACAGCTATTAAAAAGAATAAAGTAAAGGCTGTATTTATTGACCTGTCAGGAAGACACCATGTACTGTGATGGGATGGGAAGTACGCATCGTCCAGCTTCAGATAAAGGGAACAAAATCTTACATACGCATGTTATGTATATAAGCATGAAGAAAGATGTACAAGCATACGGGAACTACTAACCAGGGTCACTTTGGGGGGCAGGAATGGAGGGAGGAGTAAAAGGGGGAAATTTAACTTCCCTTTTATATGGCTGTATAATTTTTTAAAAGCTGTCTAAATAATGATGCATTTTTTTTATAATTGAAAAAAATCTCATACGAAACAATGAACAGGAAGGCTTGCATGGCTCGCACAAAATTGTAAAATAGGTAAGTTGCTTATCCTCTCAATTTATCTCTACTTGACCATGTCAGGGAAGCTCATCAAGGACTCATCTATCTTTCTACCCATCCACCCCTCCACCCATCTAACCAATAAACCAGTTCTAGGAAACGGTGGGCTAAGAGTACATAGCCTTGGAATCAGCTAGACCCGGAGGGAAATTCTGGCTCCACTCATTTGCTCCCCATGTGGCTTTGGGCCACGCTCTTGATGTCTTCCAAGGGTAAAACTACTGCAGGACCGACAGCATGTACGTGTATAAGGAGCCTAGGACGTCAGAATCTCGGTATGGCTACCACCTCTGAGCAGAATACACCACACTTGGCCATAATGGTGACCCAGGCTGACAACACCAAAACACACTGCAGACAATTGATTACTAAGGAATTCAAATTTACACCTTCTCAAGCTTGTACCATTTACCTATAGGGGGGATGAGGGGGGGATAAGGTTTGTGGGATTTTTGTTTTTGTTTTAAAGAAATACCATATTTTCCTTTGCCTCATTTCATAAAGTCATTTCTTAAATGGAGCCATTGTATGGTATTCCCAGACTCCGCCCTATGAGGGAAAAGTGGATTTTACACATGAAAATCCCAGAGCAGACACTTTTCCTCACGACTCGTGGAACTGAAGCAGCCCAGGTGAGTAGATGAGGACCTTCCGCGGCAGGTCTCCGAAAGAGAGTATCATCAGCTGGTCTGCTGCTCACCTCTATGGGCTTGGTGTACAAGCTCACCTGGGTCTTACCCGCCAGGTGGTCAGTATTCACAAAGTCCCCAAACGCTGTCCCCAGCAAGACAGGAGCTAATGCGTTCTGAACAAACCAACCTTACTCACTGACACTTACCACTCACTTTCCAATTTTAATGGGTGACAAAATAAAATATCTAAATTGTGTAAATGGAGAAAATGAAGTGAAAAGTTATTCATTTTTAATTAAGTTCTTAATTATATAACAACAAAACAAGCAATTAATTTCTGTGTGGCTACATTAAGCACTCCACACTTAAATGAGGCAGAAAGAACAACTAAGAAGTATTTTCTTTCTCAGATAAATATAAGATACAAAATTTTTTTTGTGTGTGTGTATGTGTGTGTGTGAGAGAGAGAGAGACAGAGAGAGAGAGAGAGAGAGAGAGAGAGAGAGAGAGAGAGAGAGAGAGAGAGAGAGAGGAAAAGACAGAGCCATGGACGAAAGGAAATGAGAACTTGCATTTATCGAGTGCATGTTATATACCATGCTTCCCCAAAAATAAGACCTAGCCGGACCATCAGCTCTAATGTGTCTTTTGAAGCAAAAATTAATATAAGACCCGGTCTTATTATTATATAATAATATATATTTTATTTTATAATATATTTTATTATATTAAAATAAGACCGGGTCTTATATAATATATTAAAATATATTAAATATTTATATTAAAATAAGACCGGGTCTTATATAATATAAAACCAGGTATGATATGATATTATGATATGATATGATATGATACCGGGTCTTAAATTAATTTTTGCTCCAAAAGACGCATTAGAGCCGATAGTCGGTCTAGATCTTATTTTCGGGGAAATACGGTAGCAGGTGATATTCAAAGTAATAAGCCTAGCTACACTAATTCAGTGAATTCTCACAAAATCAAATGCAGTAGGTATGCCATTCCTTCCATTTGACAGAACACTCCAGAAGCCCACCTAAATCCTAGTCAGTCCAGAGCCAACACTGCACTTTGATAGTCAAGCGACGAGAGCCTTGCAGTGACCGCAGTGCTGTCCTGCCTTCAGAGAAAAGCAACAGGAAAGGAAAAGAACAAAGGCAAACATAGGAGGCGACAGGGGGGACCACCAGAATTTCTGTAAAGGGCCAGAGAGTAAATATTTTGTGGACCTTACGGGTCACAGGCTCTCTGTCCCAACTACTTACCTCCGCTATCATGGTGCAAAAGCAGCCACAGGCAACATATAAATGAAGGAAGAGGGGGCTGTGTTCCCATAACACTTCTTTACAGACACTAAAATTTGATGTTCATACAATTTTCATGTGTCACAAAACATTACTCTTCTTTTACTTTCTTTCAAACATGTGACAATGTAAAAGCCATTCTGAGCTCGGGGGCTGCACAAACGCACGTGGTGGGCCAGGTCTGGCCACGACCTGTGGTGCATGGGCCCTTTGCATCAGAGGCAATGTGATGTAGGGCAATGGATGGGCTTCAGCATCCCTGGGGTTGAGCTCTGTGACCTTGGGCAAGTTCCTTAACAGCTCCACGCCTTGGTCTCCACCTCTGTAGAATGGGAATAATGACATTGACTGCATCATTTTGTTTTCAAAAGTAAATGAAGCTATACGCATAGTGGGGCTAGCATTGTACTAGATACATGACAATTTTTTTTAGGTATCCATTCACCCGACAAATCACTTACTGAGTCCTTACTCTGTACCCAGAACTGGGGCTGGGGCTGTGAGAAAAAGACAGAACTCTCTGCCCTCAGGGAACTGACATTCTAATGCCAAGCTTTGCCGATGTGAAAGCAACCCAACTTTCACCATGTGCAGGCCTGTCCCACTGAAGCCTGGGTCAAGGAACTGGGGGTGGGGGTGGGGGTACTGGTGTTCAGCTGTCAATCAGTTCTGCCATGTCACCCATCCACAGCATAGCAAGAGGAATCATGGGTCGGGGAGCATACAAACATGGATACTACGTGGCTGCCTATGTCAAAGAACTCACACTTTGGGGGGGAGGGGGTAGGAATATGTCAATAATTATGTGCTCCTTGATGTATAAATAAAAGCAGCAATTAATGACAAGAGGGGATGAGGACCAGCCAGGGATAACTCCACAAGCTCTAAAAGAAGCACCGTGAACATGATCTGTGCTCTTGGCTGACAGCACCCTGCATGTGTTTCAAAGCCCGAGTTAGTCTCAATCCCTAAAGATTCACAGGCGTTCCTCTTCCTATCCGAAAATGATGGGGATAATTCGGGAGGACTGGGAATGAAAAGGCTATCATCTCCCGAGCATGGCTTAAAAAGGCATAATTTCTTCACATGCATAAGAATAAAACTCTGTAACTCATCTCTCAATGCCCTGATGGGGTGGCCTGAAATAGCCTTTCCAACTGGTCATCAGGAGAAAAGTTGCCTTGTGGGCTGTAACTCACCTTCTCCCAAGTGGGTCCCTGGGGCCCTCTGTGGTGACAAGCAAATTAATGCCAAATGTCACTTCAGAATGATCAAGACCCAAGAAGTGACCTCTGTTCCAGCACTCACCGATACACATGGGGCAGATGGCCAGAAACAAGCCATCCAGGGAAATATGCATATTTCACTGCTCCGTAGAAGAAAGGCATCACAGCCAAACACGTATTTCTCTGCCGCATTAAGCAAAAAGTTATGAGATGGCAAGCACGCTGGGTTTTTAAAGGATAAAATACAGCAAGGCTGTTTGCACACTGTGCCAGGCCCAGGAAATATGCTGACCAGTCCACCCCATGGGAGATGGGGCTTGGCCTGATTGGAGGTGGGTGGGCAGGGGAAGCTGATATCCTTCCTACGTACTCCAGATAAGTGGCAGATAAATCTCAGGGGAGTCCTGGCTCAGGCATTCTCATCAGTAATTATAAAACTGAAGATTATGGTCTATAATACATTGGAGTGGAACAAAATGGACTGGTGGCCCTTTGTTTTGTTTTCTCTATTTAAAGTCCCTATCTCCAAGTCTTTCCAAAGCTATGAAAATGTCACCTTAAATAACACATTGGCTGGAGCCAACAAGGATTCATTAGGAGTTGAATTATTACAGGGCTATATGGCTATATATAGTAGACATCTGCTGTTGATACCTGCCCTGAGTTCATACCCATTTCATCTGACAACAGCTTCCCCATTCACCTCTGGGCAAATAACACGTCTCCCTGCACACTCTTGGAGAGCCAGATCCTACCAGCTGAATCAAGAGGTGAGCACATGACTGGGCTGGACCAATCAGAAACGGCCATCATGACTGGTTCAGAGATGGCCATATGACTCGGGTGGGTCCACTCTGAGTAAAGACCTGGGCACTGACTGGAACTACTGGGAAGGGAGAATTACTCTTGCCCGAGTTGCTGAGAGAACAGGGTGGAAGCCCTGAACTATTGGCTTGCATCGAAAATGGCTGCCCAAGGAAGGCCAACGTAAAGAAAGCCAAGCCAAGAGACAGAGGGAGAACAAGACCTGAAGAAACAGTCAAGCCCCCAGGTCCCGACAGGCTAAATATCGTTTGTTGCGGTTATTATGTGGTAGTTTTCAAACCTCAGAGAATGATGCAAATAGCTTCCCAGGCTACCACATGGATTGCATCAACTCCCACATTGATGACTATCTGGATAGGGAACCTACAACTAACTTTTCTCTCAGCCTGTCGTCTCCCCATATCCCAGACTGGCTTATCGTCGAAGGCACAAGACTCGACAGTTCCAGGAACTATTAATCACAGACCATCTGTGGGTCCTTAGGCAGGGGGTGTCTTCAATTCTAAATATCACTCCCCCTGATGCCCTGTTCCTTCCCCTTTGTCCAGCACTCTCTTAATGCTTTCATTACACGATACCTTTTAAAAGGGGGGATTTATGCCTCACCTGCCAGACGTGAGCATCATGGGGACATAGATGCTATCCAGAGGCCGCCAATTGAATGGCTGAATCTGCCCTCATGTAATCTTTGAATCCTCAGCATGTAGCCCAGGGATTGCCACATAGTAGGTCCTGAATAACATGTACTGAATAAATAAACAAGGAGCTCTTCCCAATTAGACGGAAGGTCCCTTGAGAACAAAAGTGGTCTTGTATAGCCCTAAATCCTCCAATAGGGCGAGACAGAATACCTTGTACCTAACAGATGCTCAAAATATCTTTGTTGGGCGAAGACAGATGCCCCAGCACCAGTGAAAAGCACTCCGAGTTCACTTGGAAACAACTGGTATGATTTAGAATTTGTGGGGAAAAGGGGGTGTGTCTTCTTTATTTCTTGATTTCTTTAAGGCCTAGTCCGATAGGATGAGGCCTGGGGCGCTACCGGGTCTTACAATTTGCATTATTGATCTAAGATACAACTTACACAGGAAACTTCCCAAGGTAAATTATCGAAATTGGTGGAGAAAAACATAAGGAGTTACAACCATGATTCCACAAGACCCTGCATGATGTCACTGTGGAGCTGAAAACACGACCACGTACAACATTTGAGAAATTGTGTTATCACAACTGCGGCCGTCAAACTGAGAGCTGGGAATTGGGGCTTCCATAGCTTCCATTCCCCAGCAAGTCATTTCAATCACAGGTTTTTCCAGATAAGTTACAAGGCCCAGTGATTGCAATTATGTGTGTACCAAGATATACTCACCAATACAAGGCAAAACTAAGAGGGGTGGGAAACCACTGCATAAGGAGATTGGAGTTCAGATGACTTTTTCATTCTTTTTCGTTTATATAGTTACAACATCTTTTAAATATAAAGTGCTCTCCCACTGCAGCTACCAATTACTGGATGCCGAGTCTCTTGGGAGATTTTATAAACAGGGCAGTGAGTAGAGGTAGCAGGTTTACACCAGCTAGTCTTGAACAAGGGAAGCTACAAATCCAGCTACAAAGATCATGACAAACACAGTGGCACTCCAGCACGTATGACAATGTAAACAGCCTAGCAGCATAGACACAAGAATCAGAGGAGAGGGAACTGAGTTTACCCAGGGTGTATGCTCTGGGACAAAGACTCCTAACGGAGAAGGTAGCTGGGAACTTCCTAACTGAGCAATCCTCATGCATAAACCTAAGGGCTGGGCTCTCCACAGGTGCTCTTGCTGCCTTAGGTACAGAAGAACGTTATTAGACTGGTGTATAAAGACAAGAAAAGAACTGCTCAGATAGAGCCCTGGGCCAAAAGAAGGCCCCGGAGACTTCCAAAAGATGAAACGATGCCACTTCTTTCGATCCTGTATGGATGCGCTAGGAAGATGGTGGTGCTGGTGAACGGTGGCCACCCAGTCCCAGCGCATTCTGACTTCTAAGGAAAGATTCAGAGTACAAACCTCACTTCAAATTCCAGGCTGTTGCCGTCACTTCTCTGATTCCTTAATTTGCTCCCCTGGAAAACAGATAATTCCACCCATCTCGTAAGAACACTGGAATGAATGAATGAGAGTCTTTGCTGAGCCCCTAGTGTAGCCTCTGCACCTAGTAGTCATAACATAAGAGGAAGTTCTTATTACAATGATTGCCATCATCATCATCAAGTCATCTAGGGTCCAGGTTGACTTGTGACCCTCCATCTGAAGGCTGGCTATTAACCCATTATGAATTCCAAATAAAAGAGAGCCATGTTAGCCCAGAAAGCAACTATTTCTCCGTAATCCACACATTACTCAGGAGCTCCCAGGAAGTTGTATTAAAGATTTACAATCTTTTGACACTACTTTTTCAGACATCATACTTTTCACGTCTAGATGGTACTTCTACATTATGTCCTTGGGAGCTTTCTGCATTAAAAAGAGGGGGAAAGAAAGAAAAGTAGCTTAGCTAAGTTATGTGGTCAATCCTAAAGTTTCCAGGGAACTTCATTTTTAAATTTTTTCCCTTAGAAACAATGGCACAGTGTCATCAAAGCAAGACCTCATTCTGACAAATCCCAGATTCCACGGTATGCGAGGGACACTACAGAAGACCAGCCCAAGTCTAATGTAGCAAACACGCTATAGACATGTAAAAGGGAACAGAGGACGGACCCTAAGCTATTCCTCTGGGAGGAAGACTAATAAGAGCATAGCCCAGGAAATACAATGGCTCTGCTCAGTGGAGGGTCAGCTTCAGGCGCCACCCCAAACAGAACATGGCTCTTCTAGACAAGAGCAGTTTAAATGTGTTTCCTATTGCCCCAGCATGGACCACTGTTGGTCAGAGCATCCTATGCAAAGAACTCAGTCAACTTGGGACTCACTCAGCACTTACATAAAGCAGGAGGCCAGCTTTACATATGATGGGGGTGTAATTGGATAAGTGGAAGCTGTAGACAAATGACAGGAAGGGGTCAGCAACAAAGATACCACCAATCCAAGCACAGACGGTGTGGAAGAAGAAATTCATGAGGACCTTGCAAGAGGTTCAATAGAATCAGCCAGATAAAGAACCCCAGAGAAGATCAGAATGAGAAGCTATATTCTTAGCAGCAATAAGGCACTCATCTGGTTTCTTCAAGAGAAGCTAAGAGGACTTATCACAACCTACTGCATATCATGTATATTAGCCACGGACATTTATTATCTGAAGCTGGAGTCCATGTTAAAGGGGAAGATTCCAGTTAGTCCTTTTGTTGGCTTCATGAAGGTGAAGAACTCTGTTAATTACTGTCAACAAGATAATAGTACCCATGGTGGGTACCCACCCTTAAAAGTGTGGGGTTCTGCTTTACTGAGACTCATTTCTCTCTGAACCACATATCACACAGACCTACAGCAAATAAAAGATGTTCCCATAAAATGAATCCAAGATGATCAGCCAGCGTTGAGCTGAGAAGACAAAATGTGTGGGAGGCCACAGTTTAGTCAACAGAACAGGAGATATACTTACATGTGTACTCATATGATTGACAGACAGTTCCTGCTTCCTAATGCTCACTGATTATGTATTAATAACATCACCAGCTTATTTTAGAAGACATTATCTGCCAGGTGGAATTCTAATAGCTATTTAAAGAAATCATGTATACGGTGGTCATTTCAATCATCCTGGAAATAAAACATGACTTAGACAGAAAGAAGTCACACTTCACCGATAAGTCCCAGAGAGGAATGGGGAATTTTTGATCCAGAACGCAGAAGATAATAGCAAATCTCTTTCCATGACTGCAGTATCAAGTTGACATGGATATAAAAGGCTGAGTAATCATTTGAAGGGATAATTTATATGAATTGCACGTGATATGTGCCATACAATATGCACAATGAATGTGGATATAGCAATGGACAGCAATCATTATGAATGATATGTCTTTATCACTTTCCTTTTAAAACAGTTTTAAACTAAAAGAAATAAAGCAGTGGTAAATACACCACAGCAGGATAAAATAAAATAGAGTACTAACAGCTCCTAAAAAACCTTCCAATTTTAATTAGGGTGCAGGTAAAATTAAATTTCGCCAATTTCTTACACTTACCATATCACCAAAAATGATACACTAGCAATCATTAATATCATGCACTGAGTCATGAAACCAGATGCTCATTTCTTCATATCCATGTTACTTACCATGACCCTGCCCTTTCTGGAAACTAAAAAGAGGTCAATTGTCTCCATGAAATTTAAGGTATTAAGAATCTCAAATTAGAAGACGGGTCAACATGGTGGAGTAGGTAAATGCTGTGTTTACTTTCTCATGACCACATCAAAATTACAACTAATTTACAGAACAGCCATCATTGAGACTGACCTGAAGTCTAGCTGACACAAAGCCCTACAACTAAGGACACAGAGAGCCACCTCAAAACTGGTAGAAGGGGCAGAGACATGGAACAGGCTCGTCTCACGCCCACATGTGGCCATTAAAAATCGGGAGGGATATTCTCAGCTGCAGAGGTACCCTCCACCCCAAGAACAGTGGCAGGTCCCAGAGCCACACCAAGCTCTGCAGCCCAGGGATCCAGGGCCAGGGAGAGAAGTCCCCATAATTTCTGGCTTTAAAAGGAGCGGAGATTGTGGCTGAGTGAGATGGAGGGCAGCAGCATTCCCAGGTACTCCTCTTGGAGGAACCTCACACAAACTTTGCTGATGGACTCACTCACTTTGAGCTCCAGCACTGTGGCAGCAGCTTGAAAGGCGAAAGGGACATATGGGGAGGAACTGAGTTGTCTGGCTTCAGAACAAGGGCTGGAGGGGCAGCTTTCTCTGGGCCGGAGGAGTTGGCGCAAGCTGTTGTTACTTAGTTGAGCCCTCCCACCTCCCTGCACACAGACGCAGGTGGTCACTATATGCATCAACCTGGATAACGTCCTTCATATGCCCTGCCCCGGTGATTCGGAGACTCTGCCCCACAGAACTTCCGGGCATACCCAAGTCGCTTCCAGTGGCTTTTTTTTGTACAAACTGCCTGCCTTGGCTAATGCTCCAGACTTTCCTAAATTCTCTCAAAGGTTCACAAACCCAAAACCATCAGCATCTGGCTTCAGCATGTCCCGAACCTCTGGCTGAGCAGCCCTAAGCAGAGCGCTAGTGGCAGCCAGCCTAATTTTGCATCTTGGCCTTTCGAGGCAACTCCAAGCACAGCATGGTGGCAGCCATCTGCGGATTGCTTTGTGGCTCATACCAGGTGGCCCCAGGCAGGACACAGGCTGCAGCTGAACTAGGCCTGTAGCGGGTCTCCTCCCAGGTGGCCGTGGGGCTGATATGCCCAATGGCCAGCTTTGACCCAAGCTGGAACATCACTCAGCCACTTCCAAGGATGACACACCCAAAAGGCACACCGGGCAGGCACCAGAGCCCTTCTAAAGTGAATCCTGCTCCATAGGGTCAGCCCCTCCACAACAGCTCCTTCACTATAGTAACAGCCAGTCTTCACAACCAATGAGCCCAAGGCTCAATTCCTCCCACTGATATGCAAACAGCAACCAAGGCTCAATTATAACAGGAGGACACATACGACCCACACAAGGGACACACCTGGAGCACCTGGTTCTGGTGATCAGGGAGACTGCACCATTGGGTCCCACAAGAGACCTACTTACTACTTAAGACCACTCTGTTAGACTGGGAGACACAGCAGCCCTACCTAATATATAGAAACAAATACAGGGAGGCAGCCAAAATGGGGAAACTAAGAAATATGCCCCAAATAAAAGAACAGAACAAAGCTCCAGAAAAAGAATGAAACAAAATGGAAACAAGCAACTACCAGATGCAGAGTTCAAAACACTGCTTATAAGGATACTCAGTGATCTCAGGGAGAACTTCAACAAAGAGACAAAAAGAAACAGAAAAATGGAGATAAAAATCATTTAAAAAAAAGAACCAATCAGAGTAAACAAAGCTGCAATGAACATTGGCGTACACGTGTCTCTATAGAGAAATGCTTTTATATTTTTGGGGTAGATACCCAGGAGAGCGATTGCTGGGTCATATGGTAATTCTATTCGTAATTTCTTGAGGAACCTCCACACTGCCTTCCATAGCGGCTGCACCAGTCTGCATTCCCACCAACAGTATATGAGAGTTCCTTTTTCTCCACAGCCTCTCCAACACTTGTTACTATTTGTTTTGTTGATGAAAGCCATTCTGACTGGGGTGAGGTGATATCTCATTGTGGTTTTCATTTGCATTTCTCTGATGATTAGCGATGTTGAGCATTTTTTCATATGTCTATTTGCCATTTGTATATCCTCTTTGGAGAAATGTCTCTTCAGGTCCTCTGTCCATTTTTCAATTGGGTTTTTTGTTTTTTTGTTGTTGAGTTTCATGAGTTCCTTGTATATTTTGGATATTAGCCCCTTATCAGAGGAACTGTTTGCGAAAATCTTCTCCCATTCAGTTGGTTGCCTCATTATTTTGTTTACGGTGGCCAAGGCATGGAAACAACCAAAATGTCCTTCGATAGATGAATGGATAAAGAAGTTGTGGTACATATACACAATGGAATACTATTCGGCATTAAGGAAAGATGATATAGGAGCATTTGTGACAACATGGATGGATCTCGAGAGAATAATGCTAAGTGAAATAAGTCAGACAGAAAAAGCAGAGAACCCTATGATTTCACTGATATGTGGGATATAAACCAAAAAGAACAAGACAAACAAATGAGAAACAAAAACTCATAGACACAGACAATAATTTAGTGGTTACCAGAGGGTAAGGGGGTGGGGGGTGGGTGATGAGGGTAAAGGGGATCAAATATATGGTGATGGAAGGAGAACTGACTCTGGGTGGTGAACACACAATGGGATTTATAGACGATGTAATACAGAATTGTACACCTGAAATCTATGTAAATTTACTAACAATTGTCACCCCAATAAAATTAATTAAAAAAAAAGAACCAATCAGAAATAAAGAATACAATAACTGAAATGAAGAATACATTAGAAGGAGCCAACAGTAGATTGGATGAAGGAGAAAATCGAATCAGCAATTTAAAAGATAAGGTAGCAGTAAACACCCAATCAGAACAGCAAAAAGAAAAATAATCCAAAAAAATAAGGATAGTTTAAGGGGCCTCTGGGACAACATCAAACATATGAACATTTGCATCAGAGGGGTACCAGAAGGAGAAGAGAGAAAACAAGGAATAGAGAACCTATGTTAAAATTTTCCTAATCTAGCAGAGGAAATAGATATGCAAGCCCAGGAAGTACAGAGTGTCCCAAACAAGATGATCTCAAAGAGGCCCACACCAAGACATATCATAGTTAAAATGCCAAAGGTTAAAGACGCAGAAAGAATCTTAAAAGCAGCAAGAGAAAAACAGTTAGTTACCTACAAGGGAACTCACATGAGACTATCAGCTGATTTCTCAACAGAAACTTTGCAGGCTAGAAGGGATTGGCAGAAATATTCAAAGCAATAAAAAGCAAGGACCTACAACCAAGATTACTCTACCCAGCAAAGTTACCGCTTAGAATCAAAGGACAGATAAAGAGCTTCTATGATCAGAAAAACATAAAGGTTCATCACCACCAAACCAATTACCAGGAATCTTAGATTGACTTCTTTAAGATAGAGGGGGGGAAAAAAGATAAAAAATACGAATAATAAAATGGCAATAACTATGTATCTATCAATAATCACTTTAAATGTAAATGGATTAAATTCTCTAATCAAAAGACACACGGTGGCTGAATGGATAAAAAAAACAAGACCCACAGACATGCTGCTTACAAGAGACTCACTTCAGATCAAAGAACACACACAAACTGAAAGTAAAGGGATGGAAAAAAGTTATTTCATAAAAAAGGATAAATAAATAAATACATAAATAAATAAATTAATAAATAAAAGCTGGGGTAGCAATAGTTAGAGGAGACAAAATGGACTTTAAAGCCAAGGCTATAGCAAGAGACATAGAAGGACCTAGTAATCCCATTTCTGGGTATTTATCTGAAGAAACTCAAAACACTACTTTGAGGGGACGTGCTCATCCATACATTCATTGCAGGATCATTTACAATAGCCAAGATATAAAGGCAACCTGGATGTCCATCAATGGATGAATGGTTAAAGAAGAGGTGCTACGTGTATACAATGGGATATTACTCAGCCATTAAAAAGAGTGAAATCTTGCCATCTGGAACAACATGGATGGACCTAGAGGGTATTGTGCCCAGTGTAGTAAGTCAGACAGTGAAAACCGAATGTCATATGATTTCACTTATAAGTAGAATCTAAAGAAAAAAATAAACAAACAAATGAAACAGAAACAAACTAATATCATAGATACTGAGAACATTTTGAAGGTTGCCAGATGGGAGGGGGTTAGGGGTGGGTGAAAAAGGGGAAGGGATTAAGAAGTACAAATTGGTTGTTATACAGTAGTCTATGGGAATGTAGAGGATAGCATAAGGAATATAGTTAATAATATTGTAGTAACTATGTATGGTGTGAGATGGGTACTAGATCTATCAGGTGATAGATGGGTGGGGTCTGGGGGAAAGTGAAAAAGGTGAAGGGATTAAGAAATACAAATTGGAAGTCACAAAATAGTCATGGGGATGTAAAGTTAAGCAAAGGGAATATAATCAATAATATTGTAATAACTACCGTTTCCCCAAAAATAAGATCTAGCTGGACAATCAGCTCTAATGAGTCTTTTGGAGCAAAAATTAATATAAGACCTGGTATTATATTTATATATCATATTATATCATATTATATCATATTATATCATATTATATCATATTATATATTATATTATATTATATTATATTATATTATATTATATTATATTATATTATATTATATTATATTATATCCAGTCTTATAGTAAAATAAAACTGGGTCTTATGTTAATTTTTGCTTCAAAAGACGCATTAGAGCTGATTGTCTGGCTAGGTCTTATTTTCGGTGGAAAACGGTATGTATAGTGCCAGGTGAGTACTAGTTAGGGGGAGCACTTATTTTTTCTTTATTTTTTTTAATCATTTAACCCGGCTCTGTGAATTGTTTTTTTGTTTGTTTCTTTGTTTGTTTTGGGGGAGAATATTGGGGAACAGTGTGTTTCTCCAGGGCACAACAGTTCCAAGTCATTGTCCTTCAGTTTAGTTGTGGAGGGCACAACTCACTGGCCCATGTGGTAATCGAACCGGCAACCCTGCTGTTCAGAGCTCGTGCTCTAACCAACTGAGTCATCCAGGCGCCCCAGGGGGATCACTTCTTAAATTATATAAATGTCTAACCATTGTGCTGTACCCCTGAAATTAATATTAAATAGTACTGAATATAAACTGTAATTGAAAATTTTTTAAAGGGTGGAAAAAGATAAAGGGGAATAAGAAGTTCAAAGTTCCAGGTATAAAACAAATAAGTCTTGGGGATGTAACACATAGCGTGGGGAATACAGTCAATAATATTGTGATAGCGGGGTACAGTGTCAAATGATTTCTGGAATTACCATGGTGATCACTTCTTTAGGTATATAAATGTTGAAAAACTATAGTGTACACCTGAAACTAGTATAATATTGTATGTTAGCTGTATTTTAATAAAAATCATTTACAAAACTTTTTAAAAAGCAGAAGTATGTAGAGTGTAACTTGTAAACTAAAGATTAACTATATAATTATGCAAGTAGGTACGCACATAGAAAATGTCTGAAAGAAAACATGGATTCTCTTAATAGTTTTTGATCCTGCTGGTCAATGTGACTAGAGGGTGAACAACTTTTACTTTTCACCTTACATCCTTCTGAAACATTTGAAATTGTTTACCATGGACATGTATTATTTTATAATACAATACTAGTTAATAAAAAGAGAAAATAAAACTTAAAAAAAAGAATCTCAAATTAGAAACACTGGAACATTTTGCAAACACTTTAATTATCTCGAAACAACTGAGCAAAATCAGTTGGTCCATGTATAGGTGAAGAAGTAGAAAAATGAAATAAACTTGGTGAGCTGACAGTTAATGAATCAACTTATTAACAAACCTTTTGTGTGAAATCTAAACTTTTCTTTCGTCACCACCTACCAAGACACTAATTCTAGGAGGAAAAGGGTGGGTCCACATTCATTAAAAAAAAAAAAAAAAGTGTCTCCCAATTGGCCTAAAATTAAATATGGTTGAACTGTAAGCTTTGAAAGTATTTAATTAATATTTTATCCTCCTGGTTAATTTAATAATGATTCCACACAATACTAGTAGATAAATCTTGTTAGCATTCTACTTCTCCAAATGACCGATTCCCTAGTCAAAAAAAAAAAAGTCCAAATTCCTAAATTAGGCATTTAAAGTCTTCCTCACGATGATACCAACTCACTCTCCCATTTTCCTGTACATCCCTTAGAACCCGAGTTCCGTGAAAGGGGTCTTTGTTTCATTCAGGGCTGTAACATTGTGTGCCGCAGTTTGTTGAATGGCTGAATGAAAGCTTAAATGAATACACTATTATGCTAGACCTAGGGAAGATGGACCCCTATCCTAGTCCTCAACCTTCAGAACACACCATATATCAAACCCCCATAAAATAAATTTAATGGAAAACACATGGGTGCCTCCATCACTTGAGATGTGCTGCTTAGCACGGTATCGCGTGACATGTGACCCTAAACATCTGTTCCTGTCAGGCCCCAGAAAAATCGTTGCTGTACGTCTCGTACCCATATCTTTGCAACAAAAGACCACTGTATGGGAATGCCCTGATGCTTAGTGGTGTGCTGCTCCCAACCTCAGAAATTGAAAATGTTTCTGGGTGCCAGGAGGATTTGAGTCTTGTAAGCTTTTAGACAACAGAAAAGGCAAATTAATTAACTTGTCAAATCCTTTCTCTCAGATAGCTTGAATCCAAAATTCTTGTATAATAAAGTATTGTGTCCCAGAAGTACAGAGTATCCATTTTCTTGCGTTCTAATTCATGATTTCAGAGGTACTTACAGATTGGCTGGTATTTACAACACGTGCACCTGGACGTTAATACTAAAGCATTCACATCACCCTTAAATTTGTATATCTGCAGGACTAGAAGTAACATGTATAAGGCATAATACCAATTCTCTCCATCAGTCACCAGAAGGACATTCCATGCTAGAACTTCAAATTATTCTAGTTTTATAAAAATATGTGATATTTAATTAAATTTTCAAAAAAAGGAAACTTCAACCGTAAAAAAATTTAGTTTTATATTGTTTGATAAAAAATATTTTATGACTCAAAAAGGTAGGTAATCCTTCACTATTGCTTTAGTTTTCATTTAAATCCTAAGAGATAACTTGGAATATTTTCAAAGAGAAACATCTTGATAGTTGAAACAATTTGAAATTTTCAACTTCTTACATTTATTTTAGTTTAAATTTTTGTGAACCGCATAGTATTTTCTGCGTTGGACCATCATAATTTAACTCAATGGTTAAATAATTTAAGTTCTATTTTTTCATTGTATAAATAATACATCCATAAACATCCCTGTGCATAAATGTGTGGGTATATCTTTAAGTAATCTTTTAAAATGTTTCCTAGATATGAAAATCCTAGGTGAAAAAAAGTTTTTTAAAACTTTTATAGTGATCTCCAGATTAAACCTCAGAAGTGAAATACTAAATTATTATTCTTTCCCACAATACAGAAAATGCCCACTTCTGCACTAATCCAACAGTTTTAACCTGTTAGTTTTATGTGTGTAAAAGTCAAACACGGTTCCTACACTAAATTGTTTCTTCCTTCCTAATAAACCTAAATATTTTCCAAATATTTCTTGGTCCTCTGAATGACATTTTAGAATTTTGTAAATTGCCCTACTATTATTGGGGCTTTTTAAAAATTTTCAGATTGTTGATTTGTAAGAGCTGTTTATTTATTAAGTGGATTAAATATCTGAACAGACAGCTTTAAAAAATCCTATTACTAACTCAAACATATACTTACAGAAATAATTCAAAATTGTGCTTCTTTTATTAATGTGGTGCTAAATTACTTTATGAGTTCTTAAAGATTCTTATTTTTGGCACATTGGAGGGAAGGAATGAGAAGTTCCCTGTGTTTCCATATGTGAACACCAGTAACAGTATTTACAGGCCAAACACAAGTTTAAAGCAGACAGGAAAGTGAACTCTGTAAAGTGGAGATTTGTAGAGTGTGATAATGAGGCAAGTCGTTATGTTCTAACTGGTCTTAACTGTTCCATAAATGTTTCCTTTACCCTGTAAACTTTAAGGTCAAGATAATAAGAGGAGCACTTAAAGTAAAGAAAAGCCATGTGGGCCTTGGCGAGGAAACATACCTTTTGGGGAGGGGGGTTGGAGGGGAATCTGGAATACTCTTTAACTGCCGTATGAGCACATAAAAATATTTTTTCTTCTCTAGCATGATTGCCAAACTTAGACGAAGAATAACTGGGCCGTATCATTCACCTTCTAGGCAGTTCCTAGGAATTCCAGGAGAGTGTCAAGGTCCCAAAAAGGGTTTATTTTGTCCTCCAAAGCAGAAGCGTGGCAGAAACACGGAGCAGGCTATAGAATGGGACAGATAATCTAGTTTTCCAACAACAAGGTCATCACTGCAGGCATTTGGTTCTCACACCATTTGTGACATGTGAATCCCAAAAAAAGAGTGTGTTATTAAATCTTCCAGCAAAACTGTATTCAAACCATCTCCCCTATTTTATAATCCTTTTTTAATCGCAGAAAAGAGTTATCAATATATGGTAGAATTTAGTGGTACCTTAAATTACCAGTGGAATTTTCCCCCTCACAGGTGTTAACACTATAATGTGACTGGTTTCTTTTTGTACAAAGAGGTAACATTTTTTTTTTTTTTTACAATTTCCTTCAGACATCATTAGCAAATGTGAAATCAATGAACTGATTATTGGTTAGTGTCGCAAACATCTTAAATGTCACAAGCCATGCCTTTGAAATGAAATATTTTTAATTACATGGAGGATATTTCAATAAATGGGCAAGTCAGGATTCATAACTTACACAATTAACAGTTTTTCCTACATCAGAATTGTACACAATACCACCTACATTTACAAACAGTTCTTTTTCTAGAGAACAAAGTCTGTGACATTTAAGATATATTGTCTCTGATTTTTTTAGGGGAATAAAAAACAGTGAAAATACATTACGTTCCTGTATGAAGAAAGAAAAAAATCCTATGGCACCGAATGGTTTTCATCCCAGATCACACAGCAGGTGAGGGGCTGAAAGGATCAGAATCTAAACCTTAGAATGCTAAGAGTTCCAAAAGTTGTCAAATCACTTCTCTACTCAAAGCAGCAGAGTGAGTATGATAATTGTTCTAAATCTTTCCAAAAGAATAAAGAAGCTGTGATCTAATTAGAAAGCCTCCCAATGAAGGAGGAATGGGGGTGAGAAGGAGGAATGTCTGGCCTACATCATTCTGTTCCGCAGTTTTAATTGCATGGGGCTATGGGAGAATAAACATCAGTACCTCCCACTAAGCTCCCTGCAGGTTTTCCTTGTAGGAGTGAGATTCTGCACTTGATTTATATGGTTTAAGACATACCCAGAAGAGTCTTATGTCACTCAATCCCCACTTCCATAGCTGGGCTGGCTTGGAGGAGCCTGTTCCGCCTCCCACGAGCCTGTAACTGTCAAAAGGCATTCCCCAAATCCATCAATACTGCCTGCTGCCAAATACATACCCTGCTGCTCTACAGGTTGCAAATGTTTCGTTGTACAGATTTGCAGCGGCATCGGAACAAACTTGGAAGAAAACTCAAGAAATGTGATGGCTTTATTTATCCTTCTAATGTAAGAGACACACACAAGCCTAAACCTTCCCTTGCCAAATATTTACTGGGAGATTAGAAAAACAACAGATGACAGCCATTGTGTCAGCATAGAAGAATCACAAAAATCCTTCTTTAAACAATCTAGCAGCCAGATAAAGACCCCAAGCCAGGAGCCCCTGTGTGTGTTGAAGAAGTTCGTGGAGCTGGAATTCCTTTGGATGGAGAGGAAATATCACGTCCAAAGCCAAAAGTGCCATATAGAGAGGATTCCCATGGTCTCACCTGAAGCAAATGTATCTTGACTGGATTCTTTGCATCAGAACACAGGAGACTAGGGCTCTCCTCTATGGCTGTTCAGGTTGTATACTAAACTCAAAGGGTCACCATTTACATAGACTACAACGTGAATAGAATCGTCTATAGGTATACAATCACAAATGACAGGCTCTAGGATTGCAAAGGGGCATTTGGGCCAGTCTACCACTCACTAATGTCCTGCTCTGTTCACTATTCCTATTTATGAATGAAGTCATCACTCATTCATTCATTCACTCATTCAACAAATACTCACTGAATGCAAATGAAATGTGAACAAATACTCAGTGAATGCAACCACCTTATTGGGTAGACACTATTCTTCCTATTTAGCAAATGATAAAATTGAGGCTGAGAGAGGTTAATTCAGTTGCCTATGGGGGGGTCACAAAGCTGTGTCTTCGGAGTTTGAGTCCAGTGTGTATTTCTCTCTGGGACTGAGCTGCCTGCTTCACTGGAGCAAAAGTTCCTTTCTCAGCAATGGCTACAAGAGTCAAGTTCTTAGAGTGGAGAAGCTGGAAGGCAGGGTCAGGGAGGATGCTGTGCGAAAAAGTGAGGTGGTGAGGACCCATGGGTTTAGAAACCAGCACTGGAAGATTACTGGAATGGCAATTTCCAGTCCTTTGCTTACCCTAGAACAAACAGGGAGCCCGGCGGTGTGATGCGCAGGCCCTGGGACAGGGAATCAGAAGAACTGGGCTGACCCTAGGACATGATGTAGCCCCAAAGAAGTTACTCATTTCTTTGAACTTCAAATTCTTCATCTGTAAAATGGAAATAATAACACTGCATAGAGCTATTGTGAGGAGTAAATGCAGTTATGGATTTATAGAGACTAGCAAAATGTCTGGCTGTCATGGATGTTCAGTCACCTGTGGATATTGTTATTGCCCTGTCATTGTTATTGTTCTGGGGGCTGTGATTGTTGGTTAGGTCTCTATAATAGCATCCCAAGGGTGCACACGTTACTAAGTGGGGTGCAGGAAGAATGTGCTCTTCTTTTAGGCCTCCCCTTCCCCAAAAGGAGATTAGGAGAGTGTGCCCGCACTCAGAAACACGACTTCTCACCCCTCTATTTAAGCAACAAGGAAAAAGGTAAGCACAAAAGCTAATTTATCCAAAAGAATTTACATTTCTCTCTCTCGGCAATACAGTTTAAGTGACTTCCACGTTTTAAAATCCTTTAGTTTTATTCATGTATGTTTCTTTTTCCTGCCCACTGTTTTGGAAGTAAGAAAACCTGAGAACTGTTCTATAGGCTCATAAAGACAGTGAGCCAGTAACCAGAAGGTGCAGGAGGCGGGGGGTGGAGGGGGTAGGAACCAAACGTGCCAAGGCAGTTATACCCTTATTGGTTATGGCAAATGTTAAACAGTCTAGAAAATCAGGGGCCTTGGAAAAAGACTTGTAAAAAATAACATGAGAGCTTAGCGTAAAGGCAAAGAATATGAAAAGGGAAGCTGTGGGTGGCATTTGAAACATATTGGCGACGATGCTGGAAACACACCCTGAACTGCTCGTGCGAAGTGAGGTTTCTCTAGCAGTTCCTCCAGTGGCTCCCGTAACAGGCAGGGCAAGGGGTTCCCCCACCCGTGGGCAGACAGAGAGTTTTCAGTACCCTGACTGGACCTGAGAAATGAGGGGTACCAGTCACACACTGCACCCGACGTTTTCCAAGAGGGCTTGGAGAGAAAGAAGTTGGGCAACCACCCAAAGCGAGTGTCTGAGTGATGGAGGAGAAGTGACAGGTCTCTGTGCAAGAAGACAAAATTGATTTTTTTTCTTTTTAATGATCAAGATAATTCTTCAGAGAAGACATTTAAAAAAAAAAACAAACAAACAAAAGAAAACAAAAAGACTATCGCACAAAAGTCTCAAAAGTGAGCCTAGTTAAGTGAGAAAGGTTGACCAGATGTTCAGAGTGAAGGGCTGCATTGGACGAGTTTTGTATTCGTCCAACATCTGCACTGGAAAATGAAAATGCCTGTTGAGTTGTTCCAAGGGAAAGTGAGGGCAGAGCCAGGCAGTCTGCTTCTAGCCCTGCGTGACACACAGTGTATACTGAAAGCATGCTCCTAATTTCACCATCTTAAATTTCTCATTCCCAAGTCACTATTACATAACTCCTACAATTAGTCTCTTGGGTTGTATTTTTTAAAATTCCTTTTTAGTGAAAGTAACGTTGTTCGTGCTGCTCTATGACTATTTAAAACTGAAATGAAGTTTTATGTTTATGAAATTAAAGATCTTATTTCCTTGGCTCTTAGGAAGTGTGTGGAAGACTAATTTGAAACGACTGAACCAACAACGGCTCAAACACGTTCATGAAATCATGGCGTCCATGAGTCATCAGAAGAAGATGGTCTATGAAAAGCACAACAGTGCGAAAGTCCGGGCCAACACTGGGACGTAATGCTGTTTTTCCTAATCCCGGCTCTCCCACTGACTAAACCTGTGATGCTGCGCAGGGTATCTAACACCTTAGTGCCCAGGTTCTTCAACTGTAAAGTGGACACAATAATAACATCTAGTCACAGAATTCACGTAAAGATTGGATGTCGAAACACATGTAAAACCCTTAGCACAGGGTCAGCAAATAAGAGTTAACATGTATTAGACATGATTATTACGACTATGACAATCATCGTCTCTGTCATTAGTGAACTACTGGTTTCTGACATGCTAACAAGTGTTACGTGATGGAAAGACTACATTTGACCTTAAAAATGTGACCTTAAGCAAATTACTTAATCCATCTGAACCCCAATTTTCCCTCTTCCGTGAAACAGGGAGAATAACAGGGATCGTCTGGCGATGAAAGGACTCAAGAAAATAGATGCCAAATTTATCTTTGCTCTCTTGCAAAACAGAGCTGGAAATTTTGAAGAATTATTCTGATCTAAACAGAGGGCAGGGTCCGACATTTGTAAAGGGCCTACGTAAATATACAATATTACTGCCACTATTTGCGTTTCTATCAGCCCCTATGCTGAATAATCAATAATAAATGTTGTTTAAACAAATGGTGTAATTTTCCAATCTGTGTTGTTCTAAACCGACCTTTCCTCCGTCTTGCCGGGTGTAACGCATGCATAATTCATTGATGAAGCAGGAGAAATAGAGATGCTGGTCTAAGTGGCCCTTTTTGGGTTGTTTTTTGATGATTTGTTATAACTCTATAAATAAAACAAAACTTGTCATTGTAAATATGTATTGCATTATCTAGAGGTATATTTATTTAGTGGGTAAAATAATAAAAGCTAGCCTGCCTCTCCAGGAAATCTGAAGGTATAATTAATTGCTGGTAAGATTTATTCTAGAACTTTAGAGCTCTAAAGTGAAAGAAAACTAAAGGCCACTGTCAACAGAAATGCTCAAAGAAATGCCTAAAGGGCAGAGCCATTTGCCGTTTGCTGGAGAGTGTGGGAGGCAAAAAGGGTGATTCAGATGGTATTTTTGTGCAGGTAGGTAGGCCGAGATATGTGTGTGTGTGTATATCATAAATCAAAGAGTTTGCAGAAGTAATTTCTATCAGCGTTAACTCCTGTGCGTTATTTGTTCACATACACACATACATCTCTGCCTGGACAAAAATATGTGCATGTACACATATACAGACGTATACTGACTTTAAAAAAAAAAAAACAAAGCCCAGAACAGGAGCTTTTCAGAACGAGTTTTCAGTCAACTCTAATGTCAGTCAGCTATTTGTTCACCCGCTCACACTCACAGCGCAATAAACTATTTCAATATGGGAGACAAGACCGGGGACGCTCCTCTGTCCCCAAAGGGCACCTCTGTGTGCTCCCTCAGATCATAGCTGATGACAGGTCAATGAAATGGTGCTTGCTCTGGTCCCAGAGATCAAAATGAGGGCTTAACCTGCAATTTACTCTACAAGTCCCATGACACATGCCAGATCCGAAGACTTCATTCTAATCTTCCCTGCTGAAAAAATAATCAAATACTCCAGCAAAGATGTATTGACAACTCTTAATTAACCATGCTAATGGGGGGAAGAGAGGGCATGTATAAATAAAATCCACACCTAACCTAAAACCTTCATTTGGCCATTAATTTCCAACTTCTCCTTCACTAAACCTTGTGGGGGATGTGGGGACAGTATTAATACATGCTTCAACAATAGAATTACTTAATGTGTACATCTGCGCCACACCAGTCATTTGTTGGACAAGCTAGCTTAGCAAGGAAGTGGCCCAGGACACCAGGTGTTCCAAAGGTACTAGGGTTTGGCGGCAATGTTTTTGGATTCCTTTGGGTCCACGTCAATAAGTTTTAGGCAGCTTTTACTTTTCTTTTTTTTTTTTTTTTAAAGATTTTATTGGTGAAGGGGAACAGGACTTTATTGGGGAACAGTGTGTACTTCCAGGACTTTTTTCCAAGTCAAGTTGTTGTCCTTTCATTCTTAGTTGTGGAGGGTGCCTTTCAGCTTCAAGTTGTCCTTTCAATCTTAGTTGTGGAGGGCGCAGCTCAGCTCCAGGTCCAGTTGCCATTGCTAGTTGCAGGGGGCGCAGCCACCATCCCTTGCGGGAGTCAAACCAGCAACCTTGTGGTTGAGAGAATGCACTCCAACCAACTGAGCCATCTGGGAGCTCAGCGGCAGCTCAGCTCAAGGGGCCGTGTTCAATCTTAGTTGCAGGGGGCAGAACCCACCATCCCTTGTGGGACTCGAGGAGTTGAACCGACAGCCTTGTGGTTGAGAGCCCACCTGGCCCATGTGGGGATCGAACCAGCAGCCCTCAGAGTTAGGAGCACGGAGCTCCAACCGCCTGAGCCACTAGTACGGCCTCCTTTAGCCAGCTTTTAGAATGGAGTTAGCTGGAATTATTTCGCAGCAATAGAGGCTGATTTGATGGGGACTTTCTGGTTCCTTACCTATCACTGTTGTTACTTGATTAAATGAGAAGAAGAGAAGGCCTCGAGAGGCCAGCATGTGTGCAGAGTCAGCATGTGTGCTTTGTAATGAACAGCTGATTGCAATGGACAAAGTTGCAGAAAGAGCAAAAGCTGATGCCTATGAATTGACCAAAGCAAAGAGAAGATGAGGGAGCAGGAGGCTTCCTAAGGAAACAGGTGGGCTGGCATTTATTGAGCTCCTTCCACATTCCAGGCCACATACATATTGTGATGTGGCACCATGAAATGAGACCTTGGATGGAAACTGGACAAAGAACAAAAGTAGGCTTCTTCCTTCTTAAAACGCCTGGCACAGCCACACCAGATGGCAGGAGCCAGGACTGTGGGGCCGTGGGCAGGTTATTCCATCCCTCTGAGTCTCAGCCACGCCTGCTGGTGACCTCTGCACCTCCACCCTGCCCGGTGCAGCGATGGCACCCAGTAAGCAATCCTTACAATACTAATAGCGTCTCTCTTTGGGCACCACCAAACGGTGCCAGGACATTACACAGTCCACCACATTTCTTCTTGCCCACAAAACGTTGTCTCTTCTTATCCCTGTGTTACAGGAGAGGAAGCAAAGGCACAAAGGAACTTAAGTCACTTGCCCCGAGTTACAAAGCTAAGAAGGAGCAGAGTTGAGACACAAACCCCGGACATCAAGCTCCAGAACCAAGCTCTTCCCCATGACACTGGCATATCGGGAGCTCTCCCTGCCATGTCAGCCAGGCACTGTGCTCAGCACTCCCTGTGTGCTTTCTCATTTAATCCCCACGTGGCCCTAGAAGCTGGAGACGACTACTGTTGGACAAATAAGGAAACTGACCTTGGAGCGAGAGGGGCAGTAATTGTCAAGATCATACAGTCAGGGAGTGAAGGTGTGTCATGCAGGGTGTCATGCGGGGTCTCGGCTCCTACTCCCCCACAAGAACGCAGAATATGGTGAGGCCAAAAAGGAACACCCATGGAGCCATAGATAGGAGAGTCTATACCACTATAGTCAACCCAGCTGGCAGCTGGGTTGGAGACACAGGAAACAGGATCCACACGAGCTACAACCTGCTATCCGCTTCTCTGTCAACCAACCAACCCCACGTGCGAGCTGCAATCCGCCCTGCTAACTGCAGTCCGCTGTGTTAACTGCAATCCACCATCTTCTTGCTGAACCCCATTTTGCTCAGCCACCATCTTCTTGCTGAACCCCATTTTGCTGCTAGCATAGCCATGGCAGTTATATTGGTGGCCAATGGCTCACTGGTTACAGCTGATGGCCAACTAGTCACAGCTGATGACCATCTGCTACCCGAGCCAGCAGCTTTCCATGTGAGGCCGAAAGCCTGGAAACTGCACTCCTGGCTCTGTCCCCACAAGGTGGCACGCCCAAAGCCAGGCCTGCCCTCCAGGTGAAGGTAAAGATTCAGAACACAGCTTTGGAGTGGGTTTGAATCATTCTGTGTACAACGGCTCGCTGGGGACCTGGCCTCAGCCCTCTGATGACTGTAGGGCTTTATTACTTTTTAAATCCCCTTTGCTTATTTCACTTGCCCCTTCCTCCCATTTTCCCCTTCCGGTGCCCTTTCTCCCCATCCAGATGCCCAGCCCCCACCACACAGCCATCTCTGCTGGGAAATGTTTGGGGAATGTGCACTGTTCAAAAGTTATATCCTGGTTGGCAGTTTGTAATTCTTGGGAAGATAGGGGCCATATAAATAATCAAGTCCCCAGTGCTGTTGAAATGATCATTTTGGTTCACCTAAGTTTATACAAACACATTTCCCGTGGTCTAATGTCCCCCACTTGCCCCGGTGGCTATGTCAAACTCCAGATGAAATTCAGAGGGAAATGCCCGGGCTCCCAATACCTTGTCACCTGTGAACTGAAACCAGCTGACTCTGCTGCACAGCTTAAAAACTCAGCCCCAGCTTCTCCTGAAAAACGGTCCTGGTCTCTGGGTCACATCCTAAAAATGAAGGGGATTAAGGGAACTCTGGATTTACACTGAAAACACAAGAATAAAATCACGTGAGAGCTAATGTGGCCTGCACTGGAGGCAGCTACTCTCATGGTGCGGGTTCCCTGAGAAGCGGGGCCACATTAAGATAGATGGCATGTGATAAAGCACCTGGCGTGGTGCAGAAGTCCCTGGAGGAAGCAGCATGAGGCAGCTCTGCATTTATGCCTGGAGCTCGGCAGACAGACTCCTGGTTCAAATCCACCCTCCCCCCAAAGATATGTGAGCCTGGGAATGGTACTTAATCACTCCGCTTTCTCATCTGAAAAACGGACACACTAAGAGAACCCTGCCTCGGGTTGTGAGGAATGGATGCTATAAGCCACGCAAAGCACTGACACAGTCCCCAGCCTGCAGCAAACGCTCCACACATGTCAGCCGTTAGCATCACCAGGGTTGTGCATGGAGGGAACTTCGTGTGTATCACACCATGTAATACGGGCCCACACCTCATGAGATGCCCACGTCAATCCCCACTTTACAGACGGCGGCGACGTCCAAGGCTCGACTTGTAGTTGGGTTTCTGCATTGGAAGTGACCTTCCATTGCCATGTACCTTCTGTGAGGTCTGAGCCCCACCCCACATCAACACCAGTGTGCTGAGGGGCACGGGAGTGAGGGACATAAGGACACGGGAGGGACCCACATCCAAGTGGGCACCCGGAGGACCGGAAGAGCATCCCTAAAACAGTGGGGTAACCCAGGAGTGGGCCCAAGACCACAGAGGCAAAGGCGGAGAGCCAGAGGGGACCTGCATGTGGGAGCTTTAATTCAGGGTTCATAGGACCCCCAAAAGGACAATGCAGAACAATAGTCTGAGCGAATCTAACAGACCTGAAGGGATTCCAGTGGAAACCTGGGTCTAACTGATACTGTCACTATCTTCATTCACATAGTGTCTCCCCTATTAACCTCTTTCAGGGTTTGGACTGTGTCCCAAAGGTCCCTAATGGGACCTTTACACCCAAGGCAAAAATAATAATAATAATAATAATAATAAAATAGTGAGCAATAGGAACTAGGTCCACTCAGGGGGCAAGGAATAAATGGGTGCACTGTCCGTGAAGAATTTAGAAATAGTCCTATAACTGACCAAAGTCCACCTGCTTTTTATCATCACCACAGTTGGCAATTCTAACAGTGTCCCTTGCTCTTCACCCCCCTGTTGGCACCCCACAGTTCTGCACACTGCACTCACTCAACAAACACGCTGAATGATTGAACCTGATAAAAAAATGGGGCCAGGGAAGGGCAGAAATCCTGTTAATTCCTGGGCAGAAAACATGTAAACTGACTGACATTTAGATATACAAAACACATCTTTCGAGAAAAAAACACTGCCCTCTTTTCTTGTGTAAAATAACACATCTGCACGCAAGACCCCAACGGCACAGACAGACGTTGCTATAGGCTCACCAGAAACATGACATTTTGCAATTCTGGGACTACAAAAGTCACTCCAGGATCCTAGGATTTATTCTCCTTTCTCAGGAGCCCTGGACGGATAATGAATACCCCTCATCGGCTGATCCACTGCTCACACTTACAGACTGGACCCCAGCACCCCTTCCACTGCCTCTGAGCATAGGTAAAAGAGAAGACCATCGAGTGATGGTCAGAGGGGAACTGGCTTAGGAAGAAAGAGTTGAAAATATTCAGAAATCAACATGGGCATTTAAAAGCAAAGCCCTTTCCACACCACAAAAAATGTTTCGCTGTTCATCTTGTTCCCTGATTCTGCTTCACCAAGTTGATGGAAGATGGTTTAACTGACATAAAAACCAGCTATACATGAATAGCAGTGATTGATGGAGCCATTCCGAACATCAGCCAAAAATGGCACGAAAAGATGCCTCGGGCTTCCTGTTAACTGTTTTATGAAGGGGCTAATACTTTTTTCCTCCTCTTGTTTAAAGAACAAATTAGCAGAATAAGTACTTTCAAAAGCAGAATATTGTTATACTGAGATTTTGAGAAGTGGTAGGCCTTTGGGATGTTAGTATATGTGTGAGGGCAGTTAGGATGGTGCAAACCGGGTTACATAAGGCTTTTCCCCTATGCCGCTGTTCAGTTTCAGGGTACATGACTGAACTGGGTTTCATTTAATTCCATGTAACAACAAACTGTGCTATAAAATGGTCTTAGCGACCAACACAATGTCTCATTGGTAACAGAAAAAAAAAAAAACCAAAAAAAACCAGTCTCCGAGGGGAATCTTAAAAAGAATGCACAGACACTCCAAATGAGCCTTGATAAAGAAGGGGAGTGAGGGAGGCCACCTGCCAAAAAACTTAGGAGGGCAGATTTGTGTGAGTTGTGCTTAAGCGTCGCCTTTCAATTCAGGAAAAATGATCCATTTGCAATACGGTGCCTTATTCTTTGGAATTTTTCTTAAGAAACAATGGAAAAGAGCAAGGGTTTCAAAACTGTTAGCATTCCAAGTTTTTGTTCTCCTTTCTGGAGTGCAGAGGGACTTTTCCCGGCCTTTCTTCCTTCTTATTTTGAAGAAGGTTAATTATGACCTGAGAGCGTCTTCAGCATCCTGACACCTGAGACTCGGCCATTGTCGGAGAAGAATATTGTCCACGCTGCACGGCAAGGACTAACTTCGGAAGCATCCAAATTTGGAACTCCTTTTCAGAAGCCATGGGACCGAGTCCACGTCTTGGCGTTCTCTGGGATGACAAATTCCCAACCCGTTCCCACTTGTCTGAAGGTATGCACCTTAGTGAAGCATAAAATCCACCCGACTTTTACAATAAGGCAAGCTGGTTATTTCACCCTTCAAGAATAAGTTCTCATACCAGCATTGCAAATCCAAAGGCCTACTTCTTTCCATCCTCTCCCTGGCTCTCCAGCCAAGCCCTAGGTACTCTCGGCTACATGGTGGGTTTCTGGCCCAAGATAAAACGTACCTGGAGTTCTGAAGAATTTGTACCCTTGACGTAGAAATTCTACTTGTGGCAAATCAGTCCCATAGAAATCATCTTAAATGGGAAGTCCTTTAGAACCAGAGATGCCTGTGGCCGTTTAGCAACAGCCTACATCTCCAGTTAGGAAAAGAATGATGAACTAATGATCACGATTCACCCCGTCAGTTTACTATCATGTCGCCCTGCAAAGCACTGCTTGGGCCAGTCTAGAACTGGGAGGAGTGACACCGGAAGTAAAAAAAAAAAGAAACTCTTATCGATGTATAGCATGATTACCACTACAGTGAAAATTATCTCTGGCAGTTTCGGATTGTAGTGGCAGAATGAATATAGGATTGATTTGTGATGGCAGCTATCACAAGTCTATATGCTACAATTACAATAAAACAACCCGGGCATTTGAAAGTGCTGGAAGAAAATGTGCCAAAATGCTGGGAGTGAATATATTGGGTGATTTTTTTTTTTTTCCTCTCTCTTTCCTCCAGGATTTCACTACTGAAGTTGATCATCAGACGTAATCCTTCCCACAGATAGTTACTGAAAAGGACCTGGAACAGTGAAGTTACCAACTGACAGAGCTGATGTGACTAAGAAAGGGAACAGGAAAATCTGGGGAAAGTGCAGGGTGGTAAGGAGACCGTGGTCTTTAACTTAAGGCTGGAGGTGGGATCCTTCCGCTGACACTTTGCAGCTGGGTGAATTTGCACATGTTGCCAAGCCTCCGGGAGTCTCAATTTCCTCATCTTCAACAGGAATCATAATAGAGTGTAAGGGGGTTTAAATGAGGCAATACATGAAATGTGCCATAAATGGCAATTTCTCATCATCTATGATCCCTAATAATAATAACTGGCCAGTTATAGGCCAGACACTAAACTAAGCATTTTATATGCACTTTGTCCTCTAATCTTCCCAAGACTATTTAATCCTCATCGGGAAGACACTGTTATTATCTCCTTATCACCCATGTGGACACTGAGGTTTCGAGAGGTGCAGTTATTTGCCCACCACGGCACAGATGGAAGCCGGGAGAGCCAGATGCCCAAACAAACCACCTTGGAAACTTTCCGCCACATGCTGAGTCAGAATGAGGTGTTTTCGGAGGAGCAGCCACACAGGAAATCAAATTGTATGGTATAGACCAGGTCAAGAACAAGGGCTCCCAAAATTTTAAATGCAATAGAGCACCATGGGATTCCACTGGAAGAAGGAACTTGGGGGGTGGGAGAGAGGTTTGGATGGCAAGAGGACTTGACTTACTCCGCCTGAGGCTGCGTTTCTGCTTCCACTCTCTCCTGTCCTCCAACTCTTATGAGGTCCACAGATGGCAGAATAGGGGAGGATGAAGGGGGACTAAGGACATCCCTCTGCCTGCCCCCATCTTTTTAATAAACCTCCTCAGACCATGATTCCATGCCTGCCTCACTCAAGGATTTATGTCTCATTTTCAGTGGAATGTTACATTTGGTCAGCCCGCGAAGAAAAGTCCTCATTATAAACTAGGAAATGTGTGGAAAGAGAATTATTTACCCAAGGCAGCGCTCAATCAGTGTTGCCCGAATATTTATTTAGCCCACACACGCAGAAGTTGTGTTAATGTTTGCCAAAGAATGTAGCTTTATAAAGTAACTGGGTCAAAAAAGACAGCATATCATTTTACAAATAACTTTAAAATTGCTTAAGTTAAATGGCCGGGTTCTGTCAGGTTTGTCTTTTCAAAACACTGCAGAAACAATATCCAGAATTATGTCTCATAAAATACAGGTATTACAAAGTGGCTGTTTAGCCCATTAAAGAAAATGGAGAGTGAAATCTGAATTATTTCTACCCGAGGCAGAAGCAGACAGAGTTACCAAAATTATGTTAGGCCAACGTCGCAATTCTTCAAGTCTGTAGGCAGCAAAGGCTACTGGCTCTGGTGCCAAAACTCTATTAGGAGGGTTGCATTTTTCAGTCAACGGTGACAGGAATTCCACATCTCAGCCCCCAAATCTAGTGTATCTATGGGGAATTCACCCTAAACATTTGCTTTCCTTTTACCGGTGGCATTTGTCTGCCTCAAAATGCCCTGTGAGGGAGAAGACTGCTTAAGTGACACCCAGGGAGAAAATTGCTTAAGGCATTTCATTTAATGAATTCGGAGGTAAGCTAGGATAACCTGGGTGCAAATCCTGCCCTCTAAGAACTGGGTGAATCTGAGCTACAATGTCACACGAATCGTTAATAGTCATGCCAACAATAATAGCAACAGTGATGAGGGCTGGGACAAGAGTGGGGTACACGGGACCTGATGATACTAGAGGAAGAGAACAGGAAGATAGAGAAGGGAAAAGCAAAAACGCAACAACAATTAACAATAGCCGCTGACATGTATTGGGCTCTTACTCTAAGCTGGGAACTGGGCTACTTGTGTAACACACACAGCTCACCTGATGTACGGAAATGGTTTGGTAAATGTCATTGGTTATCTTCATCCTAAATGTGTGCAGGTGACCATGTCTTCATCAGTCCAGTGGGGACACTGCTGGCCCCCAAAGGCCGGTCTGGGTGGAGTGAAGTGAGCAGGGGTGAGAATTGTGGGCCATGAGGCTACGGCAATAAGCAGGGGCGGCTAAGTAGGTTAAACACATACCCATGGAGATGGATGTCACTAGGTCAACAGGTCCCCAAATCACAAGTTGCCAGCTTGAGACAAAGAGGTACAGAGCCTGACACTGTTCATTCTGAGAGTCTCCCTGACCTTCAGCTTTTGGCTGCAAGTTGCGAGGAGAGTTACCACACGGACCCACTTACTCAGCTGTCTTCCTAAGGAAATAGGGAGCTTCTTCAGGAGAGCGTCTTAGAGATCCCTACGGCTATAATGCTCAGCCCAGCCTGTCCCTCGTAGGTGCTCAGTAAGTATTTACTTATGAATAAACGCATGAAGACCACGAGACCTCTGCCCTGGGAGGACAGCTGTGAAGCCAGGAGGCTGCTGGGACTTCTGAGACTGGAGACAGAGAACAAAGACAACAGTAACTTCCTTGGGAAAACCAGGTGTATGAGTTTCCTGCGGCTGTTGTAACGATCTCCACACACTGGGGAGCTTAAAACAACAGGAATGGACTGTCTCACAGTCCAGGAGGCCAGAAATCTGAAATCAAAGTGTTGGCAGGGTTGGTTCCTTCTGGAGGTTTCTGAGGGGAAACCACGCCACGACTATCACCCAGCTTTGGGTAGTTGCTGGTGATCCTGGGTGTCCCTTGGCTTGTAGAGGCAGCAGTCCAAGTTCTGACTCCATCTTCACATCTTCTCTATGTCTGTATCCTCTTCTCTTCTTATAAAGATACCAGTCATTGGACGTAGAGCCGGCCTTAAATCCAGGATGATTTCATCTTGACATCCTTCACTCATTATATCATGAAGACCGTATTTCCAAATAAGGTTACATGCTGAGGTTCTGAGTAGATGTGAATTCGGGGGGATGCTATTCAACCCTTTATACCAGGACTGTGTAGCTAGTTTTCCCTTCCGGGTGGCTTCATGCTCAGGGACTGTGTGAATGTGGGAGGTAGGTGCCTTGTCCCCTTCCATGGCGAGTCTTGAGGACAAAAAGAAAAGGGAGCCCCCAAAAGCTGCAATAGTCAAATTGCTAAAGCCTTGGGAAGAAACAAAAGGGCAGAGAAATGCAGTTTGGCCTCAAGGCCTGGGGAGTGAGGCCTGCAGGACCTCCCCGCACTGTCACACTGGCCCCACCAGCAGGAAAACATTATGCCAGGACCCAGTTCCCAAGTCTCAGCCTGAACAAGGCTTTTCCTCGAGGGCGGGGGGACGGAACAGGAGAGCGACCCCGCATTCCCTGTTCTCCCCCAAGGACAATGGGAATCCCACCTTCCCCAGGCTCCAAGGGGCTCATGCAATGGCTTAGCCCAAGAGATACATAAAGTACATTCTAAAGTCTCACTAGGCCAAGGCTGTAGGAAGTAGTGGGGCAATGTAGGCCTGGGAGGCTTTGGGGAAACGTGGCAGAATAAACCACCATGTGAGTGGAGGTCAGTGCCAGACACATGGGATATTTGAGGAAGAGACCCAAGTGGCGGCTGCAAACCCACAGCAGGTGTGTGGCCGGGTGAGACAGGCCATCGTGGCATCCGGAGGACAACGGGGAGTCCACGATGCCGAGAGATGTGCAAATCTGTAGACCTTGGGGGCAGCAGTGCAACAAACAGGGAGCCACTGCATCTGACATGCTTCAGTATTCCTAATTTTTCCTGTTATAAAGGTAATTTGTTGCATAGACTGCATATTATGAAATACCCCCAGCGGGGCTTGGGGTAATGTCCTGTAACAAACACATTTATATTTCTGCAGTGAAAATATGATTATTCACACTAGAGAGGGAAAACAGACATGAAATGAGCGAAGGTCAGGTTTCACCACTAAATGAGCTTACTGTAAACTGAACAATACCAAAAAACACACATTTTATTTGGGTTTTAGAGCTTTTTAAAAGGTTGGAATAGAGAAATAGGGAGCGCAGACGGGTATTTACAAGCCTGAATCTAGGTGCTTTCATAACTAAGGCAGCCTTATCCCCAGAAGGGACGGTGTGGAGGAAGGCTGGGTTTGGTACCCAGCAGAGCTCAGACCACCACCCTGCTCTTGGAACTTGTAAACCTGGCTTCCCCCTAAGGCTTCCATTTGATGAAAGAGTTGGGAAGCTACAAAATAGACTGAAAATCGCGGCTCTATTTCAGGAGTTCATAAAAAAAAAAAAAAAAATGTTTCGTAAAGAGCCAAACAGTAAATATTTCAGGCTTTGTAGGCTGAGCAGCAAAACTCAAGATATTATGGAGGTACTTACATAACAAGAGAGAACACAAATTTCTGTTTTTTTATTAATGACATTTAAAACTTTATTTATGGACAATGAAGTAGGAATTCCATATAACTTTCATGGGTTGTGAAATAGTCTCCCTTTGATTTTTGTTTTTCTCCGATCATTCAAACATGTACAAACTATTCTAAGGTTGCAGGCTAAACCCAAAGAGGTGCAGGCTGCATTTGGACCAGGGGTGGGCAGTAGGTTGTGACCGCTGCTCTAGGTCATTCCTGGTCAAGTGAACCCACTGGTGACCCAGAGCAAAGCCCTTGTCTGGGTCATAGGAACACAAACCTCGTAGCTCCTAACACAAGACAGTCCTCACCTTTGGAGGCAACTGCTTTCTACTCAGTTTTTCGAAATCTAAATATTAAATGTGGTAGGAGCCCTAACTTAATAAAACTTTCCTTAAACAAACACTCCCATTCTAAAAATTTTTTTACAAAAAAGACAAAAAGCAATGTTCTCACCCTCCTGAAGTGGAATCATGGTACACCACTGAGGCTATAAACTTCTTATCTGCATTACATGTTACCAATGGGTGCCATCATTCATCTAAATCATAGTAACAAAATGGCCGGTGAACATAAATCAATCAGACTTCGAAACACCCTGGCAGCATCTGAAGGTTTACCATGAGCTCAATAAACCAGGCAGGAGGCAGATATTACCATCAGGGGACAGTTCAGTCATTCCCAGATTCCAGGACCCTCTTTGATGCCTATTGTGAATTGGAGTGCGTGTTAATTATTGAGTCTAGGCATGCTTTGGATCTAGAGGTTTCATGGTACACTAATGCCTTATCCTGCTTGGGCCAAGAACGTTCAGTAACAGATTCGACAAACCCTGAATGAAAATGTGCAGTCCACCCTCGTTAGGGTTGGAAACAATTACAGAGAAAGCACATGTGAGTAAACTACTAAAAGGCAAATCCAACGTTGAAGGTGGCTGTGACACGGAAAGGGAAAAGCACAGAATGATATTTAAAGCTTCGAACATTGTCTGCCGAAAAACCAAGGCCAACTGACAAACTGAAAAATCAAAACTTCACAAAAACACTTATTCTCCACAGGCCTCTGATCTAGAACAATCTCCCACCATCCTCTGTAAGCGTACATAAGGAGGTCAGGAACAAAAATAACATTCACTGAGATCTTACTCTGATAACTTCATTGAACATTTTCAATAACCATCTAAGAAGGTACTCTCATCCCCATTTGCCAGGGCATAGAATTTTAATTAATTTGCCCAAGTCACAAAGTTAGCAAGAGTCACGTCTGAGATTCAAAGCCTGTACTCTGCAGGCTAGAGTCTAGTAAACCAATTATGGCCCATGAACCAAATCTGTCCCATAGCCTATTACTGTAAATAAAGTTATACTGGAACACAGCCATTCATTTATGTATTGTCTGTGGCTATTTTCATGCTCCAACAGTAGAGTGGACAGTTTCAACAGACTGTACAGCCCACAAAGCTGAAAATATTTATTCTGTAGACCTTTAGAGAAAAAGTCCATGCTCTAGTTTCTGTCGGTACCTACCACACTACGGCCTTCTGCTGGGGGAAGGGCCTCTGCTCCCAGGCTCTCAATGAGGTAGGATCCCTGAACAGTCCTTAGATGTTGGTGGCTCTGGGACCTCCTCCCCGAGTGACCTTGACCACACTGTCTGGACAATAGGAGCACCCATGATGTAAGAGTAACCAATCGATGAAGTGGCCGGGCTTGAGAGCTTTGTCCAAAAGGCACAATGGTGACAACACTGAACCAATCAGATTCACTCCCTTTGAGAGTTTGAAGGAGGCAGTGGAAAGCAGGAAGCAGAAGCAAGAAGGTAAAGGAGGGGAGCAGAGACTGCAGGATCAGCTAAGCCACACTGATAGTCCAGAGAGAGAGCTTGGGCCAAATCAAGGGGTCCCTGCTGCACCCCTAGGCCTGATGTGGAGGCTTTTGCTAGCCTATGGGCAGGGACTGCTCTACTTCATCCTTGCCCAAGAGCGTCGGGAGTGCCTCTCCACTCCAGGCCCCCTGGACCTCAGAAGATACGGCCTGGCAGGCTGGTTTCACTAGACCCGATGGCAAGAACCGAAAGATTAACGTAGTGAAGCACCCTCTCCAAAAACAATGCAAAACAAATCAAAGTGCGCAACACGACACACCAACGCAGACACTTTGTTGTAAAGTATTGAGCCATTTCAGGACAGGAGGCAGGACACGGCCCCTTCCTTATCACTAACAGTAACGACAATAACAAATACGTCATAAGTTGGAATATAGTCTTAATTATGTATGACATTTTCCTCCATTATCATCACCATCACTACGTGTGTGTGTGTGTGTGTGTGTGTGTGTTTGTATGTATGTATGCATTTTCCCTCATTTTAAAGCCAGAAGGTAAGGCGTGGGCGTTTCTTTGCATCTCCCTGCTCTTGACAAAAGGACTCACTGTTGTGAGTTTTCAAGACCACCCAGCAGGAAATTAGAAGTTGGGTTTTTATCGTAATCCTCTAGTAAAAAAAAAAAAAAAAAATCCATATCCAAGATCCTGCTATATAAACTTAATCAGGTTTTGGTTTTTTTGTTTTTAAGTTAAATTTGATTTTTAAATCCCTTAGGTGATGAAACCTATTGGGTTTTTATCACTTTACTTCTATTTTCAAAATAGAGACTTGTGTATGTTCTTCCCAAATCAATCCAACAGAAAGTGATTGATGGTCAGTGCATAATAAAAGCAGAGTTACCTTTGGACTTGGGAGAATTATTAACATTTTGATTTGATGGTTTCCTAGTTCTTCAAATTCAAAAATATCTTTTTGAACCCAGGACTTCCACAAATACTGGAGGAGTTCTACAGATGGTTCCTTTTCAATGCTTTACAAACTATAAGGGCATGATGGGATAGGAATGTGGCTGCTGAATAACGTGTAAGCCCTGCAGAGACATACAAACACACGCCTGCTCCAGCCAGTGCCTTGGTGAAACGCATGGGGCCCGACACTGCACATGTGAACTTCTCATGACCCTCAAATACTCTTATATGATCTATCACAAATACCATAAAGCAGCATTGTAATTACAGGGAGCAATTGATTTTAAAAGGCCTATATCAGAATTAATACTCGTAAAAATATAATAACCTGAATAAGAGAATTTGGGGATAAGAGCATTTTGAACATTATACTTCAAATTTATAAAGGTTGTGTATTAGTGAGCATTCACAAAGGTTTGTAAACATTGAATGGCTATGTGCATGGTGAATTCATTACATGCATCATCCAGATATTTAAAAAATGGATATTAAACCGTCCCCATCCCATGTTCAGGACTAAAATCAATTAAGTTCCCCTAACATAATTAAAATGCTGCTCCCGTGAGCCAGCTTCCTGCTGGCAGGTTTAGAATATTCGGGAACACTACATCTGCAGGGAGATAAGGGGGGTGCCCACGACGTAGAGGCCTTCAGGACCAAGGCCTGGAGATGTCTTTTCCCAGGGGAAGGAATCAGCATAGAGCCCAAGGAGAAGAAAACACTGGCAGATTTTTGTGAGATCGAGGTATATCTTGGAGTGAAAACTGAATCCTCAAAGGAAAATGTTTTTAAACTCTTACTTAAGTAGAAATGGTACATATGTAATGGAATCCATTCATGGATGGAAAAGCCAAACATCAGTCTGCCATGCCACCACAGCATATTACAAATATCCTCCACATAGCTGTTATGATAGGGGAAGGCAGATCTTGAACAGAGATGGATAAATCTGTACGACTATGAAATGGCAGGTAAGCATGTTGGCCATTAACAATGTTTTAGGAACATTTCAGATACGTGGAAATAACAAGAAAACATAAATCCCAATGTCTGCCTTTGAAGTGGAACTGGTTCCAGCTGAAGTGACCACTTTCAGCCAAAATAATGAGTATTTCTTTCTTTGGTCTTCCTTCCCCAAATTTCTAAAAGCTAGTAGCCTGAGTGAAGCCAAGCTCTTTAGAAACAAATATATACAGATATTGATTTCTTTTGAATTTCTAGATAAATGATAATGAGAAGTGTATTTGAGAAGCGTTTATATATTTCAAAGGACTTTTATAGATGTCACTGGGTCTTCAAATGAGCCTTCCTTAGGAAAAAGTAAACTCAAGTTTAAAACATTTTTATTCCTTCCATTAAAAAAAAAAAAATCAAACTTGAGATAATCTGCGTTTTCTAGATTTTGAAAGTTCGTTTTCCTTATCACGACCCAAAATCTTTAGGAGCAAGGATTCCTCCCCAACAGTGAGTTTCTTATCTATCAAGAACTCCTTATCTATCAAGATTCACCTCGGCAAACCTCTGCAAATCCCTAGTTGTGAAGGGCTGACAGGAGAAGTTAGCACAAACTGTAGGCGAGGGAATGCCCAACCAAGCAAGGGTAGAAAGTGAAGTTAATTGTACAATATCACATATATTTATCAATTTCAGATAAATGAGATCCCACAGATACTCTCTTGAGAGTTCCATCTTTATTATTATATTTTAATGAATACACAAACAAGTTTGATTTTGACTTCAATCACCCTAATACTGTATTTCCTCACTGAAGAACTGAAATTCTCAATTGTTAACTTTTGCTATTTTGGGGATTTTCAGAAAAGTGATTCTTGAGGCTTTGTGGATGGAATACTGCAGTCATTTTTTTTAAAAAAGGTACACTTATTTGTACTTCTATTATATGATATATTGCACAAACATATTACATTTAAATTTTATATCCTGTAATGATAAATTTTATATCCCGTAATAATATCCCATAATAATAGCAAGGACTTTACTTTATTCATAGGTATGTCCTAACCCATAACAGGCACTTAATTAAAACTTATTGAATGAATGAATAAATAAATTGGATTCCATATTGTGCAGGGGGAAAAAAATCAAAGTTTAGGCCTCTTAAAATATTGACACGCCTTACAGAACTTACTCTGCGGGCAAACTTGAAGAGCGGTCCAATGGGAAGGCCTCCTAAACAATGGCAGTGCAATCACGATAAGCCCAATTTCAACCTGGGATTTCTCTGAATCAGCTATTCCTTAAGTTCATATATTGCTCCACTCAGCCAATGGCAATTCCGGGAGAGAGGCAATTGATAATAATTATGTTTTCTGCCTTCTCTTGGGTTATGAATTTATCATGATGCAAAAGTTGAGCTACTGTGATGCCACGTTAACAATGATAAACACCATCAAGACAAAAAGAAACTAAATTTAAGCGTTTAGATTTTGCAGGGGAGTTTATTAAACAGATTAACTAAGGAAAAGCAAAGCCATGCAATTATGGAGAACAGATAGCAACACTGGCTGGCTGGCTGATGGCCACCTGAGAACGAATTTCAAATGCCCTCATTTCTGCAGGTACATTATCATATGTTGTATTGTGAGTCACAGCTACAAGTCGATTAATTTGTATTCAGAAATTTTAAGTGGCAAATATGCAATGCATAGTAATATCTTCTTTGCTTTCTTTTTTTTTTATGGACTTTTTTTTAAGGACATGGTAAAAATGCCTAGGCCACAGTACATGAGTAACTGTTGCTCAAGGAGTGAGCAAAATCTGTAAGAGTTGTAAAAGGCTTTTGAAAGAATTTAGTTTGACAGGAAAATTACATGAGGAAGAATTCCTTCCCTACTCCACTACTCCATCTCTTAAGAGAGAGAGAGAGAGAGAGAGAGAGAGAGAGAGAGAGACAGACAGACAGAGAGAGAGAGACAGAAAGAGAGAGAGAGAGAGAGAGAGAGAAGAAAAGAAAAGAGAATAGAAAAGAAAAGAAAAGAAAAGAAAAGAAAAGAAAAGAAAAGAAAAGAAAAGAAAAAAGAAAAGAAAAGAAAAGAAAAGAAAAAAGAAAAGAAAAAAGAAAAGAAAAGGAAGAAAACAAAGTCAGAATTAAAAATGAAACAAAACAGTTGGGTCATGTCAAGCTGCCAGAATCATCAATGTTGTCAGCATGTTTTTGTCTCCCAGCTTTCCAAGCATTCCCAATAAACCCCAGAAACACCAGTGATGGCACAACAACAGACGTGTGCACCATAGTCGGTGCTTAAATAAGGGATAATGATACCTGTTAAATCCATTGCCTAAATGCAGTCATGGAGGGTTCTTAAGAACATGGAACCAAACCCCATTTTCTGCACTACGAGGATAAGGAGCAGCGCGGACAATGGAAATGGGTGGAACATACATATCATTGGTGTGAGAACCCTCCCCTCTATCAGCCCCTAGCCTATGCCCCTGGCTGATTTATTTTCCTGATCATGTGTCCCCTGCTCAAAGTGAATTCATATTCCCTTTCACACTGACCTTAGAAGTAAATCTGAGACCACGCTTTCTAGCAGAGGAAAAAAAACACTTTTCCCATTAGAAAACCTTTGCACATTATCCACAGCTATGACAATAGGTACTCATTATGGTACATTATTCTCACGGCAAAGTTTTATCAACCACCTAAAAAAATGAAAATAGACAAGAAGAGTGGTGTATTTCCAGGTAAGCATATTCACCAATATTACTCAAAAGCAGTTTGGTTTACTTTTTCATAACTTCCCATGCTTAAAATTTCTAATTGCTTTCCCAGGCCTGCCACCACGAACACCGCCCAATCAGACTCTACCAGTCAAATGCTTGCATATATTATGTTGGTGTGCATTTCCACCAAGAACACAGCTAAGCTACTGGACCTGGCCTTTTGTAAGTTCCTTTGAGCATCCCAGACACGACTGCAGACATTCCCACTGTCACTCTGTACTTGAAACATTTTGCCAAACCTTTCCTGGCAGCATATCTGGCAGGGATTGGGAGATGCCGAACTGTAAACCAGGATGGGAAAGACACACTTGGAGATGGTACTCTTGGGGAAAAAGAACAAAGCATCAGCCACTAGAACTTGGTGAGGTCTTGACGGAGGCACTTTGCTAAGGTTTCCCTAATGGGATTCCACGAGGCCTGCATGTTTATGGCTTAAATGAGCTACCGATACTGAAGCAGCCCACTTAATTAACCCAAAAAAGGAGAAGTATGGGCTGGGAATCTGATACCTGAAACAGAAAGCAGGTTTCTAAAGCAGAAACTTTAGAAACAGAAACGACTGCTGCCTGGGGCTAATCATGCCAAATCCCATAAATGCACAAGAGGTTGCAAACAGTCCATTCCGTTATTTCAAAAAATTACTACAGAAGGAACCAAACTTCTAAAGTACCAGATATAGGTGGAATCATAAAATGGTGATGATAAAAGTTAAGGACCCCTTTTTGAGTTAAAAAGAGAAGCGATTTGATCAAGAATCAAGAATGGAAGGTTCCAGGAGTGGTACTTTTTATTCCTTCAAAAAATACTTATGGAGTCTTGCTGGGTATGCACACTATGATCCTTCACTTCATTTTTGCAATGGGGAATTAATATTTGCCCTTATTGGTATATTCAATTCAACCAACAGAAGCGGTTAAGCATACACGTGATCATAGGTTAGAAGGATTCTATAGATTGTGCTATGACAATGGAAAGTGCTGGTATTATTTTATTGAGTCAAATGGCCAGCTTCCTAGCACAGACCAGCCCTGGCAAAATTCAGCATAACAAATGAATTAAAGTACTGAGCAGACATCAGATTAACCAAGGAGATTCTTGTTAGATTTGACTTTCCACGTAGCACCACAAAGGACTCACAACAATAAGTTGGGCTTTAAGAACACAAGGAATAAAAAGCCACCCCAGACCCACCCTGGTTGAAGATTTTCCACAACTCCAGAAGCGGGTAGAGAAGAGTAAATGAATGATCTGCCAGCTGATGGGGCAATGATGAAAGATGAAACCTCAGTGTTCTATTTGTCAACTAATGACATTCACCAGAAAGCTCAAATTTTAAAAGGCCTAACATGGGCATTTTTAAGTCATCTGAAACTCTGTTTCATCTAAGAGAATATGATTCCTTTTCATTCAGCAATGTCTATTGAGGGGGAGAAACAGTCATGTACCTGGATGGCTGCTTTGCCATGCAGTGAAGACAACTTTTCAGGAGTACGAGAACACCTTGGACTTGGCAATGACCTTCTTGTGTCCTGTTACCTGCCCTCACTCTACCTACGGAGGCTGGAAGAGATAGGCCCCTAGAGAGGGGCGAAACATCAAGGTACTTGTGATGATGTCTTCCAGGGCCCTAGAATGGGATTCCTTCCCAGCCCATGCTCCCCTTGGCCCTGAGCAGAGGCTATTTGACAGCCATAACTCTATTGGCCAGAGAGATGTTCCATCGGCCATGTTCCTATGGTGTCCTGGTGACATCTTGTGGTGAAACAGAATAGAAATAAACCTAAAATTCTACCCATGGCTGCATTTGGGTTAACCAGCACCTGATTTCACCTTTGTTTTTCTACCTAAGTAATTTCTCACTTGATCCAACCTCCTTCTCTGAAGAATAGCCCATAAGCAAGAGGCAAATAGTAGGGCCCAATGGACACACACATTTAACCACAAATCAAAGCAAAACTTCCCAGAGATGATTATACACACGAAAGCAACAACTTTCATTAGATGAACAATAGATATTTCCAAAGAGAGAAAAAGATTCTCTCTTCCATTGATCACCATCTATTCCAATGGACTAATCAATAAAAAGGTAGCAGGAAGGAACTGTAGCACATAGGTGAAAACAGCCCGGTAACATGTCTATCTCCCAAGGCTTCTTAAATAAAGCCTGTGTTAAGATGATAAAATTCCCTCAAATTTCTGTGAAAAGTTGTTCTTATTCAATTACGAATTCTATAATCCTAAAGTATACAATTCACGAAAGGTAAACCTAGGGTGTTTATCTTCCTGAGGTTAAAAAATGAATAATGGACGAGAAAAAGATTCGACAAATAGAATGATTCCATAATGACATTAAGAGCATACTCTTAATGTCATTATGGAATCATTCTATTCGTCAAATATTAAGAGTATGCATGGCTGTGATTACAAATATAGATGAAAAGATTACATAGCATTGAGGATGGTCACAAAAAAGTGAAACCCTTTGCATTGTGAACTAAAAAAGAGTACAATAGAAGCGTATGGAAATGCTAATAGAAATACCTCTTTGTGTCCAAAGTCATTTCTTTTTAAACATTTAGAAGGCACGAGGTACATATGATGGGAGTGATATGAATCTGTCTAAATGAAGTCCTTATCTCCGGGAACGGCTCTTAACAGATTGCCTGGTAAGTGGAAACACATTTCCTGTGCACGACACAGGGAACCTGGATTTTCGATAAGTGTGCCCATCAGCAGGAACCACAAACAGCCATGCCTGGCCTTCATTACCTATTCAGTGTGACAATAAATGAGACCAGATGCACACATTCGTTACCTATGATTGTCTACAAGAGTAGCAGCACAGCAGCTGAGCTACACAAGTAAACATCACAAGATATAAGAGAGGGCGCAGAGGAGGGAGAGAGAGAGAGGAAGGAAGGAAAGAAGGAAGGAAAGAAGGGCTTTGTTTCTAGTATTCTCTAGGCAGCATCAAGAAAAATAATTGTTAAGGTTTTTCTGGCAGAATATGCATCTCAGAAAGTCTCAGAATGCTGAGATTTTAAACATATGTTCTGGAAATTCACAGTGGTAGGTACCCTTGCCTCACATGGCCGGGAAGTGTCAGGCCTGGTGCCATTTCCAAACTGAATTCAACCACAAAGCCAATCCCAAGGGGTGGGATTAGAGCACATTACCCTATGGAGTTCATCTCTGAGAGTTTAAGAGTATCAACCTCCAACCATTCAGTCCACTAACTTTTTAAAGATATGCAGATGTTGCTGAAGAACAGGTAACTAAGCAGTATATGCCTTCATTCTCAAAGTGAGGCAAAATGCCAAGCTTTTGTTTTGTTTTACTTTGTTTTGTCCTCCTCATCATCATAATCATTATTTAGATGCAGAAGTGGCAGTAAAAGCAGTGGCAGTACTAGAACTATTATTTAAAGTCTCTGGTGGGAAAAACCCAATACAATATTTAAGTATAATGGAAGTGAGTCAAATCATAAAAAATGGAGTATAGAATAGAGTTCAAAAAGATGAACTGCTTAGAAACTAAGAAAAAAATAATAAATAATAATAGGATGACAGGGATTTTACATTTTAATCTAATATTTTAGGAATTAAGATGAAATAATTGCATTGAAGTGTAGTTTTCTTAATCAGCCCAGGTCTATTTACTGGGGAAGGAATAAATTATTCCAATAACTGGTGTTGGGACAACTGACTAATCAATCATCTGAAGGAAAGCTGGATTCTTACCCAAATCCCATGGGGGGGAAAAAATCCCAATGAATTTAATATTCCAAGGCCAAACACAGGAGTGTCTGAATAATAAGGCATCTAAGTGAACATAATGTTACAATGCAGAAGGATTTTTAAAGCATAACAAGTAAAAGCAGAGACCTTAAAGGACAGGTTGATGGATTTGACTACACTGAAATTAAACATAAATTTTTTTCAAAAACCAGAGATCATGAGACAGTACGTGTGATATACATAACAAAGGGTTAATTCTGCTACCTGAATACATAAAGACACAGTGACAGAATTTAAAGGACATAAATAGACCATTTTCAAAAGAAGACATTGTTGATAAGTATATAAAAAATGTTTTTAGCTTCACTAATAATCAAGGAAATGCACAGTAAAATTAGATTCAACTTGTGAAAATACAGGCAAGTAGCCTCTCAATCTTTCAAGAGGGCAATTTAACAATTTATCTCAAAGTCTACTCTTATCCTTGGAACCAGCACTTCCAGGCCTACTCAGTAATCACTCATTGGTGTGTGCTACAAAGACATTCAATGCAATTCCTTTTACAATAGAGAAAAATTATAAACAACCCGTATGTCCAACAACAAGGGATTGGTCAAATAAATTATGACGCACTCATATATCGGGACACTGGGCAACTATTAAAAACAATTGTGCTAAAAGATTTAATAGCAGAGAAATACAGTTAAGTGGAAAAGGGCAGTTTCCAGAATAATTCTATTTTTTTCTTTGAACTGCCTATACTTACATTTTTTTTACAAGCAATATGTGCTTATGATATCAGAAACTACATATGCAAAATAACCACCAAAAAAACCCACAGAACTTGTTCCACTTAATAGAGACAGAAAAATAATGTAGATGCAGCCTCTGGTCCCTTCCTTTCCACTGAAAAACCATGGGAGCTTCAGTAGTCACTTAATCCATTTGTGTCTCAGTGTCCTCATCTGTAAAACAGGAATCATAACACCTCCCATACCTTAGAGACATGGAGAAGGCTAATAACACAATTGCATGAATATACTCTCTCTAGACACATATGAAACTATTTTGTTCTGTTGTTGCTGGATATTCTGTTGTCATAGTAGCCACACAAAAACAATTTCTCAGCTCCAGCTGACAAATGTGTCCACTGAGTTGGGCTCAAAAGCCTTTCCCCCAGGGCTCTGCAACTGAACTCAAACACCATCTCCTTCTAGAAGCCTGACCCAGGAATGTCAGCACCCCTCACACTGCCCAAGTCAACCTCTTGAAGACCAGCCAAGGTTGAAAAGTGCAAAAGGGTATGTTCCACACAAGTGCGGGGTTTCTCAGCCTTGGTACTAATGATGTTTGGGGGATGGACAATTCTTTGTTGCGGGGCCTATCCTGTGCGTTGAAGGATGCCAGCAGCATTCCTGGCCTGAGCCCAGTAGATGCCAATAGCAACCCATTCCCCCTTAAGATGTGATAACCAAAATGTTGTCTCCAGACATTGCCAAATGTCCTCCTGGGGGGGAGGGGTGGCAGAATTGCCCCTGGTCCAGAACTACTGCACTCACTGAGAAAGGCACTATTTCCTTGTTCCTGTTGGACACAGCCTCTAAGCATCTGATACCCAGGATCAAATAAATGATCGTCTCAAGCATACTTCCTTGGCAGGAGAGGCCATGCCAGAGCCTCCGCCAAGATCTCATGAAACTCAAGGGGAGATGACAGGGAGAGCATTGCTCCCCTCCTTCCTCCAGCTCCCTTCTCAGCCTTGAGCAAAAGGAAGGGGACAGCCCCCTGAACCCAGAGCCTATTTGCGTCTCCTCTGAGAGCATGTTCTGAAAGCGTTACACAGGGAGCGTGAAGATCTTTTGTGAGATTACTTATCTCCAGCGTGTGTCACTTTTTCAGCACCATAAAACTGAAATACTTGAAATAGATGTCACTACATTTGTCATGAACTGACATGGCCAATTAATATTACAAATTCACCATGGAGAAACGCTTCCAGCTCCCAAGGTATAAACTGCTGAACATCACAATTTCGTCTTGTAACAATGGGCCAACCTTGCCAGGGCTATAAATACAACGGAGTAGAGCCTGATTAAACGGTAAAAAGTGCTGTTCACGGGGAGTCACTTTCCAGGGTTGACACTTGCACTACGCCTAAAGTTAACAGGTACCACCCGTGTCTTGGCTGCAAAATATTTTTTTTCAACCTTCAGGAAAAAGTTAACTGCTGCAAACTATGTGATTTTTTTTTTCTCCCCACAGCTAGCAATTGGCACACTCATTATATGAAAGATTCTGGACACAGGTTGTCCCAAGTTATGTTGCCATTTAACCATTTAGGTTTTTCTCTTTATCTTTCTTTCTTTTTTTTTTTTTCTTTTTTTTTTAATATTAAGTAGTATCATAGCCAAACTATTGCTCTTAATGAGGCACAGCTGGGCCCTTGGCCCTGAAGAAATACATATTGGAAATGAACTGGAAAACAACACTTGGCCTCCCTTTAACTCCCCATGAGCCAGCTTTGCCCCACTTTGCCCCCTGGGAGTCAGCCAGCTTCTTTTCCAGTGGCCATTTTAGCAGTCAAGCAGGGGGGGAAATGTCGTTGCTCTAAGTCACACAATGATTTCGGTGATTTTCAAACATTCCCCATCCATCATTGCAAAGGGAGGGCATTTGAAGTAAATTCCATGGGCTGTTTTCTGAGCTGAAAGGCATTGACTTTCCTTTCTCAGCAGAAGTTTTAAGTTCCAGTCCTGTAGTTTAGTTCTTTCTATCATTGGTTTGGAGGACACAGAGAGAGTTAAGGAAAGAGATTATGTATTAAGGAAAAATCAGTAGTGGCCAATAAATTACCAAAACCGAATAAACAAAGTCAGCTATGGAAATAAGGTTTTGGAGGAAGGTGAGACCTATCTGCATAGGTGTATGAAATCAGAAAGAAATGTGTCAAAAACAAATTACAAATCTTCCAAATACAGGATTACACGTGAATGGATGGTAATAATCACACATCAGTCAAACTCAATGTGTGTATTATGTCTTGCATTTCATCAAACAGAGTTAGCTCTTGGGTCATTAATTAGCAGCTTTGGTTCTGGGTACCAGAATATGAGAAAGGCTATAGAGTACACTGGTCCCGCCTCAGCATTGTGATTCCTTTTCTTATCTACTTCTTTTTTTCTTCCCTCATTTTGCTAAAAAGTCCTTTGAAGAAAAATAAAGAGCTTTCTTTTAAAAGGAAAACATGCAAGTCTTTGCTCACAGAGTTCACCGTTACTGAATATATAGGAGATTGCTTTCCTCAAAGAACACTTAATTCAAGTAATTTACTAACTCCTTTACATCTAATTCCAAAAAAAAAAAAGTTATAAGAAGTTTTATGCATGTATATTATACATTTTTTCCTTATTCTCTCAATAATGGAATCTTTCTTTTTTATGAAAGTTGAACCACTCCATACAAAGAACAGTTTACTCCAAGACAAACAGAAATGATAGAAAATATAAAAATCCCACTAAACCCTTTAATCTCCAACTTTCCAAGCAGGTGAATTAATATAGAGGACATTCGAGATTTATTTTCTTTAAGCTCCACCAGTAAAGAGTGTTTCAAAGTCATATTCAAAGCTCTGAAGATTTTTTTTTAAAATCCAAATGAACACAAGCTTAACTCTGTGGTGTGATATATAATAAAACCTACTCCAGGATTCACCTACTTAAAGCTATATGGTACGTTTGGATAAAAGAAAAAGAAATTAAACAATCTAAAGATATAGGGATCTAATGGTTAAAAATTTTGAATAAAGGTTTCTTGCTTCAAGTAATAAACACAAGCTTCTCAGTGGATATTTTGAATCTTGATTTTAAAATAAATGCCTCCCCCCGACAAAAAAAAGAAATTACTGCAGCAAATACCAGGTGAAAGGAAGTAATTATGAGCATGTTTTCTTATAAGAACAATTTCCCCACCCTAACTATGTAACTATGGGTACTTCATCATCACATCTGAGCTGCTTGGAATGACCATTTGGATCCTTTTATTCTTGTTGGTCCTTGTCACACCACCACCTATAAACTGTTTTTCATGTGAAAATAAAAGTGTATATAGTTTTATTATACCTAAATTTCTTGTCTCATACAAGAAAACATTAAGCATATTTCGAATAAAAAAATAAGATTTTCAATAACCATGTTAAAGATTAAATACCCAAATTAAGATAGCTCAGAAAAAACAAAAGATGCTGAAATAAAACAG